>NC_060140.1:156827615-157140115 GCF_021461385.2 Schistocerca piceifrons
GCTGCCTGACACGTTCTCTGCCCTTTTAATACATGACTCTGCCATGGTGGACTTAGTTTTGCGTTTTATTCGGGCAGGGGTATTTTATCGTTTAATCTGAGTGTTTATGTTTTTTAGTGATGATTCAGGCTTTTAGCCTCTGATTTTAAACTGAGTTTTTAATGTGTTCTTGGTGGTTGGCTCTTCCTCTTTTTTTTCTCTATGGTCGGCCAACCACCATTACACTCTGTGCGTTTTAATTTGTTTTGTCTGATCTCTGTCGGAGTCTTTCTTGTCCCGTGTCGTCTGACGTCTTTCCTGCTGTTCGTTTTTATTCTCTTTGGGCGGTTTTAATTTTTTGGAAAAAGGGACCGATGACCATCGCAGTCTGGTCCCTTTAATCCCACAAACCAACCAACCAACTTCGACCATCAGTTATTTTGCTCCCCAAATAGCAAAACTCCTTTACTACTATAAGTGTCTCATTTCCCAATCTAATTCCCTCAGCATCAGCCGACTTAATTCGACTACAGACCATTATCCTCGTTTTTCTTTTACTGATGTTCATCTTCTATCCTCCATTCAAGACACTGTCTATTCCGTTCAACTGCTCTTCCAAGTCCTTTGCTGTCTCTGACAGAATTACAATGTCATCGGCGAACCTCGAAGTTTTTATTTCTTCTCCGTGGATTTTAGTACCTACTCCGGATTTTTCTTTTGTTTCCTTTATTGCTTACTCAATATACAGATTGAATAACATCGGGGAGAGGCTACAACCCTGTCTCACTCCCTTCCCAATCACTGCCTCCATTTCATGCCCTCGACACTTATAACTGCCATCTAGTTTCTGTACAAATAGTAAGTAGCCTTTCGTTCCTAGTATTTTACCCCTGCCACCTACAGAATTTTAAAGAGAGTATTCCAGTCAACATTTTCAAAAGCTTTCTCTAAGTCTACAAATGCTAGAAACGTTGCTTTGCCTTTCCTTATTCTTTCTTCTAAGATAAGTCGCAGAGTCAATATTGCCTCAAGTGTACCAATATTTCTACGGAATCCAAACTGATCTTCCACCGAGGTCGGCTTCTACCAGTTTTTCCATTCGTCTGTAAAGAATTCGTGTAAGTATTTTGCAGCTGTGACTTATTAAATTGACAGTTCGGTAATTTTCACATCTGTTAACAACTGCTTTCTTTGGGACTGGAATAATTACAGGGCCGCACATGTCGAGAAATACCTCAAATGTGACATTTGTTAAACATGTGACGTCACAGGATGAAGTACCCAGACGCACGTGCAGTGGTTGTGATGAGTTTTGTTTGAGGTTTTCGTGGTGGTGTGTACGTGTTATTCTAAAACGTATGAAAAATGTAGCAGCACGAATAACAGTAGTATTTAAAAGAAATAAATAATCTCTGATAATTCTATGCTGCTAGGCCCGACTATAATGATTTATTTTGTCATACCTTATCACTAAAAATAAACATTGAAATGCTGTTTCATTAATTCTGTATGTGCCATTAATATTTATGCACCAAATAAGTACCGTCGAAAATATTTTTTTAAGTCACTACTGGCCATTAAAATTGCTGCACCATGAAGATGACGTGCTACAGACGCGAAATTTAACAGACAGAAATAAAATGCTGTGATATGCAAATGATTAGCTTTTCAGAACATTCACACAAGGTTGGCGCCGGTGGCGACACCAAACGTGCTGACATGAGGAAAGTTTCCAACCGATTTCTCATACAATAATAGCAGTTGACCGGCGTTGCCTGGTGGAACGTTGTTGAGTTGCCTAGTGTAAGGAGAAGAAATGCGTACATTTCCGACTTTGATAATGGTCGGATTGTAGCCTATCGCGATTGCGGTTTATCGTATCGCGTCATTGCTGCTCACGTTTGTTGAGATCCAGTGACTGTTATCAGAATATGTAATCGGTGGGTTCAGGAGGGTAATAGGGAATGCCGTGCTGAATCCCAATGGCCTCGTATCACTAGCAGTCGAGATGACAGGCATCTTATCCGCATGGATGTAACGGATCGTGCAGCCACCGCTCGACCGCTGAGTCAACAGATGGGTAGGTATTCAAGACATCAACCATCTGGACGTACAGTTCGACGACGTTTGCAGCAGCATGGAGTTTCAGCTCGGAGACCATGGCTGCGGTTACCCATGACGCTGCATTACATACAGGAACGCCTTTGTTGGTGTACTCAATGACGAACCTGGATGCACGAATGACAAAACGTAATTATTTCGGGTGAATCGCGGTTCTGTATACAGCATCATGATGGTCGCATCCGAGTTTGGCGACATAGCGTTGAACGCACATTGGAAGCGTGTATTCGTCATCGCCATACTGGTGTACCACCAGGCGTGATGGTGTGGGATGCCATTGACTAAAAGTCTCGATCACCTCTTGTTCGCATTGACGGCACTTTGAACAGTGGACGTTACATTTCAAATGTGTTAAGACCCGTGGCTCTACCCCTCATTCGATCCCTCCGAAACCCTACATTTCAGCAGGATAATGCACGACCGCATGTTGCACATCCTGTATGGGCCATTCTAGATACAGAAAATATTTGACTGCTGCCATGACCAGCACATTCTCCAGATCTATTTTTTTTTTTGGTCGTCTACTGACTGGTTTGATGCGGCCCGCCACGAATTCCTTTCCTGTGCTAACCTCTTCATCTCAAACACTTGCAACCTACGTCCTCAATTATTTGCTTGACGTATTCCAATCTCTGTCTTCCTCTACAGTTTTTGCCCTCTACAGCTCCCTCTAGTACCATGGAGGTCATTCCCTGATGTCTTAGCAGATGACCTGTCATCCTGTCCCTTCTCCTTATCAGTGTTTTCCACATATTCCTTTCCTCTCCGATTCTGCGTAGAACCTCCTCATTGGTTACCTTATCAGTCCACCTAATTTTCAACATTCGTCTATAGCACCACATCTCAAATGCTTCGATTCTCTTCTGTTCCGGTTTTCCCACAGCCCATGATTCACTACCATACAATGCTGTACTCCAGACGTACATCCTTAGAAATTTCTTCCTCAAATTAAGGCCGGTATTTGATATTAGTAGACTTCTATTGGCCAGAAATGCCTTCTTTGCCATAGCGAGTCTGCTTTTGATGTCCTCCTTGCTCCGTCCGTCATTGGTTATTTTACTGCCTAGGTAGCAGAATTCCTTATCTTCATTGACTTCGTGACCATCAATCCTGATGTTAAGTTTCTCGCTGTTCTCATTTCTACTACTTCTCATTACCTTCGTCTTTCTCCGATTTACTCTCAAACAATACTGTGTATTCATTAGACTGTTCATTCCGTTCAGCAGATCATTTAATTCTTCTTCACTTTTCACTCAGGATAGCAATGTCATCAGTGAATCGTATCACTGATATCCTTCCACCTTGTATTTTAATTCCACTTCAGAACCTTTCTTTTATTTCCATCATTGCTTCCTCGATGTACAGATTGAAGAGTAGGGGCGAAAGGCTACAGCCTTGTCTTACGCCCTTCTTAATACGAGCACTTCGTTCTTGATCGTCCACTCTTAGTATTCCCTCTTGGTTGTTGTACATATTATATATGACCCGTCTCTCCCTATAGCTTACCCCTACTTTTTTCAGAATCTCGAACAGCTTTCACCATTTTATATTGTTGAACTCTTTTTCCAGGTCGACAAATCCTATGAGAGTGTGTTGATTTTTCTTTAGCCTTGCTTCCATTATTAGCCGTAACGTCAGAATTGCCTCTCTCGTCCCTTTACTTTTCCTAAAGCGAAACTGATCGTCACCTAGCGCATTCTCTATTTTCTTTTCCATTCTTCTGTATATTATTCTTGTAAGCAGCTTCGATGCATGAGCTGTTAAGCTGATTGTGGGATAATTCTCGCACTTGTCAGCTCTCTTACGAACTGAAAACGTCTGGTCACCGGTAGCCGAACAACTGGCTCGTCACATTACGCCAATCACTAATCTTCATGAGCTGTGGTATCGTGTTGAAGCTGCATGGGCCGCTGTACCTTTACACGCCATCCAAGCTCTGTTTGACTCAATGCCCAGGCGTATGAAGGCCGTTTTTACGGCCAGAGGTGGTTGTTCTGGGTACTAATTTCTCAGGTTCTATGCACCCAAACTGCGTGAAAATGTAATCACAGCCGGCCGCGGTGGTCTAGTGGTTCTAGGCGCGCAGTCCGGAACCGCGGGATTGCTACGGTCGCAGGTTCGAATCCTGCCTCGGGCATGGATGTGTGTGATGTCCTTAGGTTAGTTAGGTTTAATTAGTTCTAAGTTCTAGGCGAGTAATGACCTCAGAAGTTAAGTCGCATAGTGCTCAGAGCCATTTTGTAATCACATGTCAGTTCCAGTATAATACATTTGTCCAATGATACCCGTTTATCATCTGCATTTCTTGTTGGTGTAGCAATTTTAATGGCCAGTAGTGCACTTTGAAAAAAATTAATCTTACGCACCAGCTACAAAAATTATTTCATTTACGTAAAATCCAAGATTGTTCAAGTGAATGTTATTTTTCTGTTAGAATATGAAAATAGTAAATACCTGTGGGTTCTTGATAATGATGATGATGTTTGTTTTGTGGGGAGCTCAACTGTTCGGTTATCAGCACCCGTACAAATTCCCAACCTTTGCTCAGTCTAGTTACGCGACTTCCATGAATTATGATGAAATAATGAGGACAACACAAAGACCCAGTCATCTCGTGGCAGATGAAAATCCCTGACCCCACCGGGAACGAAACCCGGGACGCGTGCTCAGGAAGCGAGGACGCGACCTCAAGACTTCGAGCTGCGTACCGTTGATTGTTGTCCTCGGGGTTCAAGCATTGCAATATCGATCGAAACAATTAATATCTGATTATTTCTGCAGTTTGGAATTGCCACTCCATACGCTCACGTAATGACTGCAGACAAAACAGTGTGGACAGGGTATTCTTACCAACCTTACCCTATATCCTAGATTAAATGTCAGAATCCTACACCGTTCTGACAGTTCACAGTATGAAATTATTCACTAGTTACCAATAATTCAGTATCGCCGTACCAGCGCTAATGTCCGCTTTCCTGTTTGTTGCGGAAACAAAACATAAAACATTCAGTGTAAGTTATCTACTTACAAATAAAAGTCCGTACCCTAGAATTTTAGATTACTTGTACCTCACACAACACGGTGATTTTTACAATATTTAAAAGAACACACCTGGGCATTATCTTTGATCTCAGCCGCTTCATACATCGTAGAGAACAATGAAAGGAAAAAAAAAATTCAAAGACAATATAATGCCAATACATTCTTTTAGTGATGTTATCTTGTTTATTTGTAGAATAAAATATTTTTGTTGGATATTATTTGCGTTTCACAATGTAACTAAGTCTTCTGTTCATCGGTTTTCACAGATACGCTTAAAAGTCATTTCTGCAAAAATATTCATCACTTCATAAATCTCGAGCACTGTACACGAGTCGGAAGGCTCTGTTGGTAATGGGTGGGTAGGGGGTGCGGAGAGGAGAGACATTACATGGCTGGGCCTATCGAGTCCATCTTCGCCATCAGGGGGCAGTGCTATACATTATGCCGCTACGATACTTTGTTTCCTTTCTCCCTATGTGATACCGAAGTGCTTATGGTTGTGGTAATACAATGATGAATCGGTTTACATTTAAAGACCTTTTGACATGTATCTCTGATATTGTGCCGCTGACCGGAATGCGCTAACAAGAAGACATATTTACGCAGAAAATTTGTCACAGCTTATTTTACCCTTTAACGTTTCGTTTGCTATTGTGGATCGTCGAATGCGTGAAACATAGGCACTGCGCATATGTAAACACCGAAGACAAAAAATTTGAAATTTTCAATTTGTGCAGATCCACAGCCTAAAGATGTTTAAAAAACATAAACATTGTGCATTGCAGCCTACGACGGACCACATTTACGGTTATTAAACAAAAAGTATAGTCAGATATGCTGTCTTCGCAAATCAGACTTTATTTACAAAAAAAAAAAAAAGGAAAACCCGGATTGATTTCGGGAAGAGACTCATTTCGGAAGGTTGTACTCATTTATTTGTGACGCAGTGCGGTAATGTATTTTGGAATAAACAGGTGGAGCCGCGAGACCGGTAAATAAAATAATTACTCTTACCTCAATGTAAACACATATTTGTCTAACGCATCGTTTCCCAACCTCTGCTTTTTAAATAACAATAATTTTAAAAAAGCTGCTAATAGGCCGTCTGAAGGCCACGTTCCAATTTCAGTCCTTCGTTCTTGGTTCTTTTCATATCTCCCAGTATGCTTCCATCTGTTTACTGTGTTACTGCTTTCTGTCTTCAGAGAATTTTGAACCAGTCTTTTTAGCTAACATTCCTTGGAATACTTCCATTTTCAGTGCTTCTTCCCAAAAGGCTTCTCTGCTGTTTATATCTCTTTTGATACTGTTTCTTTCTAAATCCGTTTTTGTTTGCTCTTTAATTGTTGTGGAGCTCTCCCCCACAAATGTTTGACAGTCGGCTTAGTTAATCTACTGCCTTGCATTCTAAATCAATATCCAGAAAACATGAGTCTCCTTTACTCATTACCCTTTAAATATATTCCATATTTCAGTATATTTCTTCATTATTTCGTGATATACAACATCCTTGTGTCTGTAGTGGGCCGGCCGGAGTGGCCGTGCGGTTCTAGGCGCTACAGTCTGGAACTGAGAGACCGCTACGGTCACAGGTTCGAATCCTGCCTCGGGCACGGATGTGTGTGATGTCCTTAGGTTAGTTAGGTTTAATTAGTTATACGTTCTAGGGGACTGATGACCTCAGATGCTAAGTCTCATAGTGTTCAGAGCCATTTGTCAATGTGACACCGCTGTTCTTTTTCTTCTGAATAAATGACAATAAATAAATACTTACGTTATAATTGACCTTTCAAGTTCTTCTAATTTGTCAAAATTATAGTTCATTGCAAGACATTCGCTTGCATATAGGCATTCTGGCTTCACTACTGTGTTGTAAAGTCATGTTTCTGTTGTTTTGGATTGACATTTTTTTATTGTAGAGCTCTTTGGTGATACCATATGCTCTCCCCATTTTATGCAATGTAACTAAGGAACGGTTACACGGTGGTCAGGCCTTTTGATTTTCAACAGAAGCCGACTTCTTCTTTTCTTGTGGCAAGTGCGGTAAGCTGTCAGTTATACATCAGAATCGTTTCCGTTCACATTAGACTGGATAACCGGCTGAAAAGTTCAAACTGAAAAGGAAAGCAGGCTACGGTAGGCTGAAACGTTCTCTACTAAAACGATATCTAGAAATTAACACCTTACCCACGTAAACATATTTGCGTACTTCTTTACTCAAAAAGCTAACGAGGGAAAATGATTTAAATACTTTTGTATCGTCTACAAACATTGACAATAAGAATGTGCTTGAAGCGTCGTACCTCGTTAGCTACATAATTGGTAAAACTGCAAAACCTCATTGAATAGCTAAGGATTTAGTGCGGCAGTGTATAAATCAAGTAACACAGTTCATCCTTGGAGAATTTTTCACCAAAATGGTCATTATGGTACCAATGTCCGACAATATGATTGTTGTTGTTGTGGTCTTCAGTCCTGAGATGGTTTGATGCAGCTCTCCATGCTACTCTGTCCTGTGCAAGCTGCTTCATCTCCCAGTACGTAATGCAGCCTACATCCTTCTGAATCTGCTTTCTGCATTCATCTCTTGGTCTCCGTCTACGATTTGTACTCTCCACGCTGCCCTCCAATACCAAATTCGTGATCCCTTGACGCCTTAGAATATTTGCTACTAACCAATCCCTTCTTCTCGTCAAGTTGTGCCACAAACTCCTCTTTTCCCCAATTGTATTCAATACGTCCTCAATAGTTATGTGATCTACCCATCTAATATTCAGCTTTCTTCTGTAGCACCAGATTTCGAAAACTTCTATTGTCTTCTTGTCCAAACTATATATAGCCCATGTTTCACTTCCATACATGGCTACACTCCATACAAATACTTTCAGAAACGTCTTCGTGATACTTAAATCTATACCCAATGTTTAAAAATTTCTCTTCTTCAGAAACGCTTTCCTTGCCATTGCCAGTCTACATTTTATATCCTCTCTACTTCAACCATCATCAGTAATTTTGCTCCTCAAATAGCAAAACTCCTTTACTACTCTAAGTGTCTCATTTCCTAATTTGATTCCCTCAGCATGTCCCGACTTAATTCGACTACGTTACATTATCCTCGTTTGGCTTTTGTTGATGTTCATCTTATGTCTTCCTTTCAAGACACTGTCCATTCCGTTCTACTGCTCTTCCGAGTCCTTTGCTGTCTCTGACAGAATTACAATGTCGTCGGCGAACCTTAAAGTTTTTATTTCTACTCCATGGATTTTAATACCTTATCCGAATTTTTCTTTTGTTTCCTTTACTGCTTGCTCAATATACAGATTGTATAACATCAGGGAGAGGCTACAACGTTGTCGCACTCCCTTCCTAACCATTGCTTCCCTTTCGTATCCCTCGACCCATGTAAGTGGCATTTGGTTTCTGTACAAATTGTAAATACGATTAACCGCTGGACATGCAACACTATGTAGGAAATGAAATTCTGAAAACAGTTCATGCCCGTCATTCTTTTGCGATTCCAATTGACCAATCGATTAAGGTTGCCAATTTAGCCATTTTGTTACTTTCCATACTTTATATTAATGGGAAGTCTACAAAAGAGGGGATAATGTTGTGGAGACCCGTTAAAGAGAGAACTATAGGTGGCGATACGTTTAAGTCAACCGATGAATACTTTCGGGAAAAGGCAATTGACTGGACTCACTGTATAGGCATTTGTTCTGATGGTACGAATTCTATGACAAGACGGAATGTTGGGTTTGCTGCCAAAGTAAAATCGGTAGCGCCGAACGCTTTTTGGACACACTGTTGCATTCATAGACAGGTCCTTGTTTCGGAAAGCTTGCCCAATGGATTGAAATCTGTGCTGGACGGTGAAGTGAAAATAATTAATTTTATTAAGAAACCCCCTACAAATGCCTTCACCTTTGCAATGTCTTGTGAGGATATGGAAAGCATTTATTAGTGTTTACTGACACTGAAGATAAGTGGCTAATCCGAGGTAGAACTATTTTCAGACTGTATGAGTTTAAAGACGAAGTTTGCGTTTCTGTCATTAGCCGTTCCCTCCACACACGAGAGTGCATAGCAGATTAAATCTGGCTTCAGTATTTAATTTATTAGGCAGATATTTTCTCAGAAATTAACAGTTTAAACTTTCCTTTCCAGTGGTCAAACAGAAATGTTTATATTGTGAAGCTTGTATCGAATCAGATTCAAAAAATAAAATTTTTGAAAAACGAGTTTCGTTAAGAAACAAACTAAGCACTTCGATGCATTTCTTAACTTCCTGTCGGAAAATTGTTTTTCTTTGGGTGAAATTTTCAAGAACATGGTTAAAGAACTTTCGAAGGGACTTTAGAGGATATTTTCCCTTTATGTCCAACATTAGCAGATGGATTAGCAGCCCCGTTGAAGAGTCAACAATTTTAGCATCCATTTGAAGCGTAGATGAAAATGATCAGCTTCTTGAAATTTCCAATGCTTTTCAGTTAGCGAAAGGTCACAAATCTTCCTCATCATTTGGTTTTGTTTAAGTTTGAAGGAATTCTCAGTGTTAACGAATAAAGCTGTAACAGTTTTATCACCTTATTAATTCACATATTCGTTCGAATAGTAGTTTTCTTCAAATTCCTATTGAAAAAATAAATACAGAAACAGACCATGTGCTGAAAGTATTTTGAGATCCCAAAACTCTATGCTATAAAAAGCAGAGGCAACATTCTCACTGAATTCCATGGAAGAAGTGAGTAATTAGATTTAAAAATTGTATTTATTATTGCAACTGGGCCGACACGTAGTGTATCTTCTAGGCCGTAAGAAAACCATCTTCAGATTTTGATCCTTAAGGTTTAAGTTAACTTAAGGTTATTAAACCATTTGTTTGGAATCAAATTTTATATACACCTACATTATGTGTGTGAACCACTGGTCTAACGTAGTGGAAAACAAATTACAGCGTGCCAAACGCAAGACCCGAACCCTAGGCTGCACGTAGTAAACACGCGCACGTGGGCCAAGAGTCCGGAGTCCCACCGATGTGAGCATTTGACTTGAATTGGGATGATCAGGTCTGCCAGACCGACATGCTCAATCTCTACAGGTGCACCGAGGTATGTTATCTGGTGACTTCACATGTTGAAAATTTGTCAGCAACATTAGGGGTATTCCCTGACATTTGCGGCCTCATGTGTCTTACATTAAATTCCTTGTCTCAGCACCATATACGGTACTTTGGGGTTTTTTAAACATTAATAATAATACATGGCCGGCCGTAGTGGCCGTGCGGTTCTAGGCGCTACAGTCCGGAGCCGAGCGACCGCTACGGTCGCAGGTTCGAATCCTGCCTCGGGCATGGATGTGTGTGACATCCGTAAGTTAGTTAGGTTTAATTAGTTCTAAGTTCTAGGTGAGCCATTTTTTGAACCAAATATTCATGGAGGTACGCTTTGTCTACGCAGCTAAATGCAAGGAAGGAAAGACAGTTTGTTTATTGCTATACGTGTTTCACTTTTTTTATTTGTGAAGAATCTTCATCGCCCTGTAATACGTGTTCGCTTTTATAAATATCATAATCGTATTATGTAAGTAGTTACAGTAGTTTGCTATGTTACATTGTTATTCAGATTAGAATCAACTTTCGTAGCACAAATTTCAACAGTTGAAATTATCGTTCATGTCACTTTCTATTTCCAGTTTTTTTAACCCGTATTAAGGCAAGACAGTAACTAGAGGAATTACGATTAATAACAATCACTCTTTTTACAGGTCGACTCTTTGAGGGAGGTTTGAACTTAAAATTTTAACAGGAAATAACACCGTAGTGCATCCACCAGCCAGTGGAGTGGGATTAGCATCTCCATACGTTCTGTCTCGTATTCTGAGATACGTGCTGTTCTTCCTCTGTTCTTGCTCCATCAGTCCAATCAGGTACATGTACTAGACTGATGAACAGTAGTCAAGTTTCGGTCGACAGAGTTTTGTTAGCTACCTCCTTCCAGGTTGAACTACACTTGCTATAGAATTTTGCTATTTATATGAATTCTGCATCTGCCTTTCAGCTATCCGCTTTACGTGTTCGTCTCAATGTAAATCGCTGCATACTCGTACATACAACTATTTAACGGACGAAATGGTTCCTGTGATTGTTCAGCAAACAAGTATGAACATTTCTTTTCATCTTTGAATGCGTAATACGTTACATTTATTTATGTTCAGTGACAACTGCCGATTCCCAAGCCAAACTTTGATCCTCAGCATGGCAGCCTGCGTTTTCCTTGAATTTTGTTTTCATTCCGATACTTCTGTATGACTCAGAGATTTCCACAGACCGCCACACGAACCTTCTTATCCCCTATGTGATGCATACAGAATGCTTCATATTCCTTCCATTAAATGGGGTTATGGGTCGTACCATACGGAACAATATTCTTTAGAGACAAAATATACACTAATGCTGCCCAATGATGCTAGTCATCCTTTGGGCTGGGATGACGAGATTTCACCAAATTAATAGTCTATTAAACAAGTTTTTTGCATACTACCTGCAACACTAAATAGCTCTAAGAGAAGAGAGATTTGAGAAACGAATCAGGAACTTTTCTGGGACTACCCCCTTTCATACAAAGCAAATAACTGTATTGTAGGCAACACACAAGGCATACACACGCTGCTGTGCGCCTACGCTCTGCCGCATATCAGGAGCATAACGTCTAGAAATGTATGCTAAGTGAGGTTTGGAAGTGTCAGCAAATTATTTTCGTATAACAAATGTTGTTACCATAAAATGATCTATCACCTACAGAAGTCTAATGGAAAGACCTCTAAAGAATGTATATATTTTGAAAAGTAATGGTCTAACCGAAAGAAACTTCACTCTGCTGCAGTTTGTGCGCTGCATCATGGGTTATTTGCTTCGAAGGTACCAGAGTTCCTTCACCTTATCCATTTCGTGTTCACCAATCTAGTGAAGAACTTTTTGAATTTTGTTGTATCTTATGGTTGTAATATCAATATGTACCCATTAATGAACACTAAATTACGCATTTATGGTAATATATTATCTTACTAAACAGACAATATACACTTATTTTAAATAATTTTTTATACAATAACGCCATCTTGCGGTGACTTCTTTTGCTACTCTCCTTAGACTAGGTGGATTTTTGTTCGACAATGGGACGCTGTGGCTCTTAAAACTACGGTGTATCAATCAACTGTATCATTACCTCCGTATTTTAAAACATAAATTTTTTTTAGCACCATATAGTACTGCCATTTGATGGCTTCTTCAGTTAATGCTTCTATGTGTACAGTGAGTCAGATTGCACTAAGATTCCATCAGATTATGTAGATCAGATACTTTGAATCCATGTATGACAGGTTGAGTTCCGTTTCACACAAGGTGTTACAAATATTTTGGTGAGTTTTGTTAGCATGTCTCTTTCTTGCGATGTGCAGTTCATGTATTTTATCAGTGTTCTTTTTTTTGAGTCCTTGCTTCTTCCTTTCGTACGAAGTATGTTTTATGTAACTGTACCAGTATATTTTTACTGATACCCTTTCATATATCTCTCTTGTAGAGCGTTTGAGAATGGCGTAGGGCTGAAACGTGTAAGACGGTATAAAACCAAAAATATAATCGTTGAGAGTAATATAAGTTTTGAGTGTATGGTTTTGTTATTTTGGTGACCAGTTTTAAATCTGATTTGACCCAGTTCTCCCACTACTACATCCGGTGCAAGCCTCTTCATCCAGAATAAATACTGTAACCTACAGCCTTCTGAATCTGCTCACTGTATTCATCTGTTGGTCTCCCTCTACAATTTTTACATCACACACTTCCTCCCAGTACTTGAGTGGTGATTCCCTGATGTCACGGAACGTGTCCCGACAACCAGTCCCTACTTCTAGTCAAGTTGTACAACAAATTGGTTTTCTGCTCAGCTTTGTTCAGTCCATCATCATTGGTTACATGATCTGCCCATCTAATCCTCAGCATTATTCTGTTGTACTACATTTCAAGAGTTTCTATTCTCATCTTGTCTTATCGTCCACGTTTCACTTCCATACAAGAATACATTCCACAAAATCATCTTCATAAAAGACTTCCTGTCACGTAAATCTGTATGAGACGTTAACTACAACGTCAAGAACAGAGATTTTTAAGGAGAAAAATAATTTAACATCTCATACAGATTTACGTGTTAGCCTTCATCGCTTATATTGCTGCTCAAAGAGAAAAACACACCTACTGCTCTTAGTACCTCGTTTCTTTATTAAATTAATTAAAAATCGACTGATTTAATTGTATTACGAAGCATTAACTTCGACTTTACTGTCTGGCTTCTGCACAAGTCGTATATAACCTGCCACTTTCTGCATTTACCTTCATTACCTTCAGAAATTCAAAGAGTGTATTCAAGTTGATATTGCTTTCTTCAAATATACAAAAGCTATGATAGTACGGTTTCATGTTCTTCACTTGCTCTCTGAGCTCAGTCGTATGATGTTGCTGCATTTCTCTAGAATCTTCACTGATCTTTCCTGAGATCGGTTTCTACCAGTTTTCCATTTTCATGTAAGTAATTGGTGATAGTGTTTTGCAACCGTGACTCATTAAACTGATAGGACTCACATGTGCCACAACGAGATTTCTTTGGAATTGGAATTACTACATTCTTCTTGAAGACTGAAGGTATTTCAGTGTCTCATATCTTGCAAATCCAGGTGGAATAGTTTGGTCATTGTTGTCTCTCCCAAGGAAAACAGTAGCTGTGAGTCTTTCAGTTCTCTGGCAAATTCTTGTCGTAGCATCAAATCTCCCATCTCACTTTCTAGTATTACCTCTCCCATTTCTATAGGCTGATAATGCCTTTTAGTTCATTTTCCTTATGTAGCCCCTCCATATATTCTTCCTATCTATGCTTTCCTTTTTTGCTTGCTAGTGGTCTTCCATGTGATCTGTTGATATCGATACAGATCCTGGTTTTTTCTCCAGAAACCAGTCTTCTATGTATATTTGCCTCTACTGTGATCAGCCAGAACACTGTGACCACCGACCTACTGTTAATATAAACGCGTCCAGGAGATAGTAGCATCACTTGGCGAGGAACCACTGTTAATCAGACACAAGCGTGGTGCATGGAGTGTCAGTGAGCACGGTGCTTGGGACCTATCGGAGTTTGACCGAGGGCAGAATTTGATGCCCCGAAAGCTCGACAAGATCGTTTCGGAAACTGCTCGACTTTTCGGGTTCGCAGAGTGTGAAACCAAGGTGAAACCACATCCTGATGTCGTGGGTTGGGCGGCCACACTTCATTACAGATGTCCGACGTCGTAGGTTGAGCAGACTGATAAAACAGGACAGATGGCGAACTGTCGCATAAATAACATCAGACTTTAATGCTGGGCAGAGTAAAAGTTTGCCTGTACAGTCAGTGTACCGAATACTCCTAACGACTGACCTCTGCAGCCGACGATCCATATATGTACCAATGTTAACACCACGACATCGGGATTTATGACAGAAATGGGCACGTGGCCATAGACAACGAACAAAGTGGCAGCCCGTTGCGTGGCCTGATGAATCCCGATATCTTCTTCAACATGCCCCGATTCTATCGTCTTCCTGTGGAACAGCTCCTTGACACCTGCCCTACGGGGTGGAGGCAAGTTGGCGGCAGCTACATTACGCTCTGGGGAACATTCATGAGGGCATCCATGGATACAGTGTTGTCCTCCCAGTCCGCAGCTCGTGGTCGTGCGGTAGCGTTCTCGCTTCCCACGTCCGGGTTCCCGGGTTCAATTCCCGACGGGGTCAGGGATTTTCTCTGCCTCGTGATGACTGGGTGTTGTGTGCTGTCCTTAGGTTAGTTAGGTTTAAGTAGTTCTAAGTTCTAGGGGACTGATGACCATAGATGTTAAGTCCCATAGTGCTCAGAGCCATTTGAACCATTTTTTTGTTGTCCCTCCAACTCGCCAGCTCTGAACCCGATCGAACACATCTGGGATGTGATGTAACGTGGCATCAGAGCTCATCGCTCCCCTCCCCGAATTTTCCAAAAGTGACTGAGTTGTGATGCAGATGTGATACCAGCTGCCTTCAGCAGACTACCAATACCTTCATGCATTCGTACCAAGATGTTTCATCGCGGTTATCCGTGCCAAAAGTGGACATACCTGCTATTAAGCAGGCGGTGATAATGTTCTGTCTGATCAGTGCATATTCATACACTTCTTCTCTAGCTGTTCGTCCTCAGCCTTTTTACACATCCTGTGCATCAATTTTTTACATGCTTGAATTGCCTTTCGTCGGCTTCATTTTCTACTTTATGATAGTGTCTCCTTTTCTCATTTCAGTCAAGTAACTGCTTTGATATACAAGTGTTTCTACTAGGTCTTGTCTTTTTAGCTCCTAGGTACTCCGCTGTCTTCATTTAGCCATTCACTATCTACTATATTCCTCTTTTATGTTTTCCTAATTCTCCCTCTGACAATCTCAACAACCTCTGGTTCTTTCCACTTTTCCAGGTCCCATCCCCTTAATTTCCAACCTTTTTGCAATTTCTTCAGTTTTAATCTACAGTTCATAGCCAATAAATTGTCATCGGAGTTTGCATCTGTCCCTGAAAATGTCTTACAGTCGAAAAATCTGATACCTAAATATCTGTTATTTAATCATTCTGAAACCTTGTGGTGTCTCCATGTCTCAAACGTATACAGCCTTCTTTTATGATTCTTAACTCAAGTGATAGCGACAATTAAGTTGTGCTCTGTGCAAAATTCTACTACGCGTATTCCTCATTCATTCTTTTCCCTCATTCCACATTCAGTACTATTTTTTCACTCTTCCTCTATTTACTACGGAATTTGAGCGCAGTTGGACTGTTGCTTACGTTGGACCACCTTCGTATTTCACTTTGTGTTGATAGCTTAAACTTTTAAGTTTTATGTGTTAGCGAGAAATATTGTCGAGGTCACGTGGCACAGCGGGGAGTCGACAATAGCCATTGAAGCGAGATCAGTAGCCATTACTGTATTTTCTTCGTTCTTGCTGCAAGTGTTGCGCTACAAATCGTAAGTTTTTCTATAAATCACGGGGAGGTAAATAAATTATATATAGTATAGTTCATAAGAGCTATTCATTTGTATAATAATTAAACATGGCTAAACTAGAGTTTAGTTTTGTGTGTTTCTGTAACGTTATCTTTACAGATACGGCGTTGACTTGCCGAAATTAGACCAATGCCTGTTTTCTAGTTTAGGCCAGTTCAGTTTAAGAGAAACTCGTAACAAATAACATTTTAAGTGCACTTTTACAATAAGTAACACGTTTTGAAGATGCCAAAATGTTTACACTAAATAATAATACGGGTAGTATTTTTAGGTTTCGAAGTTGGCAAAACAGGAATGTACGGAAAATGGACAGAAGTTGACCTGAAGGTCGCCACGGTAGCACACAGAAACGGTGACCATGTAGTTAACGAGTATCGCGTGTATATGGAGTACGCAGAACTACAATAAAGAGACATGCTGACAGTAAAAGCACCTTCTCAGATAAAATTAAGTTATTTGGAAGACAATCACCTTTATGACTGAGATGATAAAAGTTCCTGCAGGTCACTTATTTGAAGAGAGGTGTTTTAGGAATTACTTTCGAAGATTAATGTAGTCTTGTATTCGACATAGCAGGCAAATATAAACTACCTGAGTCGTTCAACAAAGGGAAGAAAATGACAGGTGAGAAGTGTCTATCTTAATTTATGAAACGAAATCCACAGCTTTCCCTCCGTCAGCCAGAAGATACGTCAACGGCCAGAGAAAATGGATTTAATAGAGAGAATGTGAACCAGTTCTGAGACCTTCGTGAGAAAACAATCGATGAGAATAGAATTACAGCTAACAGCATGTTTAACGTCGAGGAATCTGGAGTTACAACTGTTCCGAAAAGGCAACAAAAAGTCATCACGCAAAAAGTCATGCACCAAGTGGGGTCTATCAGAAGCAGGGAGCGAGGAGTTAACAACACTGTTATTTGTGGGTCACACACTTCAAAACCCATGTGGACTGTAGCGAGGATTTGTCTGAGCTCCTGCTAATCGATGGTCACACAACATGCAATAGAAATCTAGAGGACAGTAGACTACTCTCGTGGTAATGGTGTTATCATGTTGTAATTACCTAGGCGCACTACCCGCATGTTGCAAACACTTGATGTTACTTTTTTGCACCTTTCAAACCTATTTGATTGAAGTCGAGTACAAGTGGTATCATGCAGTCATAGGTAAAACTATAACACAGTTTCAGGTATCTGGACTATTGAATAAAGCCTTTGGCCGAGCTGGAACAGGTGGATTAGCAGACAGTGCCTTACATTCAGCAGGAATTTGGCCTGTGAATAGGAATGTGTTTTCATATCATAATTTTTCGTAAGCTGGTTGCCTCAACATTGATGATAATTTTTGTAGAGAAACTCATTTCTACGAAAGTTAGAGAGGAATCTTCTTCAGAAGAGATGTCAAGTGATGACGAGTGTAGGCCTACGACATCCACAAAGATATTCAAGAGTATTGTGAACAGGTTGCCACTCCTTCCAGATTCATACAAGAAGCCTTTTATTCGAGGTAGAGGAAAAGCACAAAATGCCACTGTAATCACTAGCAACCCTTATAAGTAACAATTAGAGCAGCCTAAGTAAAGAAACAGAAAGCTGCTAAGGTAAATATCTTTCCCGAAGAACAAAAGACAAACGCCACAGTTCTCTGATTTTTGTAAGAAGATTAAAGTAGATAACATGATAAAGCTTATGGACTGTAAATTATGGTTTCATACATAATGTGGCAAAGTGAGGTCCAGCTCGGATTTCCAGTCTTGTTTCCCTGCTAACCACACACTCCTGAGTAATCCATGCCCGTAGATCCCAATGTGGAACAGTTTTACGTGCGGAATATTTTACCCAAGAAGATGGCATCAGCATTTAAGGCTGCAAGCCCTCGTGAAAAATCACAGCTGTAGTTTCCCTTGGTTTCAATCTATCGCAGTACCAGCACAGCAAGACGATGTTTGTTGATTGTACAAAGACAGATCAGTCAGTAAAGTAGACTGAAGTTGGAAGAACAGAACATCTCTCAATAACATAAGCTACCCAAAATATTGAGCTTCTCGCCTTTGACACCCTTTACAATAGGACCAGCGGATTGTCTGACCAAATTTTTCCTTCTCTATTCGTTGGTCACGCTTTCATTATTGTCGAGTGTCATGTTCATTTATTGGTTTTTCGTATCTCTTAATTAGCAGACATTACTATATTATAATTTAAATGTTTTCCTATATTATTTGCGTCGATAATTTAAGTGTGTCTACCTTACTTTATCTGAAACTTCCTGGCAGATTAAAACTGTGTGCCGGACCGAGACTCGAACTCCGTCCCGAGTTCGAGTCTCGGTCCGGCTCACAGTTTTACTCTACCAGAAAGTTTCATATCAGCGCACACTCCGCTGCAGAGTGAAAATCTCTTTCTTACTTTATCTGTCATAATTTATTTGCAGAGGTGATTTTCTGTGTAAGTAAAACGATGTATCTAGGGGAACAATTTTGAGACGTCGTGAATTCGTGCTGCAGATAACGTTGCTTAAGCTAGATCTTAACAGATATGGTATGCTCCATTGAAGGTAAAGTACTAAAACACTATCTTTAGGGACTTAACAAGCATCGTCGGCTACATCTGCACAACCATTCCCCAGTTTGTACTTGGCACAGGGTTCTTGGAACCAGATTAAGACTAATATTCGACGGTTACAGTAGTTGAAATCAACAACTGTATATTTCCTTGCGAATTCTGCTTTTGTTTTGTTTGGAAAGGCATTTCACTGTATGTTGATGACAGTTAACAATTTTTTTTTCTTTTAGAGGAGGAAGTTGGTGACTGAAATACAGCGATAAAATCTCACCTCAGCGAAAATTCTTCGTTTAAAGATAGCCAACCCTACTTGCTTGTCATATCCCCGACACTATCTCCCTTATTTGGTGATAATACAAAACGAGCTGCTCTACTATGAACTTTTATGTTGATCTGCTTCCATCCCATTTCGCAAGAATAGCAAACCGCGAAGCCATGTTCCAGGAGAGAACGGACAAGCGATGAGAACGGACAAGCGATGTGTACGCAGTTTCTGTAGTTGATACGTTGCATCTCCTAAGTATTCTGCCATTATAACACCTTATTTGATTCGCCTTCTCCATAGTTTTTTCTGTCTGATGATTCCTCTTTGGTTGTAATTATAAGCCGTAGCTATTTAAGTGAATCTACAATCTGCAGTTTTGTGTTATTTATTGCGTTAAATCGACATTTAACGGGTATTTTTAGTATTCATGTGGAGAACCTTGCACTTTTAATTGGTGAAGGTACTCCGATAAACCGTGTTTAATATCCCCTTTCTACAGTTGGCAACATTACTATCGTGCAGAGAAGGTACTGATTGTATCGTATTGCTGGTACACTTCACGTGCGACCATAACCTCTTTGGATTTTCTGCTACATTTCGAGACCGAAGTTCGTTGTGGAAACTGTTACAATCATCTTGTATTGGTGACTGGGGTAAGTTTCGAACACTTGAAAATCTTTGTTTTCGAGGTGTTGCCTCCATTTAAAGTTTGCATGCTTGACGTGTCCCTTCATTAATCCTAGGTACCAATACAGCCTTGGTGTGCTCTGTGTAGTTCAGCCAGGGCACTGACGACGGCATTGTTCATTTTGTTTTTCTGCCAATGAAGTCTTGTATCGGACTGAAGAGGGTATAGAGCCTTCTTGGTTGATTTATAGTTGCTGCTAGGGAACAGAGAAGGATATTTAACATTTATGGTGATGTCTCAAAGTAACAAGATGATTTCGGCTCGTTAAATAAGTTTATTTGTCCTTACACATATCTGCATGTGAGGTGTCTGACCAACTAATATCTACTCGTTCATATGATTTACACATGGTTTCAACTTTTTCCTGTCGAAATTCCTCTCACTACGGTTCCGTCTTACCACACATACGCTTTCCACTATCAAGAAACAAGACTCACCTGGGTCCTTGTCCTTATCAATATAAAATGCGCTTCCTGGGGCTTTTAGCTCACAAACAACTGCCATTAATCACGCATGTTCTGTTGTCTAGTAAATCAATGGTCACTTGACCTAATTACTAACTCAGTTACTTCATCCCATAATTATTATATCACCGACTCAGTAGCCAAACACAGGAGATAAGTAGTATTCAGTTACTTGTTCCTCCTAGCTAATCCACAACACTGCTAACTAAGAATAAAATAGTCTGTGTGCAGTACTATGCAGTTTAACATGTATAAGAGAACTGTGAAGTTGGCACTCATGTATCAGTCTTTGTTGCATCGCCAGATGTAGTACTGTCTTCTCATGGTTGAAGTGCTACTGCTCCGTTACTAGCTGCTGTCGCCCAAGTTTCTGACTCCTTCGTTGATACTCTGCTTATTCCATTACTACTGACTACTCACTGACTCTGTGACTGTTCATAACTGCCCATGACTGACCCTTTAATACGTTTGTTACACGCTTGTTTCCACTCGGATGTGGTTGCACGTCGCTTTCTTCATTAATTTTGTGGAACATTCCACCAACATGTGGTTATCTTAAATCCCATCTAGTAGTCAAAATGAAGAGCTAGCTTTTCCTGTCACGAGTTGGACCTCGACCCTCGACCGATCTGGCGGGTTTTCAACTGTAACCCACATGCTGTAACTATAAAAGGCAGTCAAGTGAGAAATAAGAGTCAGCCGGTTCCGAAGGCTTCATCGTTTGCAAATGGGTTTGCCTCTTTTTTGTGATGCCTGCGGAATACACCCATGGGGCATCTGCCAAGAAACTGAGTCGGAATTGTTGCATTTAACAAAAATATTCCTCGATCATAAGATGTTATTTGCTTTGCTTATACAACAGTGTCCTGTCTGTTTCACTTCTTATTAATATGCTTGGTATAAAACTTTCAATTACCGTCAGCACTATTTCGCTGAACGTAAAATATTTATCCAATGCCGTTAACCAGAGAATAAATGTGTATAAAGGTTGTGGAATGTTTGGTAGCAGAACTGTCTAATAACAACGGAAATTTCATGAATCTTAATTTAATTCACCGGAAGCACTAAGAAAAATTTGAAGTTACTGGTCGCAAGATGAATCGTCCATGTTTCGGTACATTAATATTGACAACCACGGACTTTTGAAGCACATAAACTTCATGTTTCAGAAGAATTGCATAACAAAATGTTTCTGCCGGTATACTGTAGTAATAATTGATCTGTGTGAGAGTAACATCAGTTATAAATCGGTTGGCAGTAGTCTATTTGCAACGTAAACACCTCGTTAATGGAAGTATAGTTATTCAGTATTTTGCTAACTATTAAGAGTATTCAATTTGGCCTAATGTTTTTCCGTAAATTAACGCTATGTTATAATTCTGTTAGCCACACGTGTATGTAATATAAAAGATGTCAAAGGGAAACTTTTATCTACAAATGATACTTTAGACTAATGCTAAAAGTAACTGTGACACACCGACACTGCAGAACACTCTGTTCGACGAGTAATTGGAAAATGAAATTGACAACGTCAAACAACCTGGATTTGTTTGGAGAATGCAAATTACCTACGCTTCGTTTGACATTTTGTCGGAATATGGTCACACTGCTTTGTCAGTTGGAACGCAATTATCAGTTGATTCAATTTAAAATATGTTCCAGTTCCTGTGACAGTGAGTTGCCCGTATGTAAATAAATTTGCCTCTGATTGGCTTCCGGAAAGTGACAACCGATATAATACAAAAAGAAAAATAACACTGAATATCGGGAACAGATTATAGTGTTTTTGCGCTTGGGATAACGAATCGTTACTAATTTAACTCTCTGTTCAGCTGTTTCTCATCGCACCCGTAAGTACCTACCTTCTACTCATAGCCAAGTATATTGCGTGCCAGTGTGGGCTATTTTCTGCGCTATTCCTCTGTGTACACGTGACATGCATTATTCTTACGATTCATATGCGAGACATAGTGTGCAAGTAAGAGAATACTCACATAGTCTTCCTCGAATATGACTTACCCGCATTTACTCCACACTGTGGAATTATTACGAAGTAGTCTTTCTTCCAAGGTCACCCACTCAAATACTATGACCAAAGCTATTACACCTTCGTGTCGGCTAAACTAACTTGGTACAGTCCTATCAGCGTATCTCTACTAGTTTTTTTTTTCATTTTGTTCGTTAGTGATCATTGTGTTTGGTCGTTGCGGACGTCGCAAGACATCCTGTTCGTGTTCGGTGGTTGATCCTTCCACTCAGTTTTTTATTACAGAGGCCAAACGGCTCTCTGACCGAACTCGCTGAGCTACCGTGTCGGCGATTTTTAATTTTCGTTTTTGTTCGCTTTAGTTCGTTGCATCTGCTCGCGGCGGACGTCGTAGGAAATCCATTTAAGTTCGTTGTTGATCTGTTAACTCAGTTTTTTTATTACAGAGGGCACAGTACCCTCTGACCGAACACGCTGAGCTACGGTGCCGGCTTAAGTTCGATAAATACTGTCACGCGTGTTTAACAAGATCATCAAACGGCGAAGAATTGGTTTCACCAAAGTGTTGTAAGCCATTTTGTTTAGATTTCCAAAAAGTGTAAGTCGTTCACGTTAATACCACTACAAAAAAACGCAGAATGACCCACAGGAAATAGTACATTTTCAATTGGCAATCCTCCGAAGAATTAGCTGCGTTATCTATCGCCTCCAGTCGGATTCACAAAGTATGCCATTTACTTCAGGATGGAGCGTTCGGCCGTGCAGGTGCATATCGAGGCAATGGAGGAGTTCTATCGTGCTCAGAGCGTTTCGGCTGTACAAAGTGTAATGCGTCGTGGAAGAGACCGCCATTTAACTGTTTCATATCAAAGAACAATGTCCAAGTGGTGTTATGACGCTTCGAACGCGAGAAGACATCATACGAGTAAGTGCAGCTCTGCAACGAAGCTCAAGAGATCGTCGCCATTTCAAAGCATTGTAAGTCCCTCTCATGTAGAAGACTGTGATAAATCTAAGATTTCAGACTTATAAGCTGAAGGTTGCTAAACAATTACTAACGGGAGATAAGGTTTGTAGGTGCATATTCAGCACAGCGTTACTGGACAGAATGAATGAGGTCGACGAATCTCTGACAAACCTTCTGCCATCTGGTGGGGTAAATTTTCATCTGAATTCGATTATTAATAAGTAAATCTTCCAATATTCCTCGGACACAGTGACAAAATGCCCAGAGTAACCGACATGTCGTTGTCGGTGTGGTATTAGATTGATCATTGGAATCGTTGGGCAATATTATTTTCTGATGACGGAAGTCCAGCTCAAAGCGACCGTGTTTGTCAATTTCTTCGCTCCACAGCTGCAGGGATATTACAGTCTAAATCTGTTATGGTTCAGCAGGAGGGGTCTACAGCTAATTCGGCACGTAATTCAATGAGTATACAGAGGCGTCACTTCGGTTACATCCCATATCAGCTGACCTTTCAGCCACTTATTATTTCTGTGTGGTGATCTCGGCAACTGCGCAGTACTGATCAGTCTAAAGCCTTCGCCTAAAGACAAAAACCAGTCCTCAAGATACGACTGTGAACGTAATGGGTACCTCCCAACAGTGTCTACAGCAACGCATAGCCAATGAACTTCCAGTTAGCTTCTTGTGGTGGCAATGTGGATAGAACAGTTATCAAGGTATAATATTTGCGGAAATGTATATTAAGCCTCGGACCAAAGACATAAAAATGTACTACTTCCTGTGGCCACACTTCAAATAAAATTTCATATGGTCTATAAGCTTATTAACAATAGTTTATTCAAAGATGATCGGGCTTTCTTTTTTTGTCATTCGAGTCTGGGCATTTGCTTCTATCGGCATGTAAACAGATTTATAGTTCAGTCCACATTGTGATATTTATCTGCAAATTTCTCCAAATTTTCCGATGATCATTCAAAAATGATAATTCCCTATACACAAGAGTATCGTCAGTGATAATCTGATTGCCACAGACACTATCGGTTAATGTGTACATTGGCAATATTTGTGTTTCTTCTGAATCTCCTTTGCCGTACTCAACGTATCGTTCGATCCTGTTATAACGAAATGGGAGATTATTGTTTATCACTTTGTCGTTGATGAGGTCATTGGAAAATAAGCTCACATTATTTCCAGGATGGAGAGGGAAATCAGCAGTGCCCTTTATAAGGAAGTAACCCGTTTCTTTCGTCCTATGGTATTATCTATTGGCTTCTACTAGTGAATTTTTTTTTCTATAAATTCATGTGCCTCGGTACGACCGAGGTGCAAATAAAAATAATGTCCCATTGACGTTACAACTTCGACGTGGCGCGACAACCTGCACGTCAACACGATACTGATTACAATACTGGAACTATTCCACTTTCCCCACCTCTAAGCGTAAGCCGTTACAGTCAACTGCGTGGAAAAATTACACCTGACATCTCAAACTATTCGCTTACCGACCCAGGCTCATCAGTTGTGTCGAACATTGCAGGCAAGTAGCCACAATCACAAAGAAAACAGCAACAACGCCCGTAGAGAAATTCTATATCACCGAATTACAGACGTAGGTATAGAAATCAAATTGCAGTAATCTATTACATTTCGAACGTGCAGCTGTACAAATAGAAATTTCAACTGAGTCACTATTATAGCGGCTCCTTGTCTTTCTGTTATAGTGTGAGTCACTCAAAAGGATCTTCACGCACTCAGTGGACGGGCAGAAGCGAAATACTAGTAGAACCGTTCGAATTTGTACTGTTGCACTGATAATCCCATTGATGTACCAGTTAGCGCATTAATTATAGGTTACTCCCTCCGGCCATCCAGGTCTCCGTTTTCAGTGATTTCCTTAAATCGCTACAGGCAAATGTAACGATGGCTTCTTTGAAAGGGCACGACCGATTTCCTTCCCCCACCTTGTCACAATCCGAGACTGTTCAAATGGCTGTGAGCACTATGGGACTTAACATCTGAGGTCATCAGTCCTCTAGAACTTAGAACTGCTTAAACCTAACTAAACCTAAGGACATCACACACATCCATGCCCGAGGCAGGTTTCGTACCTCCGACCGTAGCGGCCGCGCGGTTCCAGACTGCAGCGCCTAGACCCGCTCGGCCACTCAAACCGCCTAATCCGAGCCTGTGCTTCATCTCTAACAATCTCGATGCCAACGACACGATAAACCCAATCTTCCTTCCTTCCTTACGAAGATAGCAGGAATGTACAAAATAGGGAGGAATGATTTCAGCAACAAGGTATACCATTTAGAAGAAGAAGGTGAACATTTCTATATTACAAAACAATCTGAAGTCTTTCACTGCAAGAAATTGTTCATAGTCTGTAACGGAGGTACCTGTAAAATTTATAACTCTGACACAGTGCCGTGTTTGCAAAAACAGACATAATGTCTGACAAGATAGCCGCAATCAGTGATTTTGCAGTGTAACTATTAATCCGTCTAGATTGCAAAAAAGTTATTCATATGACCGGTTTCGGTTCCTTTAGAAACATCTTCAGATCTGTAATGATAACGATACTAATTTACTATTTCATGAATGCAAGCATTTTTTCATCCTATCTAATCAACATCAAATGAACCAGAACGTACCTGATATATCGGTTACAGGAGTAACCCGTCCAAATACAGCAACTTTCACATGCTGCGTCAAGTAAAATTTGTTGGCAGAGTGCACGCCATTTATATTAATTATAACACTATTACCGACAGGTGGAGTCTGTTACATTGTTACATTACATATGCACTCAGTAGATTTTTGTAAGTAACTGTTACATCTAAAAATACTGAATTAAATTCTGTACATGTCAAGGTTAAAATCTGTACTTATCACAATTAAAGAACACAGTAAAATTATCATTTTTATACGATATAAAAACAAAGGGTGATTTCTATATCTATGGCGCTGGTGTAGACTTGTTATCCTCCACGGTCTGCTTCCGTAGTTCCCGCAATTTCGGTGTTGTGCCGCGATCCGCTCAGTCGCCTGACGTCCATCGCCGTGGGCAAGAGGCCAGGCGCCGCACGCATCTTCTAGCTTCTCCCTTGGCCTTTACCTCATCACACAGTAGTTGTCATCTTAGGAAGTCGCCATAAATACTAAAATAGGCGTTATGATTCGTTTTGCTCGTTGAGGATTAAATCTGGACCTTTCTTTTTGTGGGTGTATATTTCAATATCTTCCAAGATGTTAAGAGAACGTCCCTTCTGAGCTCTACGCAGGATGACTAAATTTTGTTCAGTGTTCGTGACTGAGTGCTTTGACGCAGCCATGTGCGCCCCAAACGCTGTTTTGTTTTGAGAGTAAGTGTGCTCCCTAAATCTGGTCTCAAATTTCCTACCAGTCTGCCCTACTATAGTTTACAGCAGTCATCACATTTGAGCTGATATGCACCTGAATCCTGAAATTTATTCCTATTACATATTTTGTGCCGGAGCTTCAATTTTAGCTTGTTATTTGTTCGGAACCCTATTATAACGTCGGATTTACGAAAGCATCTTTCAATCTTATCAGTAATTCTTCCATAGTAAGTGAGAGCCCCATACCTTTTTCTTTTTGTTCCTCTTAACTGCGACTTGACTCCCTTCTATTTGTTCCATTTGTCTCTTTTTTTATCTTCTTATAAGTATTCATCACCTGCTTACACGTATATCCGTTATCTACGGCCAGTTGTTTTAAAATACTTAGCTCCTTTTCTACTTCCTGATGGGTTAGTGGCAATCTTAGTACACTCTACACCATCGAAGTAAACTTGGCCCATTTGTATCGCGGTGGGTGACAAGAGCGCTCATTTATAACTAAATCTGTACACGTAGGTTTTCTGAATATGCTAAATTCATGCTTCCCATCTTTCTTTATTATTGTTAAATCTAACTAATATATATGGTTGTCTTCTTCAAATTCCATAGTGAATCTAATTGTCGGGTGTTGAGAGTTTATTTTTTATGCTACATTTTCGATATCATTTTGTTTCTCCCTTGTATAACAAAGCAGATTCGTCAACATATCTCCAGTAATATGAAATTTTCCCAGCGACATCAGTATTTTCATCAAAGTGTTCGTTTTCCAAGTGATTTATAAAAATGGTAGCCAGCTTCCCAGCTAAACTGTCCCCCACTGCCAACCCGTCTAACTGTTGATAAATTTTACCAATGAAAATAAAGTAATTGAACGACAAGGCTTGTTCCAACATTTCCACTAGTTCAACCACTTCCCCCAATGCCAATTTACCACGAGTGAGGAGATTCTTGTTAAAGATCTCATTTTTTTTCCGTGAATGTTTGTGTACAGTTTGGTAGTATCCAATGAAGCTAGTGACGCCTCCTGAGGTATAACCACGTCTTTCATTTCCTCGGCAAATTCGTAGCTGTTCCTAATGTTAAAAGTCCGACCATGAGTCTATACCGCCTTCAATCTGTTATTTAGCTCTTCATTTAATTATAACTTGGGTTAGTGCTATTATTATAAATTATTATAAAGTGTTTGAACTAGTGGAAATGTTGTAACAAGTCTTGTCACTCAATTACTTTACTTTCAAAGGTAAAATTTACCAACACGAAGACGGGTTGGCATTGGGGAACAGTTTAGTTGGGACGATGACTGACATTTTCATAAATCACTTGGAAAATGAATTCTCTGATGAAAATCCTGATATCGCTGAGATAATTGTATATTACTGGAGATATGTTGACGACTCTATCTTATTATACAAAGAAGGTAAAAATGATTTCGAAAACGTAGCATAAAAAATGAGCACTCAATATCCAAAAATTAGATTCCTTTTGGAATTTGTAGATGACAACCATATAGATTACTTAGATTTAACACTAATAAAGAAAGATGGGAAGCATGAATTTGGCATATTCAGAAAACCTACGTGTACAGATTTAGTTATCAATGAGCGCTCTTGTCACCCACCGCGATACAAATGGGCATATTTTACTTAGATGGTATAGAGGCTACTAAGATTGCCACTAAGCCAACAGGAAGTAGAAAAGGAGCTAAGTATTTTAAAACAACTGGCCGTATATACGTGTAAGCAGGTGATGAATATTTATAAGTACATAAAAAAGAGGCAAATGAAACAAATAGAAGGAAGTCAAGTCGCAGTTAAGAGGAACAACATGAAAAAATATGTGGCTCTCACTTATATTGGAAGAACTAAAGATAAGATCGAAAGATGCTTTCGTAAATCCGGCGTTATAATACGGTTCCGAACAAATAACACGCTGAAATTGAAGCTCCGGCACAAAATATGAAATAGCAGGCATAAATTTCAGGATACAGGTGTATATAAGATCAAATGTGATGACTGCTGCAAACAATATATAGGGAAGACTGGTAGGAACTTTGAGACCAGATTCAAGGAGCACACCTACTCTCAAAACAAAACAGCGTTTGGAGCAGATATGGCTGCGTCAAAGCACTCAGTCACGAACAATGAACAAAATTTAGACATTTTGCATAGAGCTCATAAGGGACATTTTCTTAAGATTTTGGAAGATATTGAAATATACACCCGCAAAAAGAAACATCTAGATTTAACCCTCAACGAGCAAAGCAAGTCCCATCACAACGCCTATTTTAGTATTTATGACGACTTCCTAAGATGACAACTGCTGTGTGTGGAGGTAGAGGCCGAGGGATGAGAGATGGTGCGTGATGGAGAAGCCGGAAGATGCGTGCAGCGCCTGGCGTCGTTGACGGGGCCCTCCTGCGCGGCCCTCTTGCCCACGGCGATGGACGTCAGGCGATTGAGCGGATCGCGGCACAACACCGAAATGGCGGGACCACGGAAGCACACCGTGGAGGAAAAGAAGTGAGGAAAAGAAGTCTACACCAGCGCCATGGATATAGAAATCACCCTTTGTTTTTATATCGTATAAAAATGATAATTTTACTGTGTTCCTTAAATGTGATCAGTAGAGATTTTTAACCTTGACATCTACTGATTTTAATTAAGTATTTTTAGATATAAAAGTTAATTACAAAAATCTATTCAATGCACATGTAATGTAACAAATGAACCAGACACCACCTGCCGGTAATAGTGTTATAATTAATGCAAATGACGTGCATTCTGCCAACGAATTTTACGTGACGCAGCATGTGAAAGTTGCTGTATTTGGACGGGTTACTCCTGTAACCGATATATCAGGTACGTTCTGGATCATTTGATGTTGATTAGATAGGATGAAAAAATGCTTGCATTCATGAAATAGTAAATTAGTATCGTTACCATTACAGATCTGAAGATGGTTCTAAAGGAACCGAAACCGGTCACATGAATAAACATTTTGAAATCAAGACGGATTAGAAGTTGTATAGTCCCATGTTTCGCCACTTTTTCCAATGTGATACGTGTTCCTCTATGTGTCTTTAGTTTCGATTTTAGTCCCCGCTACGAGTTACAGACTGTGTCGTAGTTCATTATGTATGAATGTCTCATAGTTGAGCGCCCTCTTTCAAATGGAATTTCGGGTAAGCAGGATGACCCTCAAAGAGCGCATTGGGACTTCATATACAGTTTTACTCTATGAACACATGCTTCACACAAACTAACTGTTCCATGTCCAGTACATGGATTTTAAGTGGCGCCAAAGCAACTGGATAGGTAAATAACGCAGCGTACGTTCGCATCGAACCGGAAATATGTATATGTCGTCGAAGTGCAAGAACTCCTTAACCACCATGGCTGATTAAATATTCATTTCATAGAATAAATATTAATTTTAGCAAATTCTACTGAGTATTCAATTATCTGCAAACTTGGAAGGCATGTGTTATTTTTGTGTCCAGAGAGTTGAAGGAAAGCCAATTCAAGCCGTTTTGAAGAGTGAGGGCCTTTGACTAAATTGGGCGATTTAATTGCTATCCCAATATCTAGAAGTAAAGTGATAAATGGCAAATCGTGCATCTCCTTCAATGAACACGGAGTGACTTGCAGAGCGAATCTGATACTCACTTCGGTGTTTCCGAATAACTTCGGTGGTCCAGTCAGCTTCGACAGAGTTCGCGAACTAAGTAGCTGTTACTATCATGGAGAGAATATACTGCCAAAGGGACCGCGTCTGCTACTCATAATCGACTTAGTTCAGATTAATGGTACGTGCTAGGCTTGGCCAAGAATGAAAGAGAAAGAAGTGGGTGGTCCATATGGCCAGCCGTTTAGAGAAAACAGCGTATTCCCTACGTGGTGCGTGTGGCATCCGCCATTTACAAGTACGCAAGCGTAGTTTTCAGGCATTGGCTGGTGCAGCGGAAAGCGTACAGAGCGGTAATACGAGGGCCGTGGGGTCGAGCCTCTAGGCGGGAACTTTTTCATTTTCGTCATTTACGTTACATTCACAATAAATAAATCGAAATAATGTTCACTATATTGGATTTATTAATATTTTCATAAAACGCATTAAAAGTTAAGGCATGGGAAAATCCGGGGTAGGATATGCATTTCCAGGAAGCTATCAAAAGCCGTATGCAAGAATTTCATATGTAAAATTACTTTGCCGGCCGGAGTGGCCGTGCGGTTATAGGCGCTACAATCTGGAACCGCGTGACCGGTACGGTCGCAGGTTCGAATCCTGCCTCGGGCATGGAATTATGTGATGTCCTTAGGTTAGTTAGGTTTAAGTAGTTCTAAGTTCTAAGGGACTGATGACCATAGCAGTTAAGTCCCATAGTGCTCAGAGCCATTTGAACCATTTTTAAAATTACTTTTATTTTTTTACAGTTACACGTGCTAGGGGGATTCATCGTAAAAACACGGGAAGCAGTAATTTTCTCCGTATCTTACAGACGCTACAAACGCCACAATTTTAAAATTTCATGCTTATTTTAAAGTTTCCATAGAGCAAAACTTGGTTTAAAATCATAAAAAATTCTCACTCATGGCACAGTTAGACAGAAAACCACGCGCAACGCCTCATTTTACCAAATACCGGCTAGGATAACTGGTGATGTACAGCGGAATGTAATATTACGGAGTCTTCTTGGGAAGTGATTTCTTTTTCTCTCTGGATCAGATTGGGATAGTTATGAAGCTTTTTGATTAAAGTCCTCAGCTAATGATAAAAACAGATATTGCAGGGTCTCAGCAGCGGAGTTCATTTAGTGGGAATCGTTTTAATTCTGCAAGATGTTAATCTTTTTTCATATGGAAAATTCTCGTCGTATAGTTGTGTATTTGTTTGTCTTCCCCGCGGGTCAGTTAACCGAAGCAATTTGTTCTCCTGCACGTAGGGCTTCATCGAGTTAGTCAAAAGTTTGAATATAAGGCTGTTGTAATTTTCCCAGATTTTGAAGATGTAATCACGATATTGCTGTATTTTCCCGCCAATTCGTCCACCGATTCTTGAATACTCGCTCCGACCGAGCCACTGCTCACTTCTGCACGAACGTAGACAGCCGGAAGTAGCTTTCCGTAAAGGATTTTACCACACTGCGCTGCATACGAGTTTACTTTCTACACTTTTTTCGGTTTATTTGCGGCGAAACTATGGAACGGGTTTCATGCAGGGGCTCCACCCCCCCCCCCCCCCCAACCTGGATTACGTTTCTGTACTCTTTGCACTGCGGAGGCCGCTACCAGGAAACTACGCTTGTATAAATGGCTCATTTCTCGCCCGACCTACACCAGAAATGCTGTTTTCTCAAAACGCTTGGCCGTCTGGAGCCCCCACTTCTGTCACTTCTAATCGAGTCCTGCATATACCATAAGGTTGCACGAAGTCGGACACCTAGTGAGAGCAGTTCTTTGAAGTGTAATAACTATATTAAGTAGGTACAGTTGTTATTTGGATCAGGAGTCTTCAGACTGGTTTGATTTATCCGTGGCCCTCATTCCCTCCTGTGCTAACAACTTCGTTTCGGAGCAGCACTTAACAGCCAGCATCCTCAGTAATTTTTTGAATATCCGAAGGGCGTTTAATAAGTAATGTAAAATGTCTTTCTTGACCAATTTTTGTTAAGAAAAGGCTGAATTTGTTGTGGAACATCTTGGAATATTCTCTTTTCAGCCATAAACTTTCGTAAAATTCCAGTAGGTAGCGGCGCTATGCGTAGCCTTCAAACTGGCTTCTGTAACGAAGGTGCGTTCTAATTAGAGAGCTGTCATTGAGATTCTTTTGACGGCAAACCACTCGACTAAGATATTCACTGGAGAATATCTACGGAGACTTGGCGGTGAACAAAAGCACAGTGAGTCACTGCGCGAGGTACCTCTCATCATCGTAACAAGATAGCTCAAACGTGTCCCACCACCCCTGTGCCGGTCGGCTGCGTATATCTATGTCTCCTTCGTTATGTTAATCGCTGCAAAAATTCAAACGAGTTTTTCTTTCCCCGTGACAACGCAAGGCCTCACTCAACTCTGCGCACCTAATAGGAGCTCACAAAACTTCATATGACTCTTCTTTATCAATTCCGACAAGCCCGGATTGCACACCATCCGACGTCCATCTGAGTAGTTGAATGAAGAATGCACTCCGCGGGAAATAGTAAATGGACGTCTGGGGAGGGGGAAAGAGGGGAGGGATGAGGGGTATTGATGCAATACGGTGATGGCTCCGACGTGCACCAGCAGAGGGTGCTGTAAGGACGTCACAAAAAAGGGATTTCATAGCCAAAAGCGTGACGAATGGCGTGGTGTATTGAAATCCTGAATAGAACCATCATTTTTTTCAGAAAAAATGGTTTTACTAATTTCATGTCCACTATAATTATACGGGCTGTTATGCCGTGGTCGGTTGATGAATTCTGAGGTGATTCCCAACGTTTCGTCTCCGACTGCGGGAGACATCTTCAAGGGGGTCCGTAGGTCGATGGAAGGTCCAACACACCCACTGGCTCGCTACTGACTGCCGCTAAATTCCGTGTCCTCGCGCTCCCGCGCCGCGGCGTGACGACACGTGTTTGAAAACGTCAGTGCAATTGGCCGCTGTCCGTCGCCGTCGATCGCCGTTGCCATCACCCAGTAGTGGACGGGTGGTACACATCTTCTTTAACACCGGCATCCATATACCGTTTAATTTCACGCCCTCCTAATTTCGGTTGAAATTATTTGGGTGTTTAGCGATTTCGATTGCCTCCCTGTAGAGCCTTTCGTAGTATCCGCTCGTGGCCGCTAGAACTTGCGTCTCCTCGAAACGAATATTGTGGTTCCCTGGCTGGAAAGCATGCTCCGCAACAGTTGATCGTTCCGTTTCTCCTCTTCTACAATTTCCCTTGTGCTCTTCCAAACGTTTAGAACCAGTTCTTTTGGTGGTACCCACATAAACATCACCACGGCTGCATGGAATCCTATACACTCCAGATATTTCCAATGGTTTGCGAGCGTCCTTGGCAGGCCTAAGGTATTCCTGTATCTTCCTGGTGGGCTTGTAAATTACGGTAATATTCCGCTTCGTCAAGATCCTCCCTATTCTTTCCGTTATATGTTTATGTGGGTACCACCAAAAGAACTGTTTCTAAACGTTTGGAAGAGCACAAGGGAAGTCGTAGAGGAGGAGAAACGTAACAATCAGCTGTTGCGGAGCATACTTTCCAGCCAGGGAACCACAATATTCGTTTCGAGGAGATGCAGGTACTAGCGGCCACGAGCGGATACTACGAAAGGCTCTACAGGGAGGCAATCGAAATCGCTAAACACCCAAATAATTTCAGCCGAAAGGAGGAGGGCGTCAAATTAAATGGTATATGGATGCCGGTGTTAAAGAAGATGTGTACCACTCGTCCGCTACTGGGTGATGGCAACGGCGATCGACGGCGACGGACAGCGGCCAATTGCACTGACGTTTTCAAAACACGTGACGTCACGCCGCGGCGCGGGGGCGCGCGGACACGGAATTTAGCGGCAGTCAGTAGCGAGCCAGTGTGTGTGTGGGACCTTCCATCAAGCTACGGACCGCCTTGAAGATATCTCCCGCAGTCGGAGACGAAACGTTGGGAATCACCTCAGAATTCATCAACCGACCACGGCATAACAGCCAGGATAATTATAATGGACATGATATTTCCGGCCGTGAAAGTTTACATTTTAGTATCAGACTCCTCTACGGGGAGGAGATGTCAAGAGAAGTGCGACGCCTGGAAGGACTCCAGAGGAAGAGAGTGCAGCTTTTGTGTTCCCTCACATTCCTGTCTCGTTGCAGAGCCGTCGGCGTTATACCGAAGTTTCTGAAGATAAAGCGACTGTTCTATTCGGGAAAGGCACAACGCATTTTCAAACGGACTGAGGAGGCCTTACTACGAGAACGCATTCAGCAGACCCGACGGGACTTGGCAAGCACAAACTGTAAGTTAATGTCTCTCCATATTACGATCAGTAATAAACTGTGCAGCGGTGACTGGGACAAAATTGATAGACTACTGCATGATACTATGGGGAAGCGTATGTTAACGACGTCTAGTAGACAGAGGAAGAAGTTTGATAATTTGCTACCTAATCAGACTGTTCGGCATTTAGACGTTTCCCGGACCGTTATCAATTTGTCCAAACGTTCGTTATCTGACGATGAGACATCTGTGCTTGCCAAGGGAGGAAATTTTGCTGTTAGTCCGCGTTTTGTGCCCACGGAAGAAATTGTAGCCAATGTAGAAGCAGGAATTCGCAGTGTAGATTCTGTAACAGCTGAAGAAATCCGTATAGAAACAGTGAGAATATTAGCCAATGCAAAACCGCCGAAAAGTAATATAACTGTGGGTGAGAGAAGAGCTTTAAAACTCCTGAATGACGACGATAGTATTTTGGTTCTCCGAGCTGACAAAGGAAGCGCAACGGTGGTTATGGATGTGGCCGACTATCAGAGAAAAATTACGGATCTACTGGATCCGCAAGCATATAGGAAGCTGAATAAGGACCCCACTAACAACGTTCTCAGAACCGTGTCGCGTTTAATAAAAAAGTCCTCCATTGAAGAGAGTGTACAGAAAAGTCTCTGCGGTTCGGTTACGCTACCATCGAGGCTTTATGGATTGCCCAAAATTCATAAAGAAAATGTTCCGTTAAGACCGATACTAAGTGCCATTGGTTCGCCCACCTACTCGTTAGCCAAGTTTTTGACTACGCTGTTAAAACCACATGTGGGCCATTCGGACTCGTACATAAAGAATTCGACACATTTCATCAGCAGATTGAATGGCATAGTGGTCCAGCCGGAGGACATATTGGTCAGCTTCGATGTGGTATCGCTGTTTACCATGGTTCCACTTAATGATGTATTGGAACAGCTGGATCGAATTTTTCCTGCCGATATTTTAGAGCTGTTTAAGAGTTGTTTGACGACCACATACTTCAAGTGGAATGAACAGTTTTATGAGCAAACGGATGGCGTGGCTATGGGAAGCCCCCTAAGACCCGTAATTGCAAACTTCTTTATGGAGAAATTCGAAGAACAGGCCTTAGGTACTGCCAGCAAGAAACCAAATGTATGGTTCCGATACTTGGATGACACGTTTGTGTTGTGGAGACATGGTAGGGAGGAACTAAGCCGGTTCCACGAACATCTGAACAGTATAAACTCAAGAATTCAGTTTACTATGGAGGAGGAAGTAGACGGCAAACTACATTTCCTCGATGTGCTTGTGTTTAGAAACGAAAATGGTAGTTTGGGCCACTCAGTGTACCGCAAACCCACGCACACGGACCGTTATTTGCACCGGGATTCGAACCACCACCCACAACAGAAGCGCGGTGTTATCAAGACGTTAGCGGACAGAGCTAGAAATATTTGTGAACCTCAGTTGCTCGACGCTGAGATGGAACATCTCCACAATGCACTAATGAAGAACGGATGTTCGTCCGCCGAAATAAAACGTGCGTTGAGGCAGCCACGCAGAAATCATACTGACGTACAGGCTACTGCAAAATCTAAGGTTTTCCTGCCGTTTGTTAAAAATCTAACGAAAAGAATAGAGAGGATCTTGACGAAGCGGAATATTACCGTAATTTACAAGCCCACCAGGAAGATACAGGAATACCTTAGGCCTGCCAAGGACGCTCGCAAACCATTAAAAAATCTGGAGTGTATAGGATCCCATGCAGCTGTGGTGATGTTTATGTGGGTACCACCAAAAGAACTGTTTCTAAACGTTTGGAAGAGCACAAGGGAAATTGTAGAAGAGGAGAAACGGAACGATCAGCTGTTGCGGAGCATGCTTTCCAGCCAGGGAACCACAATATTCGTTTCGAGGAGACGCAAGTACTAGCGGCCACGAGCGGATACTACGAAAGGCTCTACAGGGAGGCAATCGAAATCGCTAAACACCCAAATAATTTCAACCGAAAGGAGGAGGGCGTGAAATTAAACGGTATATGGATGCCGGTGTTAAAGAAGATCTGTACCACCCGTCCACTACTGGGTGATGGCAACGGCGATCGACGGCGACGGACAGCGGCCAATTGCACTGACGTTTTCAAACACGTGACGTCACGCCCCGGCGCGGGAGCGCGCGGACACGGAATTTAGCGGCAGTCAGTAGCAAGCCAGTGGGTGTGTTGGACCTTCCATCGACCTACGGACCCCCTTGAAGTTGTCTCCCGCAGTCGGAGACGAAACGTTGGGAATTGAGACAAAATTCATCAACCGACACGGCATAACAGCCCGGATAATTTTAATGCACATACTCATCATCCATACGATGCGAAACTAGTGGTTTTTAAGTCATGGACAAAGTTAAGAGACAGACTGTAACGTTGGCATAATATGGGAGGAATTCGTAGTGTAGTGGGTACACAAGTGAGAGACAAAGGTACGCGTTCGTGTGTCAACTCAAGACATTAAGATGATTAATCACAAACGCTCAGCAGAACTGTAGTTAAAATTAGGGAGATTTCGCAGAATATATGCCAAAATAAAGGCAACAGCAGAATACCTTGTTCAAATTGGTGAAACTTGCTAAAAGTTATCCCTTTACTAATTTTCTCACGAATTTGACACAGAGATATTTCAGTTAGTCGTAATCATTACAATATGCAATTTAAAATATGGTGCACTATCTGTAATTAAAATGCAATTGATCTAAATTTCACCATAAATTGAATATTGGAACCAAATCCACACTCATACTCTCTCTAAATTCTGCAAGGAACATTTCCACAAGTGTGATAATTCCAGCTGAAGCAATGAAATGAGGCCGACATCCTGTAAAGCCACAACATTATGGGAATGTTGAGCACTATGTTTCACACGATGTTCCATATAGCCCCCGAAATTTTCAGCGGGAGTAATATCCTGTGACTTAGCGGACCAGTCCGGGGACAGTAGGGTCCCCGAGTAACCGATAAAGGCTGAGAGTACGGCTGTTGTTACCTTGTATGGTTTTTCCACTTGTCGGGTCGTGACTGGAGAACGAAGTTATAATTGAACATTTCCGACCCTGAGCGGTTCTGGAGGTGATGAAGCTATTCGCTCGGGGAAGTAATCCAAAATACGGCAGCAATATTAAATCCGCTTATCAACGCAACGGTTCATTAGACTGATGGACCCTTATAATAAACTGCCTTGGTAGAAAGTAAAGTTCCTCTCTGCCTGTGATCTGAAAATTCCAATTCTACCGATCCGAAAGAGTAAATTGTATTCATTGTTCGCAATTACTTTCCCACATTCAAATGTTACTGTTCAGGATAATTAACTGCAGTTCACTTATCACAGTACAGTTGTGTCAATGGAAAATCTTCAAATTAAAAATCATTATGATTAGAAATGTTGTAACGTTGTTTCATTCATACTTTGTAAAACAAAGTTACTCTCAAAATGGTTCAAATGCCTCTGAGCACTATGGGACTTAACACCTGAGGTCATCATTCCATTAGAACTTAGAACTACTCAAACCTAACTAACTTAAGGATATCACACACACCCATGCCCGAGGCAAGATTCGAACCTGCGACCATATCGGTCACGAGGTTCCAGACTGAAGTGCCTAGAACCGCTCGGCCACAGTGGCCGGCAACGTTACTCTCAACGTGCTGTGAATTCCCACATTAAGTTGGAATAATTTACTCCCAATCAACATCAAGTATTAATTTCAATAAGAGTTGTAGTTTCGGGGAAAATAGAAATGTTTCATTAGCCGTTCAAATATACCAGCTCAAAGACTGACGGTTAACGATATTCATTTCAGTTTCACGTTCCGCAGCGGTAGTCACCCGATACTCCACAGCTGCTGGTATTGTCGCCCTGGCGTCACTGCACCCCATACGTGGCCAGGCGCTATATTTCTCCAACACTTCTGCATGCTGATTGGCTACTTTAAGATCTACTTTCTATAACAAACTTTAATAGACATTTGCGCATGAGTAATGAATTACCTGGGGTTTCGCCTGGTCCCTCAGCTATGTTGTTTAATTCAGTCCCTTTTCTCAGTCATATTCACGAGGATTAAATTTATTTACTAATGGCCGACGTAGATGAATCGTTACATCCATCCCCACTAAGACGAGGAATTGCCATCTAGATTCTAGTGTGTATGTAAACAAACCACAAGCTGGGTCAGTTTGAAACTGACTTCTTGTCCACGGCTGTTTTTAGTCAGCAACAGGTATAAGAAATTAGTTTCCTCGATAAAGGTCAGATATCTGTGGGACGCAGCCTACCACGACTACTTTCATTCTTCTTATTATTAACATTATTCCTTCGAAGTCTACTTTACCATGTATGTCTGTGGGACCAGATTTTCCTAACATTAACTTTTTTTTATTATGCTTCTCAGTGCAATATAATATCAACATTAGTAATAAAGTCCGATTACCTTCTACAATATCTTCATCCTCCTACAAACACTCGATCTCTAATGATCCTCTTTGATTCTACATCTCGCGCAATAAACAAATACATCAGTCCCCATCCAGCTCCACTAGTGACCGCATTTCATACCTAACAACGTCACCCAAGTGTCAGCAATAGTCTAATAGCTGCCCCTGGTAACTGTAATATCCGTTTCTACAGCTGTATTTCCGGGGCTGTGATATAAATTTTATTCCCTTTAACAGGTGACTGCGATTAGACTGTTTTATCAGTCTGTATGGACAAGAAGAGAATAGAAGCTTTCGAAATGTGGTGCTACAGAAGAATGCTGAAGATAAGGTGGGTAGATCACGTAACTAATGAGGAGGTATTGAATAGGATTGGGGAGAAGAGAAGTTTGTGGCACAACTTGAGTAGAAGAAGGGATCGGTTGGTAGGACATGTTTTGAGGCATCAAGGGATCACAAATTTAGCATTGGAGGGCAGCGTGGAGGGTAAAAATCGTAGAGGGAGACCAAGAGATGAATACACTAAGCAGATTCAGAAGGATGTAGGTTGCAGTAGGTACTGGGAGATGAAGAAGCTTGCACAGGATAGAGTAGCATGGAGAACTGCATCAAACCAGTCTCAGGACTGAAGACCACAACAACAACATTCTCAACATAAATTTCATTTCACACTGATCATACATTGAAATACATAAGACTTATCAAGTTCAATTAATCCTCAATCTTACACACAATCAAGATTTTGTCTTGACTTCCTTATATAATTTCATTACCATTGGTATTACTTGTCGACTTCACAGCAGCATAATATTCAAGCTTAATCTCCAAATTAACTTCATCTAAGTAAATATGCCATTTGTTTCATTAAAGTATTAATCGATCAATCTGTCTGTGTTGTGCATTGCCACTGTCACTGATCTACGTAATAAATAACTTTGTTTTACATAATGACGTTAATTTTTCTATAACGAGCATATTAATTCACGGCAAGGATAACATTTTTCGTATAGGGTACTATTTATTGCACTTCCTTTATTTAATTCACTTCATATGTGAAAGACATAGCCAGCGTGGGAGAGGGTTAGGGTGCTCCTGACCCCATTTCACCTAAATGAAATTACACACGATGAAGTTGCTGTGTAGTGAAATTGAAAGTTATTTTGATTTTTAATCATACGCCAAAGATGATACACGCACTATCGGCAGGAAACAAGGCCTTATATAGATTTAAACTCCCGACATATATATAGCCCTTTGAGCTGTCGCCTACCTCTACTTTCGCCAAGGCAAACTACTGTATATTGTTGACCTTACTTGAGCTTACTAGCGGTTTAATGAATCACTTCAGTTCTCACTTGCAGCTGAATTAAATGTATGTGCTGCAACTTTTCGTTTTTTCGGTGTGTGTTGTTGTGATAGTTTGTAACAGTGACAAGAACGAAGAGGAAGTCCGATTATGATTCGCACTACCATTATGGTAAGGTAAAAATATGTACGCACTACCATAACAGCTTAATTAGCTACCTATGGCGGTTAAATATTAGCACTGCAGTCTTTATTTGGAGAGAGGTCGAACAGTGGGGTCTTTATATTTCAGTATTTCGCAAGGCAGCTGAGCTGTAAACATAATTAAAATAACATTAAAAGAAAATTGGTGCATAAAAATGTACTCGGAGTTGCAGGTGCCGTCCAAAAATCGCTTTGATCAACAAAAATATCGCCCAAACACCTATGGCTTCATTTCGTCAAAACTTTTGCACAAAATTCTGTTATCAGCTGCTCAAATGGGAAATAATCTTATTGCAAAGTAAAGAAATATTTAATTATGCGTTTGAGTATTTCTCAGATATGTTACAGTTTTGTAAGAAAAGCTTTTCTTGCTCAATTTTATATATATATATATATATATATATATATATATATATATATATATATATATATACACGTGGTTTAAACCAAGTTTGTGAGATAGCTTCAGTCTGTATGTCATGTGAAAGTAATTTCTCTGTTGGAAATCACCGACGTGGGTTCTGATCATAGAATTTTAATCCTCATTTTGCTGAGTTAGAGTCTTCAGTTAAATCTGGTGTATTGCTGTGGAATTGACTGGTCCTTGTCGTGATGTGTTGATTTCGTGAATGGTCTGCATAATAAGATTAAAAAGTTTGTCTTGCAGTGTGAGTGATCGCGGAATAGATGTTCCGCCTGTTTCTGTCTCCGGAGTGGAACTTCCGTTGCACCGCGGTGGTCTCGCGGTTCTAGGCGCTCAGTCCAGAACCGCGCGACTGCTACGGTTGCAGGTTCGAATCCTGCCGCGGGCATGGATGTGTGTGATGTCTTAAGGTTAGTTAGGTTTAAGTAGTTCTCAATTCTAGGGGACTGATGACCAGTCCCATAGTGCTCAGAGCCATTTGAACCATTTTTTGAACTTCCGTTGCAAGAGTTATTGAGAGATATTGAGGCGTGGTGTTGCCGTGGGTACGGGTTGCTGCTGAAGTCAGTGACAGGATGTTCGGGAGCAGAGGTGGTGGTGGCGTACGTCGGGATATGGACGTCTGGTAGGCGGACTGGCATCGTTTCTTTTGTGATGTATATCTGTGCGGCGTAGCTAGTAGAGATGGGAAACCGCGTTCGCCACGGTGGGTGGAGGAGACCACACCGCTTCGACGTACAGCCTAGGTGAGATAGCCGTCTCGGCTTCCATGAAAGTGACGCCTTGCGCATGATCTCCACCACATTTGGGGCATCTTATGGCACCGGGAGCTTACAAGACTCAGTGTGAGGCAGTTAAAACATTAGCACACAGAAGGAACATAAATATGCACTGGACAATACAACCCGTAAATTGAAACGCAATTTGGCAGCTCTTGCGTACCAAACTAAACCAATAAATGGTGCGATAGTGGTGTTTCCGTCCTTCATCACCTTATTTGACATGCTTCTAACATGCAATACCGTATGGGGTGAAACTATCACATGCAAGAGTTCGATAGTTATTCCTCATTTAAGCTTGTGTCAATCTTTTTTACTACACCTTGGCGCTTGATCCCGTGACTTGGTACATAGACCTCCAGTTGGTGAGCTGAAAATACTCTACCAGCAAGTTAGCTTCTCTGGGAAATTTAATATTAATTTTCACTGTGTTCCGTCCTGTTGACAACATATTTGTAATGTCCTGCCTGCACTATGAATCTGTTATGAACACAGGCTTTTTGGTTGCCATCGGATGCTGCCTACTAACGTTCCCTCCACGTCCTTCCACATATATAGGGTGAGTCACCTAACGTTACCGCTGGATATATTTCGTAAACCACTTCAAATACTGACGAACCGATTCCACAGACCGAACGTGAGGAGAGGGACTAGTGGACTTGTTTAATACAAACCATACAAAAATGCACCGAAGTATGTTTTTTAACACAAACGTACGTTTTTTTTTAAATTGAACCCCGTTAGTTTTGATAGCACATCTGAACATATAAACGAATACGTAATCAGTGCCGTTTGTTGCATTGTAAAATGTTAATTACATCTGGAGATATTGTAACCTAAAGTTGACGCTTGAGTACCTATCCTCCGCTGTTCGATCGTGTGTATCGAAGAGCACCGAATTACTCAGGGATCCAAAGGGAACGGTGATGGACCTTAAGGTACAGAAGAGACTGGAACAGCACATTACGTCCACATGCTAACACCTTTTTATTGGTCTTTTTCACTGACGCATATGTACATTACCATGAGTGGTGAGGTACACGTACGCACGTGGTTTCCGTTTTCAATTACGGAGTGGAATAGATTGTGTCCCGACTTGTCAGGCCAATAGATGTTCAATGTGGTGGCCATCATTTTCTGCACACAATTGCAATCTCTGGCGTAATGAATGTCGTACACGCCGCAGTACATCTGGTGTAATGTCGCCGCAGGCTGCCACAATACGTCGTTTCATATCCTCTGGGGTTGTAGGCACATCATGGTGCACATTCTCCTTTAACGTACCCCACAGAAGAAGTCCAGAGGTGTAAGATCAGGAAAACGGGCTGGCCAATTTATGCGTCCTCCACGTCCTATGAAACGCCGATCGAACATCCTGTCAAGAGTCAGCCTAGTGTTAATTGCGGAATGTGTAGGTGCACCATCATGCTGATACCACATACGTCGACGCGTTTCCAGTGGGACATTTTCGAGCAACATTGGCAGATCATTCTGTAGAAACGCGATGTATGTTGCAGTGCTCTCCGATACACACGATCGAACAGCGGAGGAGTGGTACTCAAGCGCCAACTTTAGGTTACAATATCTCCGGATGTAATTAACATTTTACAATGCAACAAACGGCACTGATTACGTATTCGTTTATATGTTCAGATGTGCTAACATAAGTAACGGGGTTCCATTTAAAAAAACGTAGGTTTGTGTTAAACAACATACTTCCGTGCATTTTTGTATGGTTAGTATTAAACAGTTACACTAGCCCCTCTCCTCACGTTCGGTCTGTGCAATCGGTTCGTCAGTATTTGATGTGGTTTACGAAATGTATCCACCGGTACCGTTAGGTGACTCACCCTGTATGTAGCAAGGGCCGATGTCACTGTCTCACTAACGGTTATACTGTATTTAGCCATTGCATAAATCGACCTACTGGAAGGTACAGCATTGTTTGTATCATGAGTTGGTGCAAAACTAGAAGAGCTAAGCATTGCTGCGAAAGCCGGCCGGTGTGGCCGTGCGGTTCTAAGCACTACAATCTGGAACCGCGTGACCGCTACGGTCGCAGCTTCGAGTCCTGCCTCAAGCACGGATGTTTGTGACGTCCTTAGGTTAGTTAGGTTTAAGTAGTTCTAAGTTCTAGGGGACTGATGACCACAGATGTCCCATAGTGCTCAGAGTCATTTGAACCATTTTCCAACTCCTGCGATAAGCTGGCTTCATCCCTTGTTTCGTTGTCGTACCGCTCCACGGCGAGTGCTGCTCGATTGTCGCTCTTCCGCTCTTCAACATACTCCATTGTCCGCTTCTGTTCAGTATCCGAAGCACGGGTGCCGGATGCAGTGATGGTGTCGTAGCAGGAATAATCATTCAGAGCTTCTATGGCCTACGCGACCGCCGAGAGGAGTGGTTACTGGTTGGCCGTCGAATGAGGCAGGACTGCCAGCAAAGCGGATGGGTAGTCACCTGCCCCGTAGGGCCCGCTTTGCAGCCGGCCGGAGTGGCCGAGCGGTTAAAGGCGCTACAGTCTGGAACCGCACGACCGCTATGGTCGCAGGTTCGAATCCTGCTTCGGGCATGGATGTGTGTGATGTCCTTAGGTTAGTTAGGTTTAAGTAGTTCTAAGTTCTAGGGGACTTATGACCACAGCAGTTGAGTCCCATAGTGCTCAGAGCCATTTGAACCATTTTTGAACCCGCTTTGCATGGCTAGAATAACTTTACGCGACTCATTCACTAACTGCCACACCCTATTAGAATGTCGGAACAAGAAGAGTATAGGTCTTCCTCATACACTCAGCACGAACACAAGTGACTGAGCGTCACTTGGTACACAACTCGAATTAAAGAACGCTTGATGAAACTAGGACCACAGTTATATATAAGGAACAGTTAAAGTGTGTTACAGAAGGTAAATAAATGAAACATACAATAAGACGAACATAAACGACATTTTTGTTCCAAGACAACAATTACTCTGAAGCCACCACGATTTATGATGGTCCCCTGGACATTAGAAAAGGGCGGGCCATGATTCCTAATAGTGTATAGGGTCACAACGGATATCAGTGCATGCCCTGGAACGTGCTACAATGCTGACCGCTTGGTTGGTAACGAGTCCCCGTGGTAGGGCGTTCGACAGCTCCACCAGGGCGATTGATAACAGCGGAATGGCCGTTGGTGCGTTGGTGGAGCAGTACGACTCCCCAATGCATCCCACACGACACCGACCGAATTTGTCGAGGAAAGGACAACCGTTTCATTCGCCGATATCCCCCATTCCAACAGATCTTCCGCGTGCACTGTTCGATGGCGTCGCACATTGTCATCCATAAAAATTAAAGGACAAATATCGGGAAGGAGTATACAATAACGTTGACGAGGACAGTACTGTTTTCATAGACCTGGAGTCAGTACGCCCATGTAGCATTATGCCTTCACACAGTATAACACCTGGACCACAAAAGCAAACATGTTTGATAACGTTACTGGGAACATTACGATTTCCCAAATTACGTCCAAAGTCACTACTCAGGCTGAATTTTTTCTTATTAGAGAAGGCACGTGACTAAAACCCTCGTTGGAACTGTCCCCGCGCTTTTCGCACCATTGCAAACGGTGCCAGCGATGTGCGGCTGCCTACGGAAGACAATATACTGGTAGTCACGCAAACAGGCCATGCCCATGAATGCCGTGACATAGTTGAGCGTAAAACTGCCTGCTTTTCAGTCCTCTTAAACGCGGCTGCAATTGCAATTGTACCCACTGTTTGGGGTAGGTCCCTTTCCTGCTTGTTGAAAAATGTAATGGCCGATCTCCTATTCCCCTTCGAGTAGCAGTACTTCTGGTCTGGAACGTACTCATGCACGTGCAACCGTGTTGTGTGCTGTACGAAAATCATTGGTTACACTCGTCAGTCATCAACATGTTTTTCCTGGGCCATGTTGTGATGTACCGCAGCTGCCTGTAGATTGACGCATGCTAGCTTTTCTGGATTCCTTCAGCTATCTCGTGTTGCGAGGCCAGTCTAGTTTTGCACTATAGTCACACTAGGCTCACGTCACGTGACGTCAAAATTTCTGTGCGCGACTGGAAGACTTGTGGCAACAAGCTACAGCATTTTCAATCATTTACATCTATTAGCTACTATATTATGTTAGTTTATCCAGCTCATTTTTAAGTTTTGCAGAGAAATATATACACTACAACGATGTACCACTTTATACCGAACAGTATATCTATTATTCTTTCAAAATCAAACAAGCGATTATTTCGCAATACTATTTTAACTGCTTACACATAACGTGAAATCTTATTAGCTGCAACTTCTCTTTAGCTTGTTTGAAATGGATCACAACACACCAAGTGCTCAGGCAATTACAAGTTCTGAAAATAATTTCATCAGTTGGTATGAACACCAAGGTCAGTTTTGATGGATAACAATAAAATATTAAGACTGCCTGCCATACACTAGACAAGCTCTTACACCGAAACACCACCGTATTTCTAAACGATTGTATTATTTCTACTATCAATGTCAATTAAAAAGGAGATACAAGTTTCCAATTAAAAATTAAACTGCAATGGTAGTGCTTAGCTCTGCAGTGACATTAACTATCCACAGCTATTGGAAAAGGCATAGGAAGAATTTCTAATGAAATGAAGAGACATCGTAATACAACGATTTAGCGGAAACATCAAAAGATTGCAAGATATAAATGATTTTGTGTTGTGTAGGGGCACCTGAACTGTTAAATAAAAAACTCGAAAATTCAGCCAGTGTTGCAAAAAAAAAGAGCTGCTTACAAAGCGAAGTTGTGCAAGACAAAGCAGATATTAGAAATTGATCCTCAACGAGAATTCACGGTTTGAAATGGAGTCTACTGACATTACACAAGCAGTCTATTTGAAGAATATTCACAAAATTCATAATTCATACAAGACATTGTATAAAAAAGTTACTTAAAGCAAAACTAAATAGGAAGCAATTGACAGGTGTTGTAGCAGGACATTACACGAATATGCTTAAAATGACGACGCCTCAGAAGGTCAAGGATAGCAAGAGAATGACGTATGCCGAAAGGTACTAGACTAATGAACTAACTGGACTGGTCATTGATGGACAGAAAACTACTGTTATGTCTAATGATAATAAAAGGAATAAGAGTAGAAATATTACGATCAGGGATATGATGCTTTGCCAGTCGAATACTAGTTAGTCCTTAAGATTGCACAATTACTTTATTAGTGTCTCATTTGCTCAGTCAGATATTATGTTCAGTTTAGTGTATTTAGATACACCTTCATGCTGCTACTATACACAATAAGTGCTAACTCAGCTTATGTATCTATAATTTCCGGGATAAAAGCAAAATTATGCAAGACTACTATAACTTTCATAGATGTCGACCTAAGTAGGTTAGATTTGTTGATTACAGAACGAAGATTTAATAGGACCAACATGTACAAAAGCAAGTGACAAGCATGAGTCGATGCAGGAGCCTAAGAAAAAAAAAATCACTTATTCCTTCCTCAGTATTTCCTTCCTTGCATTACTTCATATTTTGAGGTTCGTACATAGTTGTCAATAATAATTAATTCAGCAATCAGTTCCAGTTTTCGAGCCGGCCGCGGTGATCTAGCGGTCCTGGCGCTGCAGTCCGGAACCGCGGGACTGCTCCGGTCGCAGGTTCGAATCCTGCCTCTGGCATGGGTGTGTGTGATGTCCTTAGGTTAGTTAGGTTTAAGTAGTTCTAAGTTCTAGGGGACTTATGGCCTAAGATGTTGAGTCCCATAGTGCTCGGAGCCATTTTGAACCAGTTTTCGAATGGGGTGATGATATTTATTTCCTTTTCTATCTTTTATTTACACATCAAGTTCCGTATGACCAAACAGAGGAGCAAATCTCCAAGCTCATGGAACGTGTCATTACATGAAATCACAACATCAAAGTAATGTCAGAAAAAATTAAAAAGTTTATGAAGATGAAAAGTCAATCCATAAGTTGTAAACGCAATCAACATTACAACAAAAATCAGCTTACTTTTGCATAGAATTTCTCGACTGAATAGAAGGAGTGACCCATGAGGAAAATCTTCAGCTTCGATTTGAAAGCGGGTGTTATACTGCGAAGGTTTTTGAATTCGAATGGTAGCTTATTGAAAATGGATGCAGCAGTATACTGGATACCATTCCTCGCAAGATTTAAGGAAATCCGATCCTAATGCAGGTTTGATTTCTACCGAGTATTAATTGAGTGAAAGATGCTTTTTCTTGGGAATAAGCTAACAGTGTTAACAAGAAATGACAGCAAGGAAAAAAAATATATATATTGATAGGCCAATATCAAAATACCCAGACTCTTGAACAGGGGTCGACAAGAGGTTCGTGAACTTACACTTCTTATTGCCCGCACCACCAGTTTCTGGGCCAAACATATCCTTTTAGAATGGGTAGAGTTACACCAAAATATGATACCATATGACGTAAGCAAATGAAAATCAGCAACTTAAACCCATTTTCGTGTAGGGCTATCACTTACTTCAGATACCGTTCGAATAGTAAAAATGACAGCATTAAGTCTTTGAATTAGATCCTGAACGTGGACTTTCCACGACATTTTACTATCTATCTGAACACTTGTAAATTTGAACTGTTCAGTTTCACTAATCATATGCCCATTCTGTGAAATTAAAACATCAAGTTTTGTTGAATTGTGTGTTAGAAACTGTAAAAACTGAGTCTTACTTTAATTTAACGTTAGTTTATTTTCTACAAGCCATGAATTGAGGTCATGTACTGCACTATTTGAAACCAAGCCAATGTTGTGCACAACATCCTTAACTACCAAGCTAATGTCATCAGCAAACAGAAATATTTTAGAGTTGTCTGTAATACTAGAGGGCATATCATTTATATAAATAAGGATCAGGAGTGGCCCCAACACTGAGCCCTGGGGCATGCCCCACCTGACCATATCCCACTCAGACCCCACATCACAGCCATTCTCAACATTTTGAATAATGAACTTTTGCTGTCTATTGCTAAAGGAAGAGGTGAACCAACTGTGAGCTACTCCGAGTATTCCGAAATGGTCCAACTTCTGGAGCAATATTTTGTGATCAACACAATCAAACGCCTTAGTTAAATAAAAAACATATGTCTAGCCTTCAAAACGTTTTGTTTAACTCATCCATTACCTCACAGAGAAAAGGGAATATAACATTTTCGTTGTTAAAAGACTTCTAAAGCCGAACTGTACGTTTGGTAGGAAATCGCGTGATACAAAATGATCAATTATCCTTACATACACAGACTTTTCAGTAACTTTAGCCAACACTGATGGCATAGAAATCGGTCAAAAATTGTTTACATTATCCCTTTCTTCTTTCGTGTAAAGCGGCTTTACTACTGAGTACTTTAATCGTTCAGGAATCTGACCATTCCTAAAGGGCAAGTCACAAGTTTGACTAAATACAGGGATAACATGTGCAGCACGATACTTTAATATTCCGCTAGGCACTCCATCATAACCATGACAGCCCCTAGTCTTCGGTGATTTAATTATTGGCTCAATCTCCCCCTTGTCTGCATCACAGAGGAGGATTTCAGGCATCCATCTCGGAGAGGCATTTGCAGAGAGAGCTATATTATTACCTGTGTATTCTAAATTTTTATTTAATTCACCAACAATGCTCAGAAAATGATGGTTAAACACTGTACAGTATCCACAAAGGAGAATTGAACATAGTTTACTCCACGTGTTAGTTTATGTGTTGCATCTTAGGGCTGATCATATTATCAGGTGTGGGAAACCAGCCTATGTTCTAACTTGCAAGCACGCCCACAATGCTTCAATTTCCGAACTCTGTGCTATAGGAAGGTTCGATTATACATTTTCCGCTGAGCTTTTAGCAGATGATTCCTTTATAAATAACCCTATATAAGTATGTTGCAAGAAGAACAGGTAGTTATACGTTAACAAGATAAAGTATGCAATACTAGGAAGTGGGATATGAACCCATGTTAATCTCCGCTTATCCCTCAAAGTAACTACGCCCAATTCGTTAATAACCATGCCCACCCTACGCTGATGAGGGACAAAGACACATGGAAAAGAAAAAGATGAGTTGTGTCCCTGCCTTTAATACGTTACACAGTTCATTGCTGACGATAGATTTGGCGGATTGCTGGACAGTGTGAAACGTGCTATTTATAAGATATGTTCTAGAACATTAGTTAACACTGAGAAGGTTCATCCGATCTCTATCATGAACTAGCCCAATGTGGTGGGGTCCTATTGTCTTTAGTACGCTGGCATCCGTATTGCACCCAACTGCTCGATTTTGATCTGAACCTATAGCGGATCAACAAATCCCCTACCACAAGGCAGACCTCTTCCCCTCGTTGTAAAACAAATATATTTTACTACTTATAATTCAAGATAAATGTTTCTCCATTCTCGGATTATTTGCATTTCCTTTTCTGTTTCCACTCTGTTATTAAACCAGATCACTCGCATTGCTAATTACTTGCCTACTTTAAGACTAAGGATTTTGCACCATAGTCGGGTATCAAGGTTACGATATCTGTCCCTAAACTTAGACGCTCTCGTGGAGTAACGGCCGGGCGAAACTTCCTGCCCGTCCAGCAACGGCTGTTTCGAGAAGAACACTTCTCGAGTGTGTTGCACTCGGTTCTCCCGAAAATTGTTACCGTCAGATTCGCTCAGTTTACACTAATAACATTACCGATCACATTACTTTACAACGGTGTGCTGCTAAACACTAGCGACAGAATCGACATCGTAGTCTGTTGTGAGACCTGCCACAGATTGCCGCCTGTTCTACTCTAGAGTACCAGCAAATTTACAACCTACACCTTCAGTAATGGGGCGTTAACTTCCAACAGCTTTCACCTACTCCTTTTTTCTCCGTTCTTGAACCACTATCCATATACGCTCACGGCAATGTCACGCGAACGGCTGACCTACGTCGCCGTTTACGAGATTCCAGGCGCCGGACCAAAACAGTCGCCCTTTGTCGCAGTCACTTACGTTTGTGAATTTCACATTTCCGGGTATTTTTCTTTAATTTACTGCATTTCGGTAATGGCCTAAGCAACTATCTCAGCAGCGTAATATCAATAGGAACAGCACAAAACCAATCCGTGCGCAAAAATAAAAATAAATAAAATAAAATAAAATAAAATAAATAAGTAAATAAATAAAAAATAAATAAAAAAAGTTGCTGGCCGGCAATCGAACCCCGGTTCCTTCGGCCAGCAGTCCGCTATGCTTACCATGACTGGAAACTTGAGAGATGATATAGGATCGATATTCCCTACAAACTGCTGCCTCTGTGTAATAAGGAGCTTCATACAACAAGAAAGAAAATACATTACAGTGAGACGCTGCAAAGAGTTATTACATTTCGAATAGGAACCAAAATATATCGAAATGTAATTTGATTAGAGTATGGAGAGCAAAATGAATGGGTGGAGGTGTGTAACGAATAAACTCAGTATTTAATAGCGGGTGTTTCAAAATTAATATGTGGCTTTTAAGGCTTTGCAGCATTAATTACATTAAATTCACAATTAAAAATAATACGTCAAATGAGACAGCAATTCAGTTTTGTTTCTATAACTGTTACAAGATCTAGAGCCTACAAACTACGATTTACGTGCCAACTTTGCAAACGAGGAGTTGCTGCATGGAGGTCAAGATTTTCTGTATCGTGCCGTCCTATTGATCAAACGGTTTTTCACTTAAGTAGAACTGTGAACACATATAATGTATCTGGGCGCTAGCAAATCCCCACAAGATGGTACAGCTGCAACGAGCTTCCCCTAAATTGAAAATTTTTTGCGTCATATCCCAGCGGAAAATTTATAGAGCGTTCTGTTTCAGTAAAGCAACTGAAAGTGATGTTTCATATCTTCATGCGCTAGAGCTGGTGCAGTGTTTTCAGTTGGAAGAAGCTGAACTACATAACTTTATCTGGCAGCAAGATGATGTGTTACGTCACTGGCATAACACGGTACGTGGTGGGTTAAACGACGTTGCACCCGACCTCTGGACGGGCCACAAGATGCGAGAAGACAGAACTTATTTCGCATGGCCTCCGTGTTGACCCCATGTAAGGCCGTGCGAATTTTACCCCTAAAGTATCATAACCAGCTGATCTGTGGACTTAAGGGACAGGATTGAAGCAGTTGTTGCAACATTTACTCCACACAAGCTGTTCAAGGAGTGAAAACAACTCACCCATCGACTTGATGTGCGCCGTGTGACGAAAGATGCACACATTGAACACTTATGAGAAAAAATTTTCGACTTGCGATTTTATTTCATGTGTAATATATTACTGTAAGTTTAATGCAATAAATGCTACAAATCCTTGAAACACCGATAACAATTTTCAACCACACTTTACTATTAAATGTATACTGTCATAAGGAATTCGAAAAACTATTTGACTTTTCTGTTGGAAATAGTCAATAGCTACTTTTAAAGTCCAATAGCATTTTACACCCTCACCCTTATTTTTAGCTTTCAGACAGTCTTCCAAATGTTTCTGACCACGATGCAAGCACTTTCAGTGGATGAGATCGATTTTAATCGACTACAATCGCGACTGACAATTTTGATACAAAATTCCTTCTTTGCTATTCAGTAGAGCTGATAACTGCGACGTCGGATTCGTATTTAGGGATTGGGCAAGGAGAGAATTTTTTCACCTGAATTTTATTGGCTTAGATTGTTACCCAGAGAGTCTATGTAAAATGGCCCATGAATATTAAAATAGGTTAAAACCGCGAGTTACAGCACGGCGATCTGATGCAACCGAGCACTCGAATACAACAGTTGTGATACTAATTTCGTAGTTGTGTTTGGAGATTTCCTTTATTTCGACATTCACAACATGTTTCGGAACCAGCCCATCATCTGGTGCGATGTCAAGAAATTTGGGTCTAATATTACACTCTCTTCCCTTAATACAAATGCAATTCCAAGGTTCAAAAACGTGCAAAAAAATAATAAAAGTCGACGTCAAATCAGGCAAAAAATAAACATACCATATGCAGTTGCATAAGCTCAAGAGGCAGCTGTAAATGCCATAGCCAAGAAATGCAAATAATAAGTAGTGTGCAATAACCTTTGACTCACATGGACAGAAACCAAATACACCAGCGCCAAAGTGGCAGGTAACACGCGTAGTCGCAAACAGAGGGCAGGCTGGACTACCACAATGCCATGTGGCGGAACCACCAGTATCATAAGGAAATGTAATGAAAGTGGTATATCAAGATTTTTGACAAAGAAAAAGACTCAAAATTGTGGTAAAAGTCACAGAACACTTAGTGTTATAAACAATGGTTGCTAAGACAAGCGAATTTTACTTCCAATGACAACTGAAGAAATTCTAAAAAATATATATTTGTTCAGTTTCAGTATTAAAAATACGAGCTGAAACGAACTGTAGTATTTTTCGAGCTGGTGGCAGCTATAAATGTTACATTTTTGTAACTTAAGTCGTTTTTTGTTTCTAAGTAGTCCTTAGGATGTTTCAGTACATTTCAATTTTGATTTGTGATGCACGTTTTCATAATGACTTCTTTGTCGAAAAAATTTCCTTGTATCTTAGAGGGCAGCCGCCTTTTAAAAACCGTTTTTTAAATACCCTAAGTACTACGTAGGACAGTATCATCAGTTTCAAAGCGGTTTTTGAAATTTTGTTCCGGTTTGAACATTGTGGGCCTCAGTGCTTTTACCACGCTCCTCGAAGGCGTTTCCTCGATGTCGTTGTCTTGTTCTATGCGCGCAAGATTTTTACTTAAAAATAACTCTATGATAGTCTCTTAAGGGTGTACAATAAAGGTCTAAAGGTAGTTCTGTATTTAGTTCTTTATTTTATTGAAAGAATATCATGAATATCATTTTCTAAATCGAGCGTCCTCCTGGTCTACCATCTTAATGAAGGTAGCGCATTAGTTTTTCAGAGAAAAGTTTTTCTAAGGCCTTAGTCTCCACAGTAATCACTCCACCATTATCTTAATCATGAAAGGTGCAAAAGTAGTACGGTGCTGGAATGGAATTCGAGAGATTGCTGATTGAAACTGCTGCCTAATCATCCAGATTTATGGGTTCAGTGGTCTCACTAAATCTCTCCTAATCCAAACAGGTCTCGGGAGGTCCAACCATACCTATCGACTGATGTGTCAATCTTAGCCAATAGGCATCACTGGATGCGAATATCGAGGAGTGCCTGGTCAGTACACTGTTTTTTCGGCCGTTGTCCAGTGTTCGTGACCGCAACTGCAACTTCTCAGTCAGGTAGCTCTTCAGTTGGCCGCACTAGGGTTGAGTGCAACCGCTTGCAACAGCGCTCGCCCACGCGGACGATAGGCCGAGCCCGACAGCGCTTAACTTCGGAGACCTAACTGGAACCCTTGTTACCACTGCGGCAGAGCCATTGGTGGTTTCACCAAATAGCGTAAGCGAAATACCGGCAGAACTTCTTTCACAAGGACACATCGTTCCTTAATCCGAACGTGTGCTCCGTCTCTAATACCGTCAACTGTTCGTCAAACCCAGATTTCCTTAATTTTTCTTCTAAATTATGTTCACTGATGAATAATACGTGATGCAGTCATGCAGAGGGACATAATTGGGTAGCGTTATCTCCAATGAGGCCAGTAAAGTAGAAAGATTTATCGTTGATTCTTGTTGTCTGAATGCTATACGTGTCACCGTCGCTAACAGCAGTAAATCCGTCTACCAACGGCACACATTTATTAGTAAAACAACAGATAGTGCGCCGGCCGGGGTGGCCGGGCGGTTCTAGGCGCTACAGTCTGGAACCGCGCGACCTCTACGGTCGCAGGTTCGAATCCTGCCTCGGGCATGGATGTGTGTGATGTCCTTAGGTTAGTTAGGTTTAATTAGTTCTAAGTTCTAGGGGACTGATGACCTTAGAAGTTAAGTTTCATAGTGATCAGAGCCATTTGAACGGATAGTGCTCTTACTCAAAAAATATGCTTGTCTTGAGAAATGGAATATTGTTTGTGTGTTGTACGGAGATGAACTGAAAAATACGGTTAAAGCTCAATAAATGAAATGCGACGGTGGTGGAGTGTGTTCAAGAAGAGTATCGTCACATTGATTTAAGTTCTCGATACTTTCCATGAAGATTCTACAGTTTAATGTTAGTATGGTGGTTTAAACATATCAGATTTCTGCACATTTGTTTAATTTAGGTTTATACTCCTACTCCATGACGACATACGAGGGTTGTCCAGAAAGTAAGTTCCGATCGGTCGCGAAATGGACATCACAGTGAAAACCCGACGAAGTTTTGCAGAAGTGTGTTGGGTAGGGTCTCTAGTATGACCGTCGATCGCTTCAAGACACTCTTTTCAGTTCTGAGCGCACTGTGAGCGAGTAAAGTTCCCTAGACCAACGGCGACTCCCGTCAAGTAGGGGTGCCCGCTTCGAGGCTTCGCATTAATGAATGCAGCCAACCTAACACAACTGCCACGCGCTTCCTTCTTCATAGCAATTCGCATCCGCACTCTGCAGGGCCAGTGAAGACGCTCCTGCAGCCTTTTCGATGGGAAGTGTACGATCACTCACAGCACAGCCATAATTGCCTTATCCTGAGTATCATCTCTGGTTACGAAAAGAACACTTGGGAGCAGGCTACGCGCTATAGACCAGCATAGAGAGTTATCGGAAAGCACGGCGGGTGCCTTCAATGACGATGGTGTTGGAAATCTGGTATAACGCTCCGAAAAGCATCTACGTCGGAGCGGCGACTATGTAGAGAAGTATCTAGAGAGTGTAGCTAACTCTTGCAAGTAAAATGTATCTGATTTTCGCTGTGATTTCCATTTAGCGACCGATCGGAACTTACTTTCTGGACAACACTCGTAAATGAGACGGAGCGCATAAATTGTACTTTATCCTGTTATCTAATGGAATAGTAAAACTATGTAATCGATAATCCATGTTTCAAGGTTTGACCGAAAAGCACTGGCAGACATTCTTGAAAAGTGAGTCTCTCTTCCTTCCCAATTTCAGTAATGGCCTGTAAAATGTAACGACAAGTGCCAACGTGAGGAAAGCTTTATGTAGTGGTTCGTTACAGCAATCTAATGAAACTGAAGCCACTTACAATGGTAAGCACGGGCTGGAAAAACTGGCTGCATTTACATTTATTAATCTTCTGATGTAGTCAGTCAAAATGTACTTCACTCCTCTCAAGCTCTGAAAATTACCTGACATCAATGATGACGTGCTTTGCCTCGGGATACAAAAGCAACGTGATAGTAACACACGAACTCCCGGTTCGATGATTGTTGACTACTCAACCGCGAAGCATTCTTTCTCAATTATCGTTTGCGACAAAGAGCTACGGTATGCTGCTCCATGCCGAATGAACCGATGAGCTAAATTTAACGTTGCAGCAACTTTTCAAACAGAATCAACCATGCGTTCTGAATTGGTTTCCATCTGTGTTTGCTGACGTCATCTGAGGTGACACAAACGCTGTCGCCAGCGGGCCGTGAAATACCACTACGACCATACACTGTGTACAAATTCGCGACTTTTGTCAAATGCAAGAACAGCGTATCCACAGTACTTTTCAGTTACTTAGTAGTAGTCCTTCTCCTTCGGTAACTACATCCTTCATTATAATTTACGTTCATGAGCATTTTTGTGTTAGAACAATACTTAAAAAAAGGGTCAATATATTCGTTACGTTTCGAATTTATTCGTCAATTTAAGAACACGTAGGAATTATCACTAGAAACAAAAAGTCGATGAAGCCTTCTATATTATGAATACATCATGTTATTCATTTTTAGCTTAAAAACCATGTTCTTCAATTGTGTATCTATGCGTGTTAGAAAAATACCTTCCTTTCTGGGGAAAACACTTCTTACTCAATATTTGTTCTCTTTCTTGTTCAACAGTATGGGGTAGCAATAGTTCACAGAAAATTTGAATTTTTTCAGCGTTTTGCCCCCAAATTTTATTTTCTTTTCACTGCTTTTCTCCTACCGCTTATCACCGTCCTCTGATGTTTGGTTGCATTTGGGCCTAATGAAAATTTTAAGCTACCTTGCTTATCTGTCCCAACACTTATACCTGTAGAACGTTATGTTTTTGTAGAAATTTGTAATACTTTTACTTTGGTTTCCCCCATGCCCACATTATTGCTGCGTTGAATGGATTGTTGCTTCATTTCTGAAACCTAAAGTTCTGTGGATGCTAAGATCGGTAGTAATCAATAGATCGATAGCTCATCTATTATTTATGACTGAAATACCATAAAGTTCACATATTAAAATATAGTTCTGAAATAACGTAATTATAACAATAAAAAGTCGCCGTTTGCATACATTTGCACAACGAGATATTGTGAAATGTTTCGTGTTTTCGCTTTCGATTCCCATCACGCATTACGAGGTGTGGCTAGAATAAAACCGGACTAGTACTGGTGAAACAATAAAACGAATGCAATAAGGCTGAAAGTCGCGTGGCCTGTCACGTGACTCTCGCTCCGCCTACTGCTCGAGTTTCATCTGCCTCCTGCACTCAGTCTGCCCGTGGCGTCTGTTTTAGGTAGTTGACGTTTTGTCTATGTGTCGGAAAATGTTGAGTGTACAGAAAGAACAGCGTGTTAACATCAAATTTTGTTTCAAACTAGGAAAATCTGCAAGTGAAACGTTTTTAATGTTACAACAAGTGTACGGCGATGATTGTTTATCGCGAACACAAGTGTTTGAGTGGTTTAAACGATATAAAGATGGCCGCGAAGACACCAGTGATGACACTCGCACTGGCAGACCATTGTCAGCAAAAACTGATGCAAACATTGAAAAAATCGGTAAACTTGTTCGACAAGATCGCCGTTTAACAATCAGAGCAGTGTCTGAGTTAACAGGAGTTGACAAGGAAAGTGTTAGGCAGATTCTTCATGAAAGTTTCAACATGAACAAAGTGTGTTCAAAAATGGTTCCAAAGTGTCTCACAATTGAACAGAAGGAACGCCGAAGAATAATTTGTTCTGACATCCTGGAAAACATTGAAAGTGATCCCACCTTCTTACAAAATGTTATTACTTGCGATGAATCGTGGTTTTTTACTTACGATCCCGAAACTAAACGCCAATCGATGCATTGGAAAACTCCTGGTTCTCCACGACAAAAAAAAGCACGAATGTCAAAATCGAAATTCAAGGCAATGATGATTGTTTTTTTTTTTTTTTGACATCAAAGGGATTGTGCACATTGATTGGGTACCAGAGGGACAAACAGTGAATCAGCATTACTACATTAGCGTCCTGGCTACCCTACGTGAGCGAGTACGGAGAAAATGTAACGATTTGTGGAGAAAAAAGTCATGGATCCTTCACCAAGACAATGCCCCAGCTCACAGTGCGTTGTCAGTGAAGACGTTTTTGGCAAAACACAACATTCCCATCTTAGATCATCCACCCTACTCACCTGATTTGGCCCCCTGTGACTTTTTTCTTTTCCCTAAAGTCAAGTCAGCTTTGAAAGGAACTAGATTTGAGACTGTTGAAGCAGTAAAAGAAAAAGCGACGGAAGTAATGTATGGACTTACCGAAAATGATCTGCAGCATTGCTATGAACAGTGGAAAATTCGTATGGAGCGGTGTAGAGACCGAGGAGGAGAGTACATTGAAGGAGATAATATGAAATTGTAAATAATTGTAAATAAATCTTTTTTCCAGCATCAGTCCGGTTTTTTTCTAGCCGCACCTCGTATGTTGCTGACGTTTACTGGAAACTTGGCACCACCGTTCATTCACGGTTTGGTGGGCACCGCTTTCCATGCCTTAATCCTACCAACTCTGCATTATTTCATTTTATACACAGTTCAGAACTGCATTATGAAACGAATGAACTATCTCTAGAAGTAAATAAAAATACTTCTATTGAGGTGTCTTCCTCACAAAGACAGTACTCTCAGTAATATGAGTAAAATAAATGATTAGTAACTATACGTCATTCACTTTCACGAGACGAGGGTTTCACAGTATCTGATTCCTGAACTACTTCCCATTGGTCAAATTTGGCTACCTTATACTCATAACAAAGTCACTCCATTCATATTTATTGATAGATTTATTGCAATTTTAAATTTTCTACGCTTATTTCTTCTTGTCGGTCAAGTCCCTTAGGTATGCTATAAGCGTGATCCGTGTGTCACCATTACTCTCTGTTTTACATCGGTGGATACAACAATACAGCAAATTCGCTTCCAGCAAAATTAACAACATCTTGAGCGTAAGTTAATTTTTAGTGAACGTCCCCATTATTATCTATGGCTCGCCGTTTCGTCACAAGCCACTATCTTAGAAGAAGCTACTTGCGCTGAAAATAACATTCACTGTCAAAGGCTGGTACACGTAATGCAGCCACACTTGTTACGTTAGCGCGACACTTTAATATAGGTAAGATTTTCCATCCATTGACCATATCAGAAAACTGTAGATCTGAAGTATGAAACAAAAAAACGCAGTTATCATTTAATGTTTTCATCGGCAGCAAGACAGCAAAAATCCTTATTAATCCGGAAGAGAAATTATGGACATCTACAACTATATCTACATATAAATATGGATTTACATCCACATCAATATGATTATTCTGCAGTTCCCGCCTAAGTGCTAGAAGCACCACTTGCAACCTACGTCCTCAGATATTTGTTGCCTGCATTCCAGTCCCTGTTTTCCTCTACAATATTTTTCCCTCTATAGCTCTCTCTAGTGCCACAGACGTTATTCCCTGATGTCTTAACTGATGTCTTAGCACCCTCTCCCTTCGTCTCGTCAGTGTCTTCCATATTTCCATTTCCAGGCTGACTTTGCGGAGAACTTCCTCATCCTTTACCCTTTCAGTCCACCCAGTTTTCAAAATTCTTTTGTAGCAGCACATGTAAATTGCTTATATTCTCTTGTGTTTTGATTTATCCTAATTTCATATTTCACTGCCACGCAATAATGTAGGCTACTCCAAATGTACACTTTCAGAAATTTCTTTCTCAAATTAGGACCAATTTTTGGTACTATGTAGCTTCTCTTGGTCAGGAATGCAATTTTTGTTAGTGCTAGCCTGCTTATCATGTCCTCCTTGTTCCGTCTGTAATAAGTTATTTTGCTGCCTACTTAGAAAACCTTAATCTACTTTGTGAACACTAATTGTGATGTCAGGTTTTTCGGTGTTCTTATTTCAGCTACTTCTCGTTACTTCCGTCTTTCTTCGCTTTTCCCTCAATCAGTATTCTCTGTTCATTGTACTATTCATTCCATTTAACATATGCTGTAATTCTTCCTCACCTTTACTGAGGATAGCAATGTCATCACTGAGACTTAACATTGATACAATTTCACCTTGAATTTTCATCCCACTCTTGAATCTTTCTTTCACTTTCGTCATTGCTTCTGCGATGCAAAGATTGAATGGCACGGGCGAAAGACTACATCCCTGTTTCATATCCATTTCAATCCGTTCACTTCGTTCTTGTTCTCACACTCCTATTGCTACGTCTTCGTTCCAGTACTTGTTGTATATTACCCGTGTTTCCCAATAACTTAGCCCTAATTTTCTCAGGATTTCTAACATCTTGCACCATGTTACATTGTCGAACGCTTTTCTCAGGTGTACAAACTGTATGAATGTGTCCTGATTTTTCTTCGATCTCGAATTGCAAATAAAAAAACTGATCACCTAAATCTTTCTGTGGGAGCACTATGTCTTATTTTATTTCGATGGTCATTTCTCCCTATGTAGGTAGGAGTCGACAATATATTTTGACATTAGAAGGAGAAAGTAGTAGATAATTCGTGAACAGATCGCGCCACAAGGGGAAACACCTTTGTTTTAATGATTTCCCCCCTAACTCGCTTATCATGTCCGTCATATTGTCTATTTCTCTATAGTACAAAAATGAACTGCACTTTAGTGAAGGTTTCCAATGTCCACCGTCAACCTTTTCTGGTAAGGACTCCACACAGCGCAGCAGTACTCCAGAAACTGACAAACAACCATAATGTGCGTAGGTAGTTCCTTTAGCAGGACATGTAGTACATTCTACGTATATTGCAAATAAGGTACAGTTCACCTCCCACAAAATATCTGTGTGACGGTTCCAGTTTTAGATTTTCGTAACTGTGTTCAACAGATTTTTACTGGACTATTGTGTCATTTATTGGGAAAGTGAAATTAAAAGCTATTTTATTCTAATATCTTTTGGAGTACCTAATAATTCTTATTGTTAGTAGCTTTCTGCTTGTAAATATCTTGTATAACCCATTTTGTAATTACTTTTCATCTAAATGATAAATAACTGCGTCATCTTCTAAGAATAAGAACTGTTCATATATTCTCCTTAAATAGTTTGTGCAAACCAACAATAGAAGAGACCCTTTAACGATTCCTTGGGCACAGCCAGATGAAACTTCGGTTTCAAAAGACGATTTCCCGTCACGTGCTATTTGTCTTTAAAGAATATATTTGTATAGCAGAGGTGATTCTCTACATGGTGAACATTAATAAAACCGACAAACTACAGGTACGGGTTCTTGACTGGAAATTGAGGAAAAAGGTTTCTATGAATATGTGTCGCGAAATATTTCGTTCCCACAGTAGATGGCGCTGACGAATGATAGTTCTTCAGACAACGTACTCTATGATCCTTGTGTGTTGCTCCCAGAGTGATTGACTAAGCCCACTGTAAGCACCGAGCGAGCTGGCACACTGGCTAGCACACTGGACTCGCATTCGGGAGGACGACGGTTCAATTCCGCGTCCGGCCATCCTGATTTAGATTTTCCGTTATTTCCATAAATCGCTCCAGGCAAATGCCGGATGGTTCCTTTGAAAGGGCGCCGCCGACTTCCTTCCCCGTCCTTCCCTAATCCGATGAGACCGAAGATCTCGATGTCTGGTCTCCTCCCCCAAACAACCCAACCCACTTACAGCTGCAGAATGGTCCTGTATTCATGTGGGGAAAAAGCCGAGATGGTGTGACTGTACTGCCAAGCAGGTGGAGACTGTCGACAGGCAGCACGGCTATACCGAAAAGCCGGCCGGAGTGGCCGTGCGGTTCTAGGCGCTACATTCTGGAACCGCGACACCGCTACGGTCGCAGGTTCGAATCCTGCCTCGGATATGGATGTGTGTGATGTCCTTAGGTTAGTTAGGTTTAAGTAGTTCTAAGTTCTAGGGGACTGATGACCTCACAAGTTGAGTTCCATAGTGCTCAGAGGCATTTGAACCATCTTTTATACCGAACAATGTACCCCAAACGAACTATCCTCACAAGCCCTAACCGCAACATTTCAAGACGTCTTTGAGCGTTTGTGTGATCACCGGTCCTTTCAGACAGATGAACGTGCGGGCAGGCGTTGGATTGTGCGTACAACAGATTTGGAGGACCGGATTCTATAGGATATTGGGACGAACCCTAGTACAAGCTCCAGGCAAGCGTACCGCGAACATGGTGTAACCCAACGTATAATTATGTATATCCTGCAAGGCTACCGCTACTATCCCACCTGTAACGAGTGCGAGGATTATCAGCAGCGTATTTGCCTTTACGGGGAAGGTTTTGTCCATGGTCTTTGCAACAGACCATCACAATTATGGGATTTCTGTCATCAGCCCTCTTTACCGACGAAGCAAACATTACCAGAACTGGCATCATCAATCTGCATAATCGTCATCTTTGGGCTACAGACAATCCTCGAAGATTGGTACAGGCGCCTCTTCAGCATTAATGTGTTGGCAAGGATTCTTGACGAACGCACACCTGCACCGATATTTATTCCGCAACGCCTCGACGGAGGAATGCACCTGGACTTCTTGCGGAATTCTCTGGGTGGGCTGCTACAGAATCTGCCTTTGGCAATACGACAGGTTACTTGGTTTCTGCATGATGGAGCAGCACCCAACTTCCGATTTACAGTTGATCGACAGTTCAAGAACGTCTTCTCCGGATGTTGGCTAGGATGCGTAGGCCATGGGGCATGGCCTTCTAGATCACTTGACATAAGCCCCCTGGGTATTTACCTTTGGTGGCATCTGTAAAGAGTCGTCTATAGTGAATCAGTTCCTGATGTGCACACCCATCAACAGCGTGTTCACGACTCATGTGACAGTATTCAGAGAGAGGCCGGAACTTGTGAAAGAGTGCGGCAGTCTATGATGCGACTTGTGAACGGGCATCCAACGGGGGCAACTTTTCAAATGTGTGTGAAATCTTATGGGACTTAACTGCTAAAGTCATCAGTCCCTAAGCTTACACACTACTTAACCTAAATTGTCCTAAGGACAAACACACACATCCATGCCTGAGGGAGGATTCGAACCTCCCCCGGGATCAGCCGCACGGTCCATGACTGCAGCGCCCTAGACCGTTCGGCTAAACCCACGCCGCTAAGGGGGGGGGGGGGGGGGGAGGGGCGACTTTGAACATCTGTTGTGGATGCGATGCAAATCTGTACTGTGTTCCAGGACGATTTGTTGTTGCACACAAACTGTCCATTTGCGGACACACATTCATAAGACCATTTTCCCCTCCATTTCCATTCAGCAATCCATCTCTGCAGTTTGTCGGTATTATGTATGTTCACCCTGTATAGACACAAATTTGACCGGAATTCGATTGTTAGAAACGTTGTCAAAAGCTTTCTGGAAATCTACTAATATGGCATCAACTTGAGATCAACTGTCTACAGCACATTTTACTTTGTGTGAATAAATAATTATCAAAAAATGGCTCTAGGTACAACGGGACTTAACATCTGAGGTCATCAGTCCCCTAGAACTTAGAACTACTTAAACCTAACTAACCTGAGGACATCACACACATCCATGCCAGAGGTAGGATTCGAACCTGTGACCATAGCGGTTGCGCGGTTCCAGACTGAAGCACCCAGAAGCGTTCGGTCACTGTGCCCGGCAATAGATAATCCGTTGTATTTAGAAAGAACAAAATTGTTGAATCCGTATGGGTTAACTACAAGTAGGCGGTTTTCTTCGACGTATTTCATACTGTTGGAATACAATACATGTTGTAATATGGTTCCACAAATCGTTGTCAGTGATATGTGTATAATTCAGTGTAATAAGTTTCTTTTCTTTCAAATGTATTGGTGTTGTCTGTTCAAGTTTCAATTAATTACGTTAGGATTTTCACAGAGTGAGCGGTTGTATATGATTTCTAAAACTGGAACGATTTCGTCAGCATATTCTTCAATGCAACCTAACAAATATAAAATCCAAGACGAAGGAAGTTTTTCTTTTATTAAGTGACTGAAGTTGCTTCGCTGCATCTTTTGTTTTTATTGTCGATTCACAAGAACCACAAAACCCAAGAGATCACAGTACTTCACCGTATGTTGTATGATAAACCTACAAGTGACTTCGCTGGAATCGAGTACTTGAGGTGACAGAAGCCAATGCTTGACTCGAATTTATGAGGTTTCGGTCGAGTTTATCAGCTGTAATGAAGCCATTGAAGGAACCCTCTGGGACACAGAAGCCTGCCAAAGACAAGAACACGACGTGTTGCGCTTCGAGGGAGTCTTGGTTAGCGGGGAAGGTTGTAGTGGTGGGTGGGGGGGGAGGGGCGTAGGGGGACGACTGCTGTCGCTTCTCCTCTCACCCACGTGTTCCTCCCGTCGGAGGCAGCTGCCGTGCTGTCTTTCATCTCTCCGCCGCTGGCGCTCACGCAGACGGAATGTAGAATGCGACCTCTTTTGAAATGTTAATGCCCGTCGGTTGCCTCCTAACTTTTAATGGAAACGCAATCTTATTTATCGAGAGCGTCAGCGAGACTTGTGCCGCTGGCTGAGTTTCGCTCCTTCGCCCTCGTCAGGGTCACCGCCACGGCCCGTTGCGCGTCACCTATGCATACCGAACTGAGCTCGCGACGAGTTTTATTGAACCACACCACTCTGATAGAATGCATGAGGCAAAAGGCAACCATGACACGTGGCACCTTTTCCGACTCGCAGACAAGAACTGAAACGAAAAGTTTTATAGCGCTCTCCCCTCCAATCTCACTTAAAAAAAGTCGTACAGAAAGGCGAAAAGTTTAATGATACTAGTGTGACCATACGTGATGAAAATAAATAAACACGTACATTTACATACACATGTGCGCAAGAGCGCTAGCGCGAGCGCAGTCACACGCCCACTCGCTAACTTACTCACACACACACACACACACACACACACACACACACACACAAACACACACGCGGGCGCGCGCGCACACACACATAACCACGCATGCACACACACGCTTATGTAACATACACATTCACAGAACGTTTGTATCTACAGAAAAGTATGAACAGCGTATATTTTTATTGGAATTATAAAGGTGTAGGAAAGAATCGTACAATGAAATAAACTTTGTTAACACTTTGAATGGCGGACAGCGAAAATCTTGCTGAATTACCCATCTCGTCATCTGACGAGTACGATTTCTCCCGCTTTTTCCGACTGGGTTGGCCGAGCGGTTCAGGGCGCTACAGTCTGGAACCACGCGACCGCTACGTTCGCAGGTTCGAATCCTGCCTCGGGCATGGATGTGTGTGAAGTCCTTAGGTTTCTTAGGTTTAAGTAGTTCAAAGTTCTATAGGACTGATGACCTCAGAAGTTAAGTCCCATAGTGCTCAGAGCCATTTGAACCCGCTTTTGAATACGAAATGACGTCATTGAAGGTCTCGATCGGTCATGATTGTGTTTCGAGGTAAGTGTAGTTTCTAAATGGTTCAAATGGCTCTAAGCATTATGGGACTCAACTGCTGAGGTCATTAGTCCCCTAGAACTTAGAACTAGTTAAACCTAACTAACCTAAGGACATCACAAACATCCATGCCCGAGACAGGATTCGAACCTGCGACCGTAGCGGTCTTGCGGTTCCAGACTGCAGCGCCTTTAACCGCACGGCCACTTCGGCCGGCTGTAGTTTCTAAAAAAAAATGGTTCAAACGGCTCTGAGCACCGTAGGGCATAGCTTCTGAGGTCATCAGTTCCCTATAACTAGAACTGCTTAAACCTAACTAACCTAAGGACATGACACACAACCATGCCCGAGGCAGGATTCGAACCAGCGACCGAAGCGGTCGCGCGGTTCCAGACGCAAGCGCCTTCAACCGCTCTGCCGCACCGGCTGGCGTGTAATTTCGAAAACAGCCTTTTTGCTGTATGAAATCAAGCTGCTGGAGGGCGGAAGATGTCCATACAGAATGTAAAAAAAACGAAAGGAGTGGCTTCATATTTTCATGACGAAATTTTGCTTCATGTGAGGCAATATTTTTGTTGAAAATAACACAGATGATGACGATATCGGCAGTTCAGATAATGCGCAATAAGATTTGTGTTAAACTTAATGTGAGTATTTCTTAGTTATATTTCATAAAAGGTTCACTCAAATAATTCGCTGTTCTTTCAGGTTCCTTTATTTTTTGAAACATGAAATATTTTTGTTTGATGCAGGCAAACAGGAAAAGTTACAATAAAAGACATTACATACCAATACAAACAGCCAAGTACAGAGGGTTTTGTTTCCAGGTATGTCGCACAAAGAAGAGAATTATACAGTATGAAAGAAAGGTATAACAATTTAAGATTACTGTTTTCGGTTGTAAGTCTTCAATCATGAAAGGTACGTCATTGGACAACTCAACGTTCATTAAAGGTACAGGGATATGACGCTAAATATTTAAAGAGGCGGGAAATATATAATCCACAAGAAGAAGTGTTAGGCTTTCATATAGGTTTAGGATCACAGATAAAGTATTAGCTGATGTTCTTCATAAATATTATTGAAGAAAACATTGAAATTGCCGTCTTTCGAAGAACCGGATAGGTTTACGTTATCGAACCTCAAACCGATACTTTTAGCTCTGTAATATTTCGCCAATATTACCCTGAAATGTGCTGAGAGGTTAAGTGGCAGGTATTTGCTGTTCTTAGTAAACTAGCATTGTTATCATACCAGGAACGGTCGTTGATAGCCAAGTACCAGCGACTTCCAGCCGCGTCGATTCTCGGTATTCATATTTGTCAGTTACCTCAGCGATAAGTTTTGAAGTCAACATTAACAGGAGTTGTACCCATTTTGACGTTGAAGCTACTCTTGTGTTCCACTTTCCTTAAAAATAGATTGGCTCTGGAGGGTTCCACCTAGAGCAATCAGAGTTTCTTCCTTACTTTCTAGTCCGCAGCTCGTGGTCGTGCGGTAGCGTTCTCGCTTCCCACGCCCGGATTCCCGGGTACGATTCCAGGCGGGATCGGGGATTTTATCTGCCTCGTGACGACTGGGTGTTGTGTGCTGTCCTTAGGTTAGTTGGGTTTAAGTAATTCTAAGTTCTAGGGGACTGATGACCATAGATGTTAAGTCCCATAGTGCTCAAAGCCAATTGAACCATTTTGAACCTTATTTTCTATCCAGATATGTTTGGCAGAAGTGCTTCTTACGTATGTTTTCTTGCTAAAATACGCTGTGACTTATCGCACATTGCGTTGCAGCTGTTATACTTTTATGTCTGTAATTTTTACCGGTTTCCAAATTATTTTCCCTGTGAAACTGTACTCGAAACTAGCGCTGCCTCACTGTATAGAAGATTCGAGAACATTCGTATCTTCTAAACACTGAGGTATGCAAGTTTAAAGAAAAAAATGACGAACGAAACATAAACAAATGCAATGATTAGTAAATAGACACCCTAGCTGCAAGCAGGCGTTGATACACTTCATTGGGGACATGTTGAAAATGTGTGCTCCGACCGGGACTCGAACCCGGGATCTCCTGCTTACATGGCAGACACTCTATCCATTTGAGCCACCGCGGGCACAGAGGATAGTGCGTCTGCAGGGACTTATCCCTTGCACGCTCCCCGTGAGATCCACATTCCCAACAAGTCCACAACACTACATTGGTAGTGCGCCTAATAGATGTTTGCCACGAGTAATGATTATGATGGGCAAACATCTATTAGGCGCACTACGAATGTAGTGTTGTGGACATGTTGGGAATGTGGATCTCACGGGGAGCGTGCAAGGGATAAGTCCCTGCAGACGCAATATCCTCTGTGCCCGCGGTGGCTCAGATGGATAGAGCGTCTGCCATGTAAGCAGGAGATCCCGGGTTCGAGTGACGGTCGGGGCACACATTTTGAACATGTCCCCAATGAAGTGTATCAACGCCTGCTTGCAGCTAGGGTGTCTAATTATCATTTCATTTCTAGCAAAGCTGCATGGTCATCCACGGTAACTGTTCTTTCGGGAACAGATACTACCGTCATACACTCCTGGAAATGGAAAAACGAACACATTGGCACCGGTGTGTCAGACCCACCATACTTGCTCCTGACACTGCGAGAGGGCTGTACAAGCAATGATCACACGCACGGCACAGCGGACACACCAGGAACCGCGGTGTTGGCCGTCGAATGGCGCTAGCTGCGCAGCATTTGTGCACCGCCGCCGTCAGCCAGTTTGCCGTGGCATACGGAGCTCCATCGCAGCCTTTAACACTGGTAGCATGCCGCGACAGCGTGGACGTGAACCGTATGTGCAGTTGACGGACTTTGAGCGAGGGCGTATAGTGGGCATGCGGGAGGCCGGTCGGACGTACCGCCCAATTGCTCAACACGTGGGGCGTGAGGTCTCCACAGTACATCGATGTTGTCGCCAGTGGTCGGCGGAAGGTGCACGTGCCCGTCGACCTGGGACCGGACCGCAGCGACGCACGGATGCACGCCAAGACCGTAGGATCCTACGCAGTGCCGTAGGGGACCGCACCGCCACTTCCCAGCAAATTAGAGACACTGTTGCTCCTGGGGTATCGGCGAGGACCATTCGCAACCGTCTCCATGAAGCTGGGCTACGGCCGCACACCGTTAGGCCGTCTTCCGCTCACGCCCCAACATCGTGCAGCCCGCCTCCAGTGGTGTCGCGACAGGCGTGAATGGAGGGACGAATGGAGACGTGTCGTCTTCAGCGACGAGAGTCGCTTCTGCCTTGGTGCCAATGATGGTCGTATGCGTGTTTGGCGCCGTGCAGGTGAGCGCCACAATCAGGACTGCATACGACCGAGGCACACAGGGCCAACACCCGGCATCATGGTGTGGGGAGTGATCTCCTACACTGGCCGTACAGCACTGGTGATCGTCGAGGGGACACTGAATAGTGCACGGTACATCCAAACCGTCATCGAACCCATCGTTCTACCATTCCTAGACCGGCAAGGGAACTTGCTGTTCCAACAGGACAATGCACGTCCGCATGTATCCCGTGCCACCCAACGTGCTCTAGAAGGTGTAAGTCAACTACCCTGTACCCTGGCCAGCAAGATCTCCGGATCTGTCCCCCATTGAGCATGTTTGGGACTGGGTGAAGCGTCGTCTCACGCGGTCTGCACGTCCAGCACGAACGCTGGTCCAACTGAGGCGCCAGGTGGAAATGGCATGGCAAGCCGTTCCACAGGACTACATCCAGCATCTCTACGATCGTCTCCATGGGAGAATAGCAGCCTGCATTGCTGCGAAAGGTGGATATACACTGTACTAGTGCCGACATTGTGCATGCTCTGTTGCCTGTGTCTATGTGCCTGTGGGTCTGTCAGTGTGATCATGTGATGTATCTGACCCCAGGAATGTGTCAATAAAGTTTCCCCTTCCTGGGACAATGAATTCACGGTGTTCTTATTTCAATTTCCAGGAGTGTATATAGTTATAAACAAATGCATTACCGGAAACCCAGACTACGGGTTAACAAGGAAAAAACAACAACAATCACTGATAATGCGCAACATGAGTAGGTAGAAAAGAAAACAAATTTAAGCGTTCACAACTTCTCGAGCGCTTTCCGGTGCTGTTAAAAATTGTACACCATTACTTCTACGAGAAATAAATTATTAATTGTTTGGTTACCTAAGCCTGTATAAGAGTTAAAGAATTAACCAAAAACAAAAATTTCCTGCGTCTGAGTATTGTCAATTGCAGTAAATCTTGTTTAGATATTTTAAACCATTCACGAAATAGATCTTGTGTTAGTGCTATATATGCACTTTATTCCGACAGCTAATAATCGTGCATATTGAGATATATATGAGGACAATATACCGGGTGATCAAAAAGTCAGTATAAATTTGATAACTGAATAAATCACGGAGTAATGTTGAGAGAGAGGTACAAATTGACACATATGCTTGTTCAAAACATGTCTGACAGATGGCGCTTCATCTGATCAGAATAGCAATAATTAGCATAACAAAGTAAGAGAAAGCAAAGATGAAGTTCTTTACAGGAAATGCTCAATATGTCCACCATCATTCCTCAAAAATAGCTGCAGTCGAGGAATAATGTTGTGAACAGCACTGTAAAGCATAAAATTATAAAATAAGCAGCAACCAGTCGCAAGATCAAGTTTTCTTTATTTAATTTTTCATATCGATTTCTACTGATTAACAGCCATCATCGGTGCTTTCAACGTGTATGTTCCCTGAGTAATAACACTGTCTTAAACAGACGCTGCACAACTTGGGAACCATATGGAGCCTCCCATTCAGACTGTAAAGCATGTCCTGAGTTATGGTGAGGCATTGGCGTCGGATATTGTCTTTCAGCATCCGGAGAGGTGTCGGTCCATCACTTGCGATTTCAGCTAATACCAAAGTCAATAATCGCACGGACTAAGGTCTCGGGACCTGGGAGGCCAAACATGACGAAAGTTGCGGTTGAGCACACGATCATCACCAAACGACGCGCGCAAGACATCTTTCGGACATTTTGTGAACTTTTTTTTTGGTTCTAATAAAACCCCATGTCATTCCAAGCATGTGTGTCAATTTTAACCCCTCTGTCTACATTATTCCGTGGCTTATTAAGTTTTCAAATTTACACTGACTTTTTGATCGCCCGGTATTCGAGCAGTGAGCAGTTCCTCTTTTCCATGATTACAGATTAAATCATTACAAGTAACTGTCACAGGGTAGCAGCATTTCATAATTCGTGCCGCGGACTATCAAATTTTAGCAAGTGCGGGGAGACCAAATCCAGTAATTTTATTACAACTGATGCAGCCAGCATTTATAAGAGAGAAAGACACATTGTGATCTTTCTCCGCGTTAATAGTTCATCAGTACATTTAAATTTACGGTGACGTTTAGCGAAACAGTCCAAAACACTGTGAAAGAGCAACTGTCTCAAATTCTGGCGAGTCTTTGCAATAAGAGTTCTAATGTGATCTTTCAAGATTAATCAGTGGCCAGGATTACCTTAAGATTTTGGCTTTGCTTCCCAGGGACTATCGTCATCTTATCTGGACAGGTTTCCAGGTCAAAAACCTCGATGGCTTGGTTTTTAGTTTCAAACCAGTTCAAATCAACAGTGAAAGAACACGACATCTGCACTTGCTGTACCTGCAGCTACCATCGATCTGCCACTAGCCCGACCCTTCGGACTTCGGCCCGCCTTTAGAATCAGTGCACCGAGTGAGTATCTTCCATTGCTGGTGCCGGCCGCGGTGGTCTCGCGGTTCTAGGCGCGCAGTCCGGAACCGCGCGACTGCTACGGTCGCAGGTTCGAATCCTGCCTCGGGCATGGATGTGTGTGATGTCCTTAGGTTAGTTAGGTTTAAGTAGTTCTAAGTTGTAGGGGACTGATGACCTCAGATGTTAAGTCCCATAGTGCTCAGAGCCATTTTAATCATTTGAACCAGTGCTGCTGGTCTGGAGAGCTCGCCGTACGACAGCGGTTCGGCGTTCGTTCGTGTGCACTGGAGAGTGGCGGCGCAAATACCCACAGCCTATACACGAGGCACACTCTGGTAGCGAGACTGTACACACAGCGCCCCTAAATCGAGAAGGCGGGTCATTCTGTGCACTCTAGGGAGGCGCTACAATGTAGAACTCGTCGCGAGACTACAACGTGCAAAGTTACAGTAGAGGTGACACCTCTGCCGGTTATTAATTCAGGAGCCGATAAACGGCTCTGTTTTCCACCACTCGCCCCCTAGCCACCCGAGGAAAAGTATCGGGGAGGGGAAACTTGCTAGAAAGCTGCCACTGCCTCACTCCTTACAAAAATCTAACCTGACTTGTTGACCGCCATTGGTTTTATTGAGAGCCAGATTTCTAAGTGGGGTGAAAATCATAAGAACCCTGCAGTGTCTAACAAGACGTGTTAATTGTTTACTGGAGATTACCTTATCACTCTGGCTTTGAGACAGAAATTTTTAATAAAGACGACGTCTCCAGCGTTCTATTCGGCAAGTTTCCTACGCGTGCAAGGTCAATGTTATTTCTAGCACCCCTTCTTATGCCGTCATATTTACGTTAAACCGTAATTTTCCTTTTTTTCTTCTAAATTATCGTCAGTGACGATGGAATGTGATTCTGCCATACGGAGAGACATAAGGGGATCACGTGAAGCCTTTAGAGTAGAAAGACTTATCGTTGATTCTTCTTGTGTGAACGCTACACATGCAGCCGTCACTAACAGCAATAGATCCATTTACCAGCGATAGACATTTATTAGAGTTTTTTCTTACTGAAAGAAATCTTATATTTTTCATATGGAGATGAACTGAAAAATACGGTTAAGGCTCAACAATTAAAATGTTCGGGATATGGAAGTGCAGAATTTCATTGGATGATTTTTGGGTTGAACTGTTCTGGAAGGATTAGGGTATACAAACTTATTGGCCTCACAGTCATTGACCATAGTTTTCATGTAGGTAAATTAAGGCAGTAAGCAGATATCTTACTAGCCAGAGTTGCCCTGCAGAATCAAAGGCAAATTCTACCAAGCTCTCGACTTACGCCACTTAGACTGGGAGTGAACACAGGAAGCGATGAGTGCGGAGTTAACATTATTGTCCCAAAAGATACGTGCATCGTGAATTTAGTTTCAAAATCTTTTCTTAAGCAATTTACTTTACTTACTAGCGCTTCATCAAGAACATTAACACATTAAAATCACCCTATATGAGCGTGGAAGTAGTTGCCAATTGGTAACTGATGAAACAAATTAAAAATAAATGGAAATTTTATTCCTAAAAGCCCTTCCTTTAAACAGATTTAAAATTACGATGAGAAAGCACCCTGTAAATATCAAGTTACAATTTATTAAGAGACAGAATTAACATTTCACAGTATGGGCTTCCGGGCTGAGAAGCTTGCAGCTCCCTTTTAACACGGCCGTAGTCACGACCACTCACAACAACCTCTGAAAGATACACTGGTGCAAATCTGCAACATACCAGATTACTTTAAACTAAAAATCTTAACAACTCCCACAAACAAATAAACTATGCACCCTGTAAGAGGGATGGAGATGTTACGAAACACTCACATTAAAAATTATTTGCCACCGAAAGTGCAACTTGTTTTTAAAATAACTCTTATGGTGAAAGGGTGGCAACTTTATGTACTAAATGACCATTTAAATAAAATCCATGAAATGCAGTTTTACATAAAATGTACAAATATGCCCTACATTACACATATACCACCTCTCAAGATGATAGGCAAGATAAAAACATATTTCAGGAATTCGGCCTTCACACCTTAAGCAATAAATTCGTTAACACCGAATCCGACAAACATGATGGAGGCAGCTATTAACGTACGGCAGACCGACAGACAGGCAGACAGACACTAACTGCCTAACAAATGCGGAAGAGAGACAGACTAGCAAGCTGGGGACGAGAGACTGACCAAGAACACAAGTAGATTTTAACAGGTAAATGAAATAACATATCACGAACCACTTCACTTTTAGTGAAATGTGATGGCAGGCGAAGACCTGGCGCAGCACGCCCAAGCTCTCTCCCGATCCGTCCGCTGCCAGCCGCTTCAACGGACGCAGGAAAGGGCGCCGATCTCCCGTCTCACGGCGTCGCAGCTCGCGCCGGCCAGACCGATGTCGTGGTTTGACTCCTGTTGCTCTCGTGTCGGCGGCGAAGCCACTACCCCTCGCTATGCAGCACTGGTCTGGACTGACGTGGCGACCTCACAAGCGCCGACGCTCAAGACGGACCAGTCATCTGGTGTCCCAGTGCGCGGCCGACGAACCGATCGATCCAACCACCAATGCCCATTGCCTGAACAAACTCGAGCAGACTGGCAGCCTAACACTTACTAGCACTCCGGACGACAGACAAACACTGACTGCCGGCTGACCAACTGACCAGACTCGCCGAGACTGACAGACTCACCTTCTGCTGAGCTGATAGCGCCCCTTAAATGCACGTGAATAGGCAACCTTTCGCCTTTCCCACCAGAGGGAGACACCATAGCTGCGATTGCCACAGCATCGCCACCGCCAGAAATATTTACCACGACCCAGTATGGCACTATTACTAAGTACCAAGGAGGCCCAAAACTGAAAGAAAAACCGTTAGCCAGATGCTGAATAGCTACTCCGGATATCATCTTCTTACTGGGTATAAGTTACAGAACCCGGAAAATATATCGACAAAAACATCATTTTTCGTACGAGGAAGGGGACCAAAATCATCGAGAGTATCCTCTTGCATGGGCTTCTGTGCAGGGCTACAATGGAGAAGAGCATAGCCAGTAGTAGGATTTTGCTAAACAACTTTACAGGCTTCAGACTTACTCACCAGCATATTTACCTGTAGATTTAACGCAGAATCGGCGAAGAGCTCCTCAATCTTTATAATGGTCTTATAGGCCTCATAATGTCCTCCTTGTGTCCGCAGCTCGTGATCGTGTGGTAGCGTTCTCGCTTTCCACGCCCGGGTTCCCGAGTTCGATTCCCGGCGGGGTCAGGGATTTTCTCTGCCTCGTGATGACTGGTTGTTGTGTGATGTCCTTAGGTTAGTTAGGTTTAAGTAGTTCTAAGTTCCAGGGGACTGATGACCATAGATGTTAAGTCCCATAGTGCTCAGAGCCATTTTTTGTCCTCCATGCAAGGATGAACAAAAATATTGAAAAACCTCATAGCGAATGCGATAACAAGGAAGTCCTTAGTAAGCCCGAAGCGTTGAGCTCGTTCACCAGTGAAAAGATTCTCTTTAACGGAGAATCAAAAGTCAGAAATGAGGACAGGCCCAATGTGCTACACTACCAGTTTAACGTGCTGAAATGCGGATAGCCCAATGTGCAAACCTACCAGTTTTACAAGTTCTCGCAAGAACCCAGCTTAATACCTAGTTTCCAAACATAAGTTGTTATGTTCGAGATAAAACTTATACTTCACTAAAGGAAACCCTACTGTTAGCGCCTCGAGCACGTAGACAATATACTTCATCCCCAGAAAAGCTCTAGAAGCGTCTTCTGTCGTTGCCCTGCTCCTGAAGGAATGCGGCTGCACCCTAGAATTGGCAGCGTCGGTGTGCCCTGTAAAAGAGACTTCCAAAACTTGGAACAGCCAAACTGCGAACACTACTTACCGAAAGTTTAAAACGTGGCCTGCTGACTATCTCTCCATAGAGCACCTTCCGGTTTATTTTGGCACAGCTGATTCAAGAGTGCAGCTAAAAGGGCAAAATTTGATATTACTTTTCTTCTAAAAACTGCATCATACCAATAAATCGAGGCATACATTTCTTATATCTTGATTGAACCTATTCTGGTTAGCCTCAGTACCATCTGGATCAGTCATCGCGTCGGCGGCAGAACTTAAACACCCACAAAGGACATACATATCAGAATGGGCCACATTAACGTCAGATGGTTTAACAGTTAAACGACCCGCCAGATTAGCTGCGAGCGTATTGTCGCCTTGCACGTCGAGCGAGCAGGTCGCAGTTAACGTCCGCCTGTGCCGCAGCGCCGCTTGGGTCGAAGCTGCTCAGACTTGTTGGTGTATCGGCCGGAGTCACATCGCAGTTGCGTAGCGGAGTGTGGTGTCGTTTTTCTGTTGGCGGCTGTATATTTCCTGCCCGCACCATGGTGTCTGTCGAGTCTCCTAAGTCTGTTCCTCGTCGAGCTACTGTTCGTTTCAGTTTTGACAAGAGTACGCGGCGTGTTCACCCTGGTTCTTTAGTAATTCACGATTGCTTGGCTGATGTTATCCGTGTTAAAATTGATCAGGTAGATACTGCTTACTTTGATTATGATTTCTATACATTCTTTGTGAAGTTTTATGATCCCGTTCAAGTAGAACGGCTTTTCTCTAGGGTTGGTTCTTAAGTGTTGTTTACACATCGAGATGGTTCCGTTAGTCAAGTCCTCCTTGAAAATCTGGCACTCGAGTATACTCCGGTTAGAATTTATAACCTTCCTCCTTAAGTGGACGATTCACGTCTTACAACAGCGTTGTTTCCATTTGGAGTAATTCGGCATATCCGATGGGAACGCTGGTCAGCACAACATCGCTTCCAGTGTTATAACGGTATCCGGACTGTGGACTTGTCCATTACAAAGAGCACTCCTTTCCACGTAACTGTTTGTGGTTACCTGATCCATGTTGCGCATGCAGGGCAAGAAGGAACTTGTTGTCTCTGTAATGAAAGCGGTCATCTCAGATCCCATTGTCGGCGACGTACTACTGTTCTGACGTCGTCTTATCAAACACGTCTTCCTTTAACGTTAGCAGACATAGTGTCATCACAGTCTGCTGTCAGCCAATCTACAGCTTTAAGCGATGTAGGGACTACATTACTCCCTACTCCTTGTGAATTTCCACCGTTACCGGGGCGTCCCAGTGCAGCCTCTGTCCGTGAGGGGACGACGACTCCTGCAGCGCAAGTCAAACGTCGGCCGACTGAGGACGGTACAGATTTCGAGGACGCCCCACTCCAGTCTCGTTCTTCTGACACGGCGTTGACCGAGGGTGCTCCTTCTGGCGGTACTGAGTTGTCTACTGACGTTAATTTTGATTTCAGTATTACCAGAGATGTTGGAGCTGCTTCTGTTGATGTTGAAATGTGCGTTAAATCTGCGTCCCCCACTTCACCCGTAGACGCGACGGTTCCCGTGAGTTCAGATTTTCCAGCAGAGACGTTGCCTGCTGCACTGTCTTTACAGTGTTCCAGTGAAATACCACCCATCCTCCACGCTGAGACGGTGGAGCAACAGGAGTCTAAGGGATCTCTTCTTGATGATCAGGTGATGCCATCCGTCACCGGCACTGCCTTACCTACTTCTTCTGTACCTGCCGTTGCTGTTAGTCGCTCTGAGTTGTGCTCCCCGATTTCCGATGAGTGCACTGGCGATGGCTCCTTTATCAAATCGGAACTTGACGGCCTTCAACCCCTCCACATCAAGATTGTATGTTTTCGCGGAGTGGTGTGAAACGTGCACGTGCAGCGGCGGGGCGTAAAAAGGAAAACGAGGATTCCTCTGCTCTCGGTGGGTAGGATTAGAATTATACCTCCTTTCCACCTCCCCCGGACGTTGAGGTGAGAAGGACGTGCTGAGTGCACTCTCCTTAGTGTTGTTTCATTGACTTTGCATATGCTAACGGATGCAGTCATGTTCACTTTCAACCCTCAATGTCTCTAGGATATGTTCCCAATTACGGCCTGCTGCAGTTTATTTACGGTTCCCAAGCTGATATCGTGTGTTTACAACCGGTATTATTTGATGTGTTTTGTCTTTCTGGGTACTCTATGTCTTTCAATGTCGCGCCTTAAATTTCTACGGATATGGCTTTGCTTTATAGAGATGGAATCCCGCTGACGGACTTGGAAACGCTAGATGATGGTCACAGTACAGGCTGTAGTTATTATGACCTCAATTTTTCTTTACGCTCAGTCTGGTCGTTCATCCGATGTCGGGCGGTTTTATTAGGAAAAAGTTGTTTATTTACTCCGACGGCATCCACTCAAGGTTCAAGGTTTTGCGGGGGGGGGGGGGGGGGGGGGGAAGGGGGGGGGGTCGATTTTAACTGCGTCTTATGTCGTGTAGATCAGACCGCCAATTACACATATTGTCGTGAACTTAATGCTATGCAGACGTCCTTTCATCTCCAAGATGCTTGGGTTTGCAGATGCCTTACATTGGTGCGGTTTACGTTTTTTACAGCTACTTCAAGTAGCCGATTGGACCGCTTTTATTTATCTGCTCCAATATGTAATCAGCTTCTATGGATTGATGTAATTCCTTCGTTTCACTGATCACTGTGCTGTTTGAATGACTATCAACTACGTCCCGCAGCGGGTCCATCTTTCGCGCCATTTATGGAAGCCAAACACTCTACATCTCACGGACCCCTCTCTGGAAGGCATCGTCGCAGACAAATGGAGATGAACAACCTAGTACCAGGCGCGTTGTCCGTCACTTCTAGAATGGTGGGTTACCCTTGCTAAAGCCCGGATTCGAAATACACCCAAGCATTTTAGTGCTGAAAAAGCGGCTGAAATAAGACGAACTGGGGAATTTGATTATGATATCCTTCGCGATCTTTACGATAATGCTCGTGATGCCCCCTTGAGGGTCGTCGATGTCCACCGTGTGAAGGCAAAACTTATACATCTCAAACGTAGGCAAATGGATGTTGTCCGTTTGCGTTCCCAGCCTCGTTCAGTCGTTCACGATGAGTTGACCTCTATCATCTTCTTCCGCTTCACAAACGATCTCAAAGGACTTGTCTTACTATCAGTGTTTCTCTAGATTGACGTGAGTGGTCCTCCCAATCTGATATCATGGCTGAACTTTACTAGTACTTTTCCGAACTTTATACTGGATTCAGATGGTCCACCGTCTGTTGATTTTCGCTCTCTCCTTGTTAGTGTTGTTACGCCAGCTCTCCGGGAAGAATCTTTCTCTGTATTCCATCGCAATGATGTGCTTAATATTGTGCCTCGTTCTCCCTCCCACAAATCGCCTGTCTTCGATGGCCTTCGCAAAGAATTTTATATTCGATTTTGGCCCCTGATAGGAGATAAGTTAACTTCTATGGTGAATGAAGTATTCAACGGAGGCCTTCCCCGCCCAGCTTGAAGGCTGCTAAAATTGTCTTGATCCCCAAAAAAGCCGGGACGTTTGCGTGTGGATCAGGTCCACTCGATAACCCTCTTCAACTATGATTATAAAATAGCGGCGCGAGCGGTGTTTTTGGCTACCATTATCGCGAGCCATCAAAGTTGTCTTCCGGGTCGTACTCTCCTGACTCCCGTTGCTGAATGTCGTGATTTAATTTTGATTGCTTCCACCATTTCCGTGTCAAGCGGTTTGGTTTTCATACATTTTCACCAAGCGTTCGACCGCGTTAATCATGGCTTCCTTACGCCAGTATTGACGACTGTTGGTTTTAACGATGTTGCTCGACGGCTGTTTAGCTCTCTGATTACTGGTATTCGGGCGTCCACAGACGCAAATGGCTGTCTTACTTCCCCCATCGCGGTGTGTTAGCGCGCCTTTCAAGGGAGTCCATTATCTATGTCGCTCTACGTGCTGTTTCTGGAACCCTTATTGCGATCTATAGCTTCTCGTTTGGGTGGCTGTTCGCTGTTTGGAGAAAGGTTTGAGTTCGTGCATATGCTGATGACGTTATAGTTCTTCTCCGTACCCATGATGATACACCATTGCTGAAGGAAGTTTTGGATGCTTTTTGCCGTCTTACGGGAGCGCGGTTTAACGACCAGAAATGTCGGTTACTCAGTTTGCGAGGATTTGACGCTGTTGAAATTCCACGGGCCTTGCAGGTCACCCGATGTCGATCGTTAGGTGTTACAATTCACATTTGTCCACTAAAGATGGGTACGATAAACTGGAAGTCTGTCACGGATAGGATTCAAGGAGCAATCATTGAACACGAGCAATTCTCCCTCTCACTTCTTCATAAGGTCCGGGCCATGTAAACGTATGTGCTAAGTAAGGTTTATTTTATTGCACAAATCTTCCCACTTCCTGCGATGATGTACCCCAAGTAGCAAAGTTTAAATGCCAGGTTTATCTGGCGCAACTCTATATTTCACGTGCGTTATGGTATCATGGCGCGCCCCGGTCTGCTGAGAGGTTTGGGCCTTACTGACATTCGGGTTAAGGCTTCCGCCGTATTTATCCGTCGCACCGTTTTAATATGCCTACGCGCTCTCCCAGTCACTTACAGCTCGCCTTCATGTCTGTATCCGACCTGCGAGTTTAACACCTCCAGTGATATTGGTAGGATCAGTTATAAACTACGGCACGTTAAGGAACTTTTTCTTGAAGTCAGTTATTTAGGAGTAAATATCCTTTCCCAAGCGAATCTCTCCCTAAAAATGCTGTTAAGCCGCTGGCCAACTCCTCATAGTCTTCCTTCTGTGGAAACCCTGTCGCCAGAAACGAATTGGAAGATTGTTTGGTCTTACGTTAGCCTCTCGATTTTCCCGATGAAAGTGACGTCCTCATGGTACCAAGTTGTTCATGATATTGTACCTGCCACCGTGCGACTTTTTCTTATTGGCCACAATGTGACGGATCGCTGCAATCGTTGCCATGAAACCGATACATTATCTCATCGGTTGACCTCTTTCGGACATGGCCATTGGAGATGGCTTCGCCGACAACTGGCTTTTCTCCTCACGACGTCGGAGGCGACCATCTCTGGGATATTCTCGAGGGTCCTTATTCAACCTGCTTTCCGCGAACGAGGAACGTTGGCATCATGTTGCTTGTTGGACAATATGCCCACTACATGACGGTGAGTGGATATGACGCAGATCCGTGTGCCTTTTCCCAATATATGGCCACAGCCCATTGGACGTGGCTCAGGATGAGACGTTATCGTGAGCTTTTTCTACTATGCTGTATCTTGTTATTCATCGAGAAGGAGTTGGATTAGTTGAAATCCCCCCTTGTTTGTGGACACTGTTGTTTGGATTTAACGTAGAAGTTACCTAGGAAAGAATGTGTGGGCACGTTAAAACTAACGCCATATTCCTTCGTATACGTATTTCTGATTTAACCCTTTTGTTTTCGTCGGAATGTCTTCTTTTGTATTATTTTAATTGATTCCTTACACAAGTGCTTTGGAGGGAAAATAATAAAAAAAAGTGGTGCATTGTAAAGTGCAAGGACCCACGCTCGATTTTCCACTTGGAGAGTATAAAAAAAAGTGTCTACAATTGCTAACTCAGGACGTGGGGTCCCGGGTTCGATTGCCGGTCGGTTTGCGGGTTCTCTCTGCCCTAAAAAAAAGTAGTTAGCTTTGCTGCCTCTGGATAATGTGGTCCTGGGTTCGATACCCGGCTCGGTCGTGGGTTTGTATCTGCCTGGCGACTGTGTGTTTGTGTTGTTCTCACCATCTGATAACTCTCAGTTGGTTCAGAACGCTGTCAGAGGATTGAATTCTTCCACTAAGGACACTTTGTGGTGAAGAAATAATTCCTAAGATCGCTTAAATACTGTTTACTAGATAACCGGTTTCAACACACTAAAGGTGTCATCATCGGATCTATGAAGATATAACATGACAGGTTTGAGGGAGAGCTTACATCATTTACACTATATACATTACTATTGATACAGTACCACATACCTGAATGTAGCTGAACATTTATATACCATTTGGATATAACGATACATTCCATCAGATATGTAAACCGGAAACAAGATGAAACTATTTGGTACATGACCACTGCACGGCTACCAACGGTCCGCATCACACTACCCTATTCCGCGCCAGTTTACCTGCTGAGATTCTAGTGGTTCACAACCGGCCACTAGATACCGCTGTACCAGCAGTGCACACACAGTCTCACGGCATAACCATTGATTACTAATACATTACAACTTTACTATTATTGTTAATCAAATACCCATGCAAAGAACTCTTTCGCATACACTTACTGTACCTACTATACATGATATGCATACTATACAGGGTGAGTCACCTAACGTTACCGCTGGATATATTTCGTAAACCACATCAAATACTGACGAGCTGATTCCACAGACCGAACGTGAGGAGAGGGGCTAGTGTAATTGTTTAATACAAACCATACGAAAATGCACGGAAGAATGTTTTTTAACACAAACCTACGTTTTTTAAATGGAACCACGTTAGTTTTGTTAGCACATCTGAACATATAAACAAATACGTAATCAGTGCCGTTTGTTGCATTGTAAAATGTTAATTACATCCGGAGATATTGTAACCTAAAGTTACGTTAAAGGAGAATGTGTACCGTGATGTGCCTACAACCCCAGGGGATATGAAACAACGTATTGTGGCAGCCTGCGGCAACATTACACCAGATGTACTGCGGCGTGTACTACATTCATTACGCCAGAGATTGCAATTGCGTGCAGCAAATGATGGCCACCACATCGAACATCTATTGGCCTGACATGTCGGGACACACTCTACTCCACTCCGTAATTGAAAACGGAAACCACGTGTGTACGTGTACCTCACCTCTCATTGCAATGTACATGTGCGTCAGTGAAAAAGACCAACAAAAAGGTGTTAGCATGTGGACGTAATGTGCTGTTCCAGACTCTTCTGTACCTTAAGGTCCATCACCGTTCCCTTTGGATCCCTACGTAATTCGGTGCTCTCCGATACACACGATCGAACAGCGGAGGAGTCGTACTCAAGCGTCAACTTTAGGTTACAATATCTCCGGATGTAATTAACATTTTACAATGCAACAAACTGCACTGATTACGTATTTGTTTATATGTTCAGATGTGCTAACAAAACTAACGTGGTTCTATTTAAAAAACCAGTTACACTAGCCCCTCTCCTCACGTTCGGTCTGTGAAATCGGTTCGTCAGCATTTGATGTGGTTTACGAAATATATCCAGCGGTAACGTTAAGTGACTCACCCTGCACATACTATAAAATACGTCAATTACAGAGTAAAATATCTGAAGCAAAGGCATTATCCATGTTAGCGCCATACAAAACTACATATTAATTTGCCCTTATTTATATATGGAAATCAGGAATTTACACATAGTAAGCTCTTCACAACACGACGTAGATACAACGTGACCAGTGATTAAAACCTATATGCTGAGCTTTACCTGTCTGGGCACCATGGTCTCAGGTAATGTCAACGCTAAAAAAAGTACTAACGTGCTACAAAAGGCTCTCACCATCTATACACTCGTTATGAACGTAGTACAGACCGACTACGAAAACCTGCATAGGCACATGAAACTAACGTGTGGCAGGTCGGAAACAAACCGAGGGGACACAGAATCAGGGGAGAGGACGGGGGGTGAGAGGGGGGGGGGGGGGAAACACACACATGCACACTGAAATGCACAGCAACTCCACGTGCGCTCCCATCGGAACTCGTTCCGTCCATTCAACTCACCGAATGGGGAATAACAGAAAAGATATTACTACGATACCAAGAAAACCCCATCCTGGCCGCCCATACACAAATATATCTGTAGAATACAGAAACGTGACGAAGGGACATTTGGCCGGCAATGGTAATCATCAAGCAAAGATTTACTGGCGAGTCTGACCAACTACACATTAGACCTCATAACAAGCATGTACCATAACATGACAGGCCACTCAAAAGAGGACCAATAAATTGCATTAGCAGAACTCTATTGGTGGTTTTCCGAACATAACAGATACACAACACCCATCATAGTTTGTGAACAGGCCGTACAGAATCTCTAGAGCACCACATAAAATATGTCCAAGAAATTATGGTCCGCCGATTCTAATTGGTCGTTCAACAATTTGTTTGGAAACCACTTTCTGTTTTTATAAATTTCGATGTTTTACAAAACGTTGAGTTTCCTTCCTTTAGGTGCTTTATGCAAGATTTTGATACCTTTTTACATATCAGTAATTTTATGGTTCGAGTCGTCCAGATGCTCACCCCAAGCGGACTTATTGTGAGCACTTGTGTGCTGACGAAAGCGCGTAAAAAACGGTTACCCCGTTTGCCCCACATAAAAGCCTTCACACCCGCCACATTGTAATCTGTATACCCCTGTGTTTCTGAACTTATCGGTACTCTCTTCAGTCGTATGACTAAGTTTCGAGCGCCCACTATTTTTCGTGCTATATGCCAGGACCACGCCGGACTTACGAAACTGTCGGCCTATTTTGTCAGAAAACGCGCCTTCATATGGAATTGGAACATACTTTTACGCCTACTATTATTAGATGGCATTTCCTTCTTATCCCTGCTCTTTTAAAATTTTTGTATACTACCTGTCCACCATGGCCGCACCATAACCATTGCTACAGGCTATATGCTTGAGAAAATCTATCTCTAGCCTAACGCTTCTCCGTTGGAACGGCAGCTTTAAGAGACTATGTATCATTGAGCAAAAATATACTTAGATGGATGATTGGATTGCGCATGAATATCAAGGTTTGTAGCTACTGGTTTCCTGTAAATGCTAAACGTGTGACGGCCCGCTGCTTTAGTAATCGTGAGGTCTAGGTAGTTAATACTATAATTACTTTCAACTTCTACTGTAAATGTGATCTGCTTATGCATAGCATTCAGCACGTTTAAATAATCATTGATGTCTTTTCTATCACCTATCACGAAGGCTATAATGTCATCTACGTATCTCTTATGATAAACCGTTTTCTCTCTTAGCGCTATATTATCCCTTAATAACTTACTTTCCAGGCTGTTTATAAATATATCGTCCAGCGTACTAGCTAGGCAATTGCCTTTTGCTAAGCCGTCATACTGACTGTAATACTTGTTATTAAACTGAAAGCAGTTAAATGATAGTGTCGTTTCTAGCAGATCGACAAATTTCACAAGTTCGGCCTGGCTCAGCTTATAATCTTTATCAATTTATTCTTAACCACTTCAAGACTCTTTAATTGGAATATTAGTATACAAATTTTTTACAGCAAAAGATACGAGACTTGCTCCCGCTGGTACTGCTACATCCTTACGGAAACTTGTCAACTCATAACTATTCTTTAAACTGTAAGAGGTTTCAAACACACATAGTTCTTTCAGCTTACTATTAAAATATTTGTTCAACTTAGCATTAGGACTTGCCTTCCATCAACAATCGGCGTACTGCTTTTTTCTACTTTGTGTGTCTTAACCTGTGCCCGAAACTTAGGTAATTCGACCGCCATCATTTTTAAATCACGGCTGGACGATAAATAGTTAAGACAAGAAGAGAATAGAAGCTTTCGAAATGTGGTGCTACGACAGAATGCTGAAAATTAGATGGGTAGATCACGTAACTAATGAGGAGGTATTGAATAGAACTGGGGTGAAGAGGGATTTGTGGCACAACTTGACTAGAAGAAGGGATCGGTTGGTAGGACATGTATTGAGGCATCAAGGAATCACCAATTTGGTACTGGAGGGCAGCGTGGAGGGTAAAACTCGTAGAGGGAGACCAAGAGATGAATACACTAAGCAGATTAAGAAGGATGTAGGCTGCAGTAGGTACTGGGAGATGGAGGTTGCACAGGATAGAGTAGCAAGGAGAGCTGCATCAAACCAGTTTCAGGATTAAAGACCACAACAACAACAACTAGTTTTATCATCCAGCAAAAAATGCGATCGAGCTATTGCTTTCCTAACTTCCGTATTAAATCTATTTATTGGATTCTTAGTCATCTGCGTGATGTTGTTTTCGCGAAAAAATTACTTTGTTTTGGAAACATAGTCAGCTTCCCAAATGATGACTGTGGCCATAGACGTATCCTTTGGGATCGCAATCGCGCGATTATCTAGCAATTTTTGATTTATACTATTTAATGTATTACTTTCTTTACTTATTTGAATGCAGAACCTCGTACTATCTTCCAATATCTTAGCTACCTTGGTAGCTGTGGCCATTACATCATTCTTTTTAAACGTGCTACTTGTAACGCTATTTTCGTTTCAGCAACAACTTCGCTAACTTGCTTAGAGCGACAATTTTGCGGAATACTGTATCGCAAACCTTTGCTAAGCAACTCCTCTTCTTGTTGACTGAAAACGTTATCTGTTAAATTCACTACTCATTCTACAAATTTTATAAGAGGTATTGGAACTGTTTTCGAATTATATGAAGCTTTTCCTGTAAGTCTACCAAATTCCTCATCGTGAATAGCTTGTACACGCAACTTCATATTGTTTACCTTATCTTGAATAAAAGCCCTCATTACCTCGGGCTGTGCACCAGTTAGTGTCAAGGCAAGATCACACTCCCATTTCGCAGCCTTGCTGATCATTATATGCATTTGTTTGTAAAAATTCGTATTTGCGTCTTAATCCATAATATTTCACATTTCTGCTTCACTAATTGCGCTACTTTAGACATATTCTTAATTCCAATCTCGGCATACTTAGGAATTACCTTACAAGATAAACACTTTTTAATAAAAGCTATATGTAATTAACATTTAGCTATTCTTGTCTTTAAAGATAACAAGGCATAAACATCTTCCACTGCCTGACGTGGCATACTATTTTGCAGTGAACACATAGTGTGCTGTGGGGCAATCACTCTGTTGCAGAAATAAATATTTTTATTGACCACTTTTGCTCAGTTTAAGGAGCATCGTCAGAAACTGTAGCAGTGGCACTGTGAAATATACAAAGTGTTACAATATACCATTTTAAAATGACGTAAAAGAAGAGATTGAATGTCCTATACGAAAATCGACGCCGCGCGGTCTAAGGCACTGCAGTCATGGACTGTGCGGCTGATCCTGGCGGAGGTTCGAGTCCTCCCTCGGGCATGGGTGTGTGTGTCCGTTCTTAGGACAATTTAGGTTGAGTAGTGTGTAAGCTTAGGGACTGATGACCTTAGCAGTTAAGTGCCATGAGATGTTACACACATTTGAACATTTGAAAACCTACTTTCCGAGGATTCTCCTGATTACACTGCCGATTTCAGAGATTGTTGGTTGTATAACAGTGTCTGCAAGATCTGCAGTCATGAGCACCCAAAGATAACACAGTATTTACATTGACTAAGATAAGTTATATATAGGTTTGAATTTACATCAAGGAAAACCGTTGTAATTCTGTTATTACCTCCTAAATCTATTTAACAGGAGTATCTTCAGAAACTATGGATTTTACACGGCAGACTACACAATGAACTACGATAAATAATCTTGAATTGCCATGAAACAACTTATTCAGTTTATCGTATGACAATATATGTTGGAAGAAACTCATCACTTTGCTGAAATTAGAAATGAAGTAGGCTGCATAACAGCCCTAACCTCAGTAGTCACGTGCATATGAAGATAACGTAGCATTTATGTTAACCGAGATAAGCTCATTTATCAACCATTTCACTTCAGTTATATTATTTATATTAAATTGTGGGAAATTTTTGTCATATGTCACGGAATACATGCAGATGTCTACACTAAATACAAATTTACATTTACATTGTCGCTTTTACGGACGTACGTTTAGAAATCTCACTCTCACACTAGAAAAATGTCATTGTCCTACAACACCTTTCGTAGTACCTCTCAAAAAGTACAACTATAACTTTAAGTTTACAAATATGACGTTCAATACACACTTTTAAAAAGCACATCTTAGAAACCATTTCTGTAAGAATAAAAGAATGTAGGTATTTGGTGTTAGCTCTCGACTGCTGCCGGACGGTGTGGCCGAGCGATATTAGGCGCTTCAGTCTGGAACCGCGTTACCGCTACGGTCGCAAGGTCGGTTCCTGCCTCGGGAATGGATGTGTGTGATGTCCTTAGGTCAGTTAGGTTTAAGTAGTTCTAAGTTTTAGGGGACTGATGACCTCAGATGTTAGATCGCCTAGTGCTCAGAGCCATTTGACCCATTTGAAATGTCTTGATTGCTTATGTGCACTACTTCGTTGACTAACTGAAAGTATCCACTTAAGTCCTTATTTTTCATCTCATAAAATTCGTGAAGATCGTTTTAGTTAGCAAAGACGAACACAATTCCAATTCCAAATCGATAGAAAAAGAAAAATTTATTCTTCCCAGTCTCTGTTTGACCTGTTAGAAAAGCGTAGATTAAAATTAAGGACTGCTAGAGCTCAGATCAAATTCTACGGATCTGACAAGTGAGTTATACTCATTAGGGAAACTAACGTGCTCCTAGTGGTGAAGCGCATTAGATAAGCCATAAAAACGTGTAAGTGTGTACTAGTTTGAGAAGACTTCCTGCTTTATAGAATTTACTTTACTAACGGCGTAGTCAATATGAATATCTCAGAGGATCCAAAATTTCGCCACTTGGGACGTTACATATCGTTCTAAGAATACAGCTGTTGATGAAACTTCAGAAATAAACGTAATTTACTAGAGCTTGAAAGTGTGTCAGTTAGTGTGGCTGCTGAGTTTTAGAACTTTTTGTAGTTCAGCTACCACTTCAAGTATTGTACCTTCAATGGGAAACCTTACCGTAGGAGAAAGGGCATAGCAATGGGTAATAGTTTATCAAGGATCTTGCCAGAAATTTTCCGTTATCACCTGGAAATTCCAAGTTTCCATAAACTATTCGAAATAAAATATAAAATGATGTTTCATCATCGGCGCTTTGATTTCAGAATTGATCAATTGAGAGGAACCGTGACTAGTACGACGGAGTTTCTGACATTCCTAAAAAGTAGGAAAGGGTTCGTTTTGACAACGTATAAAATATTTTCATATTTGACGTAAGCAAGCAATTGATTGTAGTGTATGTTTATCCCTACCTTTTTACGAATTACGACGACAGTTATTTAACGTGGTAGTAGTAAGATTACTTATTTCAACAAGAAAAAATATCTTAACGATTTATCGTGGCTCATGCTAACAAGTTTCATATATTAGCTAATTGTAGGACCTAGATATATTTAATATGTATGATCCTTAATACATCTGTTCTACACAAGGCTTTGTTGTACATTTTTGTGAATATGTTGGAATCTGGTACACAAATGATCACTGAACACGTGATTTTTATTTTGCACACACGATAGCTGCTTATGTGTTTGCAATAGTTTACACAGTTCACACTGGTGTTGTTGCCTTTGGACAGTATAATTTGGCACTTCTCCCGCTTTTTAGAGGATTTTGTTCTCGTGTCCTGTTCTTTTATTCCCTTGAGTTCACTTGCCATTCGAAGTAAGAACGTCTTCCTTTCCATTATCTTGTTTGTTGTTATTTGTAGATGACTCATGCATTTATTATTGGCGTGTCGAGATGTAGGTAGATCATATGCAACGGCGAACTCCTATATATAACCTTCGTAGTATAATTACCGATCATTTGTTGAGCTTCATCCACCGCATACTTCGTTGAATTGTAGAATGTTACAGTTTCAGATTTCTTGTTTGTTCCGTTGCTTATTGCTACTTCAACTTGAAGTGCACCCAGATGAATGACACTTTTATTGTTATTTTTTGATATTCGTTGTGATGCAGTCTGCGTTGCCAATTTGCTGTATGATGGTGGTGTTATGTACCTTAGTATTTGACTTCATTATCACATCAGGGATTTTACGTCGTATATTGTTCTTTGCACCAACTAATGACAGTGTCCTTTCTTTGAGCTTCTTAACAAGTTGAACAGACGTGAAGATGCTGGCTGTCGTCTCGTTTCTTCCATGACTTACAAATGCCTCCATCAGACGCAGAAAGACGTATTCTCCAATTGAGTGCTTCTGACTTTCCGTGTCCGCTTCTTCCAGGTTAGGGGAAGGTCACTTATATTCTTTGTCGGTATGCTGGCAACAATCAAGAATTTGACACTATAGTTGAGGGGTTTGTCGGACACGAAACTTGTGTCTTGTTTTGCTTGGATATAGTTGTTAGCCTGTTGTTATATATTCTCCAGGCCAGTATAAACGAATATTATTTTCCATTAACATTCCCCAAATTTCAGATATAAGTGCGAATTTTCTTGGCTGGCGTGCGTTCAGCTTGGGTAGATTTTTATACTAAACAGAGAACTCTGAGACTCTCCTGAAATCTGTACCTTGGCATAACGTCGATGATGGAAATGGGCTACAAAGAATGCGACAAAAGTTCGTTTGCAGACATATCTTTTGTATAAGTAACACTGCGGACATATATGACTGCTATCAACTTTTCCAGGTCTCACGTGACACGATACTAACATAGCTTTTAGCATCTTTCAAGCATTTTATTCTATATACTTCCTCGCGAGAGGTAGCAATGCTTCGTCAAAAACGAGATGAAAGAACTGCTGACGTTGTTGCCAAGTTGGCACTCGTAAGTATGGGATTCTTCTGCCGCCTTTTTAACACAAAAAAACAGTCGATCTTCTTCCAGAAGTTGAAATTTTGGCAATCTCCCACTCGTTTTCATCAAGTTGAAGTGTTCCACTAGGTCTGCAATTAAGAATGAGATGAGGACTGTCGTACATGAGCATCTGAATCAACTTATGATAATCCTTGCTCTTTCACGAAGTCCTCACCTTCCGTTGTCTCTGGTACGGCATCTTCATCTTCATCAGTGAAGTAAGTTTCCGTTTCAGCATCGGGCTTCTCTAAGAGATGTAGTATTTCTTCGTCGGAGAACACATGCTAACGAGATATGTTCAAGAACTTTTCTCATGGATAAAGAATAATACAAAAAAAAACTGTTGTAGATTGGATTTGCAGGTACTAAGACTTAATAATTTCCTTCTTCGTTGTTGGTTTATTTTCATATATTGAGAAGAAAAACTACAGCGGTGTCACATTGACAGCTGCTGCTGTTCTATGTATATCGAATGAAATGTCAAAAAGAAATAAAAGTCTTTCATAAATCCAGTTAAACATTGTAAGGAGGGAAACAATTACGAAACGTTATCTGATTTCATGAGCTGAGTAAAACAATTGGATTTCACATACAAAAGTACGACAGCTGTCATTCTGACCACTTCTGCTATTCTAGTGTCAAGCAAACTGATAAACTTAATCAAATGCAATATATTAACAGTTGGAGTTGATGGTAGCAGTCATTTCCTCAAATTTCCTATTAGTGGATCAAGCCGGAAACACATTTTTAAGATCGGCAAACCAACATACTCTGGAATCATTACTAGGAATAATTCAAAACATCCAGCCCAACACAGAAAAGAACATTTTTATGCAGCGTTGCACAAAATGTTGCAGCTACCACTCAGTGACGAAAAAAGAGCTACACATTTAAAGATATTCGAAAAGCTAGCAATAGGGAACAGTTTTCATGGAGTCGTGTGACAAAAGTGTACCACAGGAAAGTGTTATATGGACGAAGAGCGACAATACAATCACGCTCACATATGATGGTCTAACAAGAGACAATACTGGAAGGTTTTTCATTGACAAAAGGTCCCTCTGGACATGTATTAAAATGTGAATGTCCATAATAACAGATACAGTAATTCATAAAAATATACAATAAATTTCTAACATGAACATTATTTCAATTTCAATTCCAGCCGTAATGAATTCGGTGCGCATTTGAAAACAATTAAACCTATTTTGGTGAGATTCAAAATAATGTAGAAATTATTCACAGTGACCTATTACTAAACGCTGTTGAAGAATTAGAAATTTTCGTAAAAAAGAAGAAAAAAAGATTTATTAAATAAATGAAACGAGTTCTCAGGAATTTTCCCAGTCATCTGACGAAGTGCTACATATGAGCAGCCATGACATATTCTCAGCTATCTTCCGTTTTATCCTTACATAAGTACTTTCAAAAGTGTTCTTAGTGCAAGTGTAACTTTAACGGTATACTTGTACAGATATTTGAAAGATGTATATTTTAAGATATATATTAACAGATACCACAGAAAAATTAAATTTTTCTAGCGCAAGAGTTCCATTTCTATATTTACTTCCACACAAGTGATGATTATATGTAAATTAGAACTTGGTGTAGGGTTTTTAATGGAAATTAGTTACCGTGTTAACAATAATGCAGTAATTGATTTACATTGGTTTTTCGTGAGATAAATTGAAACCACTTGGGTGCATGTGACAACAGCCGTTACAAACACTGTTATACAACTAACTTAATCTCTGACATTGGCAACCCAATTGGTCAACTTGTTTCAGCGTAAGTTGTCTTACTGTAATTTGAACGTGTTCCTTTTTGTCAATGCAAGACTTAACGTTCAAACACTTTTTATATTCCATGATGTGAATTTCACAGTTTCTGACAATGCTCTTGCTAAAGTGAGAAAACTGTGTCAATTTCAAAAGATATTGTGTGCGACTTGTTACAATCCTGAAAGATTTTATTTCAGAATTATCTGTTTCTTCGGCAGGCAGTGCCTGCTTGGCTATAATACGGTTAGTAAGCTGTTAAATTGTTTAGAAATCTCCATACCATTACCAGCTAACAACCTGTCAGCCGACACTTAGCTTACGAGCCCTTTCGGCGAAGATTAACCATTACTTCGTAATGAGATGGTCTCTACTTTGAAACATTAACGGTGACTTGCAACTGACCAGCAGCTTTAATTAATCAGTTATCAGAATTGGTTGTGGTCGTCCGTTATCTGATTTTGGTTCCTCGACAGTATTGTTCAGTTTGTTAATCTGATCTTGAATCCCGTAAGTTTGATCCAAAGAACAGGTACTGCACTCTAAGGACTCAGTGTTTCTTCCTGTACACTGGCGAGTAAAACGGAACAAACGTACCCAGTCATACCTGCTTCACCCACATTGTCCTTAGTGCCTTCTAGCGGGCAGTGCAGCGCTCCATGGAGGCGAACGCAAAGTCGGTGACACTGTCTTATGCTGGTTGTTTGTGGATCGTCAGTTCTTTGAGGACTTGTCATTATTTGAGACAGAATGGCTCCAGAACGTCTCCTAACTCGATAGTTGGCGATAAAGGTACCTTTAACACAAACTCGGACGTAGACACCACAAAAGCGAGCACAAATGGTTATCATTTTTTTGTGTATTACATGTAAATATTTGTTAATCTTTTTGATGTGGCGTCAACATCTCCACACTCTGCTGCCAATACATGCGTAGTGAATGTGGAGCAGGGAGTGGAAGTTACCAGTAAAAGCATCTGACACATGTTATTTGCTGTTATGTTTAAGACAAATACATAAAAATTATGTGTGTCAAAGGCAGTAAATGAATAAATAAATCTTGAATTAATGCGTCCAGTTTATAATAAGCAGCTGGCATGTGTCACCAAGAATTGATGCGCATATGACCTATTACTATCATCCAGTTTTATAGATTTTCAAGGCCACTAAGTAGGAAATACATTAAAGTTTCTTTGGTGCTCCACTAGCGCAACAGTGACCGAAGAAGACAACTGCTCACACTGTATGCCTAACTGCATTAGTCTGTCAGTAGACCGACCTTCAGGCTATAGTACGCTCAGGCAGTACACCGAGTACGTCTCCTCCAACGTTGCTACTGTGGATGGTATGATGTTTCGCACCAGCTCAGTGTGTAGGCTGGTTGCCAGCGACACGAAGGATCACGGCCACTAAATGAGGACCTCACGCTGAGGGCGGACAGCACTATTAAATCATTCAAGTGGAGCTTGCCGCCCACGCTAGCGGGGCGCTGTATCAGTTGTTGCTAGGCTGCAACACGTAAACAAACAGTAAAGGGGAACCAGTATCCATGAGCTGATTAACGGTTCACAGCTTTTGATAATACGACTTGAAGCACAAAGTCGATTAGCTCTCACAACTGGAACCTTTAGACAACAATAATCAATTTTTAGGGTATTCTGGATTTCATAACTTGTATTAACGTACGTTTCACAGCTGTAATACTTTCAAAGAGGTAGCAGTCTGTTTTAGCTAATACGTTGCTCTAACATTACAATTCTTACAACTACAGTATTACTACATTCCGTAAGATATTTAGTCCCATTGCTCCTTTTCTGGTTCCCGGCGGAGTCAGGGATTTTCACCTGCCTCGAGATGGCTGGGTGTTTGTGTTGTCCTCATCATTTCATCATCATTGATGAAAGCAGCGAGTTTGGACTGAGAAAACGTTGGGAATTTGTACGGGCGCTAATAACTACGCAGTTGAGCGCCCACAAACCAAACATCATCATCATCATCATCATAATCATCCTTTTATGGTAACTGATACCCAAACCTTTCGTTTTCCCTATATTAGTCTATTAGTTAAAATTTGCATCATGTATCGTTTTAACATTTAATTTTTCTCTTGACCACGCTTTAAACGACACGTTGGCTTCATTGAACGTTCTCTGCACAGTATTCAAACCAACCATAAAAGCTTCCGCCCTCTGTTCCTGCCATTTTCTTTTAACATGTAGTTCCACAAGAAGCATTATACTCTTTTCTTGTTGCAGCTGCACCTCCTCTGATGAACTCTGGGCTATCAACATAAACAATTCAGTGCTAAGAACTAAGGTTGGCCGGCCGGATTGGCCGTGCGGGTCTAGGCGCTACAGTCTGGAGCCGAGCGACCGCTACGGTCGCAGGTTCGAATCCTGCCTCGGGCATGGCTGTGTGTGATGTCCTTAGGTTAGTTAGGTTTAATTAGTTCTAAGTTCTAGGCGACTGATGACCTCAGAAGTTAAGTCGCATAGTGCTCAGAGCCATTTGAACCATTTGAACTAAGGCTGAACCGAGTAGTGAACACATCACGACCCGCACAAAACGATTGCACGAAGTCACTAATACGCGACTGGCTGCCAGTCACGTGAAGTTTATACTTCGGAAGGCCTCTGCTCAACCGCCTCGTTCACGCTCTGAGCTCTTGTTTATAGGATACCGTATCTAATAATACGAACCAATTGATTTAAATGAAAAATAGTGTCGATAATGAACGACAAACAGGCCTTCCAACATGGAGTACAATGCCAACTGATAGTAAAAACAGTAAGAATCATTGTATCAGAGGTGGAAGTGATAATCGATAAGCGGTAAAAACATCGTCCTAAAATCGAATTGAACCATTGGCTGAAACGCTGGTCGTTATTAATGTTTCACGGAACGGAAACATAACCGGCGTACTTTTGTCAAGCAACTGACTAATGTCGTACAGTCATCCTCATTGTTATATCCGTTCGATCCCCAAAAAACTCTATATTCATTTAGTTTCCTCTTAATGAAAAATGACGTGGTATGGAGCATTACTCACAAAAAAGTAGAGTTATTACAGTGATACATAGTTTATACAATGTCTGAAATACCTGAGAGTAAGATAATAATTATGTAACCAATAAGAGTCGTCCCAGGTTAGCGAGTTGAAATGAAATAATCAAATATTGCCAGTAGTAACCGGTTGCCAATTGAATACACTTAATGTTGTAGCGAAAGAAACAACACTCGTCACTGTAGTTGGAGGGTTTTACCTTTACTCCTGGAGGAACCGAATTGATGCAACGAAACCTGAAATGTTATACCACTTTATGATAAGATGAACAAGATGAAATACTCTACTTTCTTACAATACATGCCCAGAGCATTGTCGTTAGGGTTAATGACTGTCACTGAACATTAACGTACCACTTGATGCGGAGCAATATAGAAGTCTCTTACCGAGTGAGGTGGTGCAGTGGTTAGCACACGAGACTGGCATTCGGGAGGACGACGGTTCAGTCCCGCGTCCTGCCATCCTGATTCTGATTTAGGTTTTTCGTGATTTCCCTAAATCGGTTAAGACAAATGCCGGGACACTTCCTTTGGAAGGTCACGGCCGACTTCCTTGCTCATCCTTCCCTAATCCGATGAGACCGATGACCTCGCTGTTTGGTCTCTTCCAACAAATCAATCAACTAGTCACTCGTTATAGAATATAACAGACGATAAACTTTTATACGGAGCTCATTCTAATACAATTGTCACACTTCTGACTCGATAGAGTGAAAGTTCTGTCGTCTTCGGCCATGATTTCTGACTGGACTGAGCCACACTACGCCGAGACGTTACTAAGCGAGCTGATGTGTTGGTGCGTGGAAAAGCTTATGGGCGTCTGACGTCACTATCTCTCATTCGTCATTACTTCTGGCACCTACTGTACTTACGTGTGGCCCCGTCACGAGGCACCAACCATGCTTTGGCGCCTCGCTCGATGCCTTATTTTTCAAATGTATAAGGTGACAATTATTAAACTACATGAAATAAAATCGTCATAACTTCTGAGAGGTTTCTACATCTGCGTCATACTCCGCTAGACACTCAATCGTGTCCATTCGCGAATGGTATGTGGAAAGAATGATTGCCGGTAAGCCTCTGTATTGGCTCTACTTTCTCCGATTTTCTCCTGTTGGTGAATACGCGAGATGTACGTTGGGGGAAGTAATATGTTGTCTAACTCCCCGTGAAAAGTGCTGTCCCGGAATTTCAATAGTAAATCTCTACGTGATGCACAACGCCTCTCTTGTAACGTCTGACAATTGCGTAAGGACGTTCAAACTGCTAATTTGGCAGCGGGGCATGATGTCAATTTAGATGTGAATATCCTTTGGTTTAGCGACGAAGCCCACTTTCATTTGGATGGGTTCGTCAATAAGCAAACCAGGCGTATTTACTTGACTGAAAATCCGCATTTTGCGATCGAGAAGTCTCCTCACCGTCAACGGCTGACTCTGTGGTGTGCAATGTTCAGTCACAGAATAATCTGTGCGATATTCCTTGATGGCATGGTGACTACCGAACGGTACGTGAAGCTTTTGGAAGATGATTTCTTCCCCATTTTCCAAAGTGAACGTGATTCTGACAAGGCGGTGTTCATAGAAGACGGATCTCGACCCCATCGAAGCAGTAGAGTGTTTGATATCCTGGAGGAGCACTTTGGGGATCGCATTCTGTCACTGGTGTGCCCAGTGGCCACTGGTATAGCCCTCGAAAGGCCGCCATGTTCCCCAGATCTGAACAAATGCGCCTTCTTTTTGTGGGGCTATGTTGCAGACAAGGTGTATAACAGTAACCTCGAAACCATTGCTGAGCTGAAAGCAGCCATTCAGGAGTCCATCGACAGCATCGATGTTCCGACACCAGCGGGTTATGTAGAATTTCGCTATTCGTCTGTACCACATCATCGCCAATGATGGCAGGCACATCTAACATGATGTAACCTAGAGCGGAATATATTTAGTGACTTTTAAATATTGAACAAAGTGTGTGAATGCCGTAGTTTGTAACTATTTTACGTTTTCTCATATAGTTCAATAGGTGTAACCCTGTAAAAATGGCTCAAGGTCATATTAGTGTCTTTCACGCTGAAGCGAAAATATAATAAAGTTTTAAGTAACAGCAGTAAGAGTGGTTGACAAAGGATCAAAGGTCAAGACCAATCCAAAAATTGTTCTTAGGAACAGAGCAAATGGCTTAAGGCCCAACACTAAATTTCAAGAAATACAATCTGACGTGCTATCTTCATTAACATACATACCACTCGTATAAAGACGAGTGTATAACACCAACCAATCTTAAATGGAACGAGTTGCAGCGTAAGAAACCTTAATAGATCTGATAGAATTAAATTTTCCTCAAGACATCTCAGTCTCATCCTTATCTACGATATTGGTGGAAGCTGTTGAAATGAATTCAAAATGGTTCAAATGGCTCTGAGCGCTATGGGACTTAACATCTTAGGTCATCAGTCCCCTAGAACTGAGAACTACTTAAACCTAACTAACCTAAGAACATAACACACATCCATGCCCGAGGCAGGATTCGAACCTGCGACCGTAGCAGTCCTGCGGTTCCGGACAGCAGCGCCTAGAACCGCACGGCCACCACGGCCGGTTGAAATGAATTAAAAGATGAGACCCAAATGAGTAAAATCGAATTATACCAGATCTATAGATCACCTACACCTGAGGTACAGGCAGGAATTCCTCTTTACCTGCAATTCTTAGGTGCTGTATCGATACCATAGAGCTTCAGCAATTGTGACCATAAGAAGGGAAAAATAAGCTGAAGATCTAAATTGAAGTTTGCTTTAGGGTTCAAATTGTTCAAATGGCTCCGAGCACTATGGGACTTAACATCTGTGGTCATCAGTCCCCTAGAACTTAGAACTACTTAAACCTAACTAACCTAAGAACATCACACACATCCATGCTCGAGGCAGGATTCGAACCTGCGACCGTAGCAGTCCTGCGGTTCCGGACAGCAGCGCCTAGAACCGCACGGCCACCACGGCCGGTTGAAATGAATTAAAAGATGAGACCCAAATGAGTAAAATCGAATTATACCAGATCTATAGATCACCTACCCCTGAGGTACAGGCAGGAATTCCTCTTTACGTGCAATTCTTAGGTGCTGTATCGATACCATAGAGCTTCAGCAATTGTGACCATAAGAAGGGAAAAATAAGCTGAAGATCTAAATTGAAGTTTGCTTTAGGGTTCAAATTGTTCAAATGGCTCCGAGCACTATGGGACTTAACATCTGTGGTCATCAGTCCCCTAGAACTTAGAACTACTTAAACCTAACTAACCTAAGAACATCACACACATCCATGCCCGAGGCAGGATTCGAACCTGCGACCGTAGCAGTCCTGCGGTTCCGGACAGCAGCGCCTAGAACCGCACGGCCACCACGGCCGGTTGAAATGAATTAAAAGATGAGACCCAAATGAGTAAAATCGAATTATACCAGATCTATAGATCACCTACACCTGAGGTACAGGCAGGAATTCTTCTTTACGTGCAATTCTTAGGTGCTGTATCGATACCATAGAGCTTCAGCAATTGTGACCATAAGAAGGGAAAAATAAGCTGAAGATCTAAATTGAAGTTTGCTTTAGGGTTCAAATTGTACAAATGGCTCCGAGCACTATGGGACTTAACATCTGTGGTCATCAGTCCCCTAGAACTTAGAACTACTTAAACCTAACTAACCTAAGAACATCACACACATCCATGCCCGAGGCAGGATTCGAACCTGCGATCGTAGCAGTCCTGCGATTCCGGACAGCAGCGCCTAGAACCGCACGGCCACCACGGCCGGTTGAAATGAATTAAAAGATGAGACCCAAATGAGTAAAATCGAATTATACCAGATCTATAGATCACCTACACCTGAGGTACAGGCAGGAATTCCTCTTTACGTGCAATTCTTAGGTGCTGTATCGATACCATAGAGCTTCAGCAATTGTGACCATAAGAAGGGAAAAATAAGCTGAAGATCTAAATTGAAGTTTGCTTTAGGGTTCAAATTGTTCAAATGGCTCCGAGCACTATGGGACTTAACATCTGTGGTCATCAGTCCCCTAGAACTTAGAACTACTTAAACCTAACTAACCTAAGAACATCACACACATCCATGCCCGAGGCAGGATTCGAACCTGCGACCGTAGCAGTCCTGCGATTCCGGACAGCAGCGCCTAGAACCGCACGGCCACCACGGCCGGTTGAAATGAATTAAAAGATGAGACCCAAATGAGTAAAATCGAATTATACCAGATCTATAGATCACCTACACCTGAGGTACAGGCAGGAATTCCTCTTTACCTGCAATTCTTAGGTGCTGTATCGATACCATAGAGCTTCAGCAATTGTGACCATAAGAAGGGAAAAATAAGCTGAAGATCTAAATTGAAGTTTGCTTTAGGGTTCAAATTGTTCAAATGGCTCCGAGCACTATGGGACTTAACATCTGTGGTCATCAGTCCCCTAGAACTTAGAACTACTTAAACCTAACTAACCTAAGAACATCACACACATCCATGCCCGAGGCAGGATTCGAACCTGCGACCGTAGCAGTCCTGCGGTTCCGGACAGCAGCGCCTAGAACCGCACGGCCACCACGGCCGGTTGAAATGAATTAAAAGATGAGACCCAAATGAGTAAAATCGAATTATACCAGATCTATAGATCACCTACCCCTGAGGTACAGGCAGGAATTCCTCTTTACGTGCAATTCTTAGGTGCTGTATCGATACCATAGAGCTTCAGCAGTTGTGACCATAAGAAGGGAAAAATAAGCTGAAGATCTAAATTGAAGTTTGCTTTAGGGTTCAAATTGTTCAAATGGCTCCGAGCACTATGGGACTTAACATCTGTGGTCATCAGTCCCCTAGAACTTAGAACTACTTAAACCTAACTAACCTAAGAACATCACACACATCCATGCCCGAGGCAGGATTCGAACCTGCGACCGTAGCAGTCCTGCGATTCCGGACAGCAGCGCCTAGAACCGCACGGCCACCACGGCCGGTTGAAATGAATTAAAAGATGAGACCCAAATGAGTAAAATCGAATTATACCAGATCTATAGATCACCTACACCTGAGGTACAGGCAGGAATTCCTCTTTACGTGCAATTCTTAGGTGCTGTATCGATACCATAGAGCTTCAGCAATTGTGACCATAAGAAGGGAAAAATAAGCTGAAGATCTAAATTGAAGTTTGCTTTAGGGTTCAAATTGTTCAAATGGCTCCGAGCACTATGGGACTTAACATCTGTGGTCATCAGTCCCCTAGAACTTAGAACTACTTAAACCTAACTAACCTAAGAACATCACACACATCCATGCCCGAGGCAGGATTCGAACCTGCGACCGTAGCAGTCCTGCGGTTCCGGACAGCAGCGCCTAGAACCGCACGGCCACCACGGCCGGTTGAAATGAATTAAAAGATGAGACCCAAATGAGTAAAATCGAATTATACCAGATCTATAGATCACCTACCCCTGAGGTACAGGCAGGAATTCCTCTTTACGTGCAATTCTTAGGTGCTGTATCGATACCATAGAGCTTCAGCAATTGTGACCATAAGAAGGGAAAAATAAGCTGAAGATCTAAATTGAAGTTTGCTTTAGGGTTCAAATTGTTCAAATGGCTCCGAGCACTATGGGACTTAACATCTGTGGTCATCAGTCCCCTAGAACTTAGAACTACTTAAACCTAACTAACCTAAGAACATCACACACATCCATGCCCGAGGCAGGATTCGAACCTGCGACCGTAGCAGTCCTGTGGTTCCGGACAGCAGCGCCTAGAACCGCACGGCCACCACGGCCGGTTGAAATGATTTAAAAGATGAGACCCAAATGAGTAAAATCGAATTATACCAGATCTATAGATCACCTACACCTGAGGTACAGGCAGGAATTCCTCTTTACGTGCAATTCTTAGGTGCTGTATCGATACCATAGAGCTTCAGCAATTGTGACCATAAGAAGGGAAAAATAAGCTGAAGATCTAAATTGAAGTTTGCTTTAGGGTTCAAATTGTTCAAATGGCTCCGAGCACTATGGGACTTAACATCTGTGGTCATCAGTCCCCTAGAACTTAGAACTACTTAAACCTAACTAACCTAAGAACATCACACACATCCATGCCCGAGGCAGGATTCGAACCTGCGACCGTAGCAGTCCTGCGGTTCCGGACAGCAGCGCCTAGAACCGCACGGCCACCACGGCCGGTTGAAATGATTTAAAAGATGAGACCCAAATGAGTAAAATCGAATTATACCAGATCTATAGATCACCTACACCTGAGGTACAGGCAGGAATTCCTCTTTACGTGCAATTCTTAGGTGCTGTATCGATACCATAGAGCTTCAGCAATTGTGACCATAAGAAGGGAAAAATAAGCTGAAGATCTAAATTGAAGTTTGCTTTAGGGTTCAAATTGTTCAAATGGCTCCGAGCACTATGGGACTTAACATCTGTGGTCATCAGTCCCCTAGAACTTAGAACTACTTAAACCTAACTAACCTAAGAACATCACACACATCCATGCCCGAGGCAGGATTCGAACCTGCGACCGTAGCAGTCCTGTGGTTCCGGACAGCAGCGCCTAGAACCGCACGGCCACCACGGCCGGTTGAAATGATTTAAAAGATGAGACCCAAATGAGTAAAATCGAATTATACCAGATCTATAGATCACCTACACCTGAGGTACAGGCAGGAATTCCTCTTTACGTGCAATTCTTAGGTGCTGTATCGATACCATAGAGCTTCAGCAATTGTGACCATAAGAAGGGAAAAATAAGCTGAAGATCTAAATTGAAGTTTGCTTTAGGGTTCAAATTGTTCAAATGGCTCCGAGCACTATGGGACTTAACATCTGTGGTCATCAGTCCCCTAGAACTTAGAACTACTTAAACCTAACTAACCTAAGAACATCACACACATCCATGCCCGAGGCAGGATTCGAACCTGCGACCGTAGCAGTCCTGCGGTTCCGGACAGCAGCGCCTAGAACCGCACGGCCACCACGGCCGGTTGAAATGATTTAAAAGATGAGACCCAAATGAGTAAAATCGAATTATACCAGATCTATAGATCACCTACACCTGAGGTACAGGCAGGAATTCCTCTTTACGTGCAATTCTTAGGTGCTGTATCGATACCATAGAGCTTCAGCAATTGTGACCATAAGAAGGGAAAAATAAGCTGAAGATCTAAATTGAAGTTTGCTTTAGGGTTCAAATTGTTCAAATGGCTCCGAGCACTATGGGACTTACCATCTGTGGTCATCAGTCCCCTAGAACTTAGAACTACTTAAACCTAACTAACCTAAGAACATCACACACATCCATGCCCGAGGCAGGATTCGAACCTGCGACCGTAGCAGTCCTGCGGTTCCGGACAGCAGCGCCTAGAACCGCACGGCCACCACGGCCGGTTGAAATGAATTAAAAGATGAGACCCAAATGAGTAAAATCGAATTATACCAGATCTATAGATCACCTACACCTGAGGTACAGGCAGGAATTCCTCTTTACGTGCAATTCTTAGGTGCTGTATCGATACCATAGAGCTTCAGCAATTGTGACCATAAGAAGGGAAAAATAAGCTGAAGATCTAAATTGAAGTTTGCTTTAGGGTTCAAATTGTTCAAATGGCTCCGAGCACTATGGGACTTAACATCTGTGGTCATCAGTCCCCTAGAACTTAGAACTACTTAAACCTAACTAACCTAAGAACATCACACACATCCATGCCCGAGGCAGGTTTCGAACCTGCGACCGTAGCAGTCCTGCGGTTCCGGACAGCAGCGCCTAGAACCGCACGGCCACCACGGCCGGTTGAAATGATTTAAAAGATGAGACCCAAATGAGTAAAATCGAATTATACCAGATCTATAGATCACCTACACCTGAGGTACAGGCAGGAATTCCTCTTTACGTGCAATTCTTAGGTGCTGTATCGATACCATAGAGCTTCAGCAATTGTGACCATAAGAAGGGAAAAATAAGCTGAAGATCTAAATTGAAGTTTGCTTTAGGGTTCAAATTGTTCAAATGGCTCCGAGCACTATGGGACTTAACATCTGTGGTCATCAGTCCCCTAGAACTTAGAACTAGTTAAACCTAACTAACCTAAGAACATCACACACATCCATGCCCGAGGCAGGATTCGAACCTGCGACCGTAGCAGTCCTGCGGTTCCGGACAGCAGCGCCTGGAACCGCACGGCCACCACGGCCGGTTGAAATGAATTAAAAGATGAGACCCAAATGAGTAAAATCGAATTATACCAGATCTATAGATCACCTACACCTGAGGTACAGGCAGGAATTCCTCTTTACGTGCAATTCTTAGGTGCTGTATCGATACCATAGAGCTTCAGCAATTGTGACCATAAGAAGGGAAAAATAAGCTGAAGATCTAAATTGAAGTTTGCTTTAGGGTTCAAATTGTTCAAATGGCTCCGAGCACTATGGGACTTAACATCTGTGGTCATCAGTCCCCTAGAACTTAGAACTACTTAAACCTAACTAACCTAAGAACATCACACACATCCATGCCCGAGGCAGGATTCGAACCTGCGACCGTAGCAGTCCTGCGGTTCCGGACAGCAGCGCCTAGAACCGCACGGCCACCACGGCCGGTTGAAATGAATTAAAAGATGAGACCCAAATGAGTAAAATCGAATTATACCAGATCTATAGATCACCTACACCTGAGGTACAGGCAGGAATTCCTCTTTACGTGCAATTCTTAGGTGCTGTATCGATACCATAGAGCTTCAGCAATTGTGACCATAAGAAGGGAAAAATAAGCTGAAGATCTAAATTGAAGTTTGCTTTAGGGTTCAAATTGTTCAAATGGCTCCGAGCACTATGGGACTTAACATCTGTGGTCATCAGTCCCCTAGAACTTAGAACTACTTAAACCTAACTAACCTAAGAACATCACACACATCCATGCCCGAGGCAGGATTCGAACCTGCGACCGTAGCAGTCCTGCGGTTCCGGACAGCAGCGCCTAGAACCGCACGGCCACCACGGCCGGTTGAAATGAATTAAAAGATGAGACCCAAATGAGTAAAATCGAATTATACCAGATCTATAGATCACCTACACCTGAGGTACAGGCAGGAATTCCTCTTTACGTGCAATTCTTAGGTGCTGTATCGATACCATAGAGCTTCAGCAATTGTGACCATAAGAAGGGAAAAATAAGCTGAAGATCTAAATTGAAGTTTGCTTTAGGGTTCAAATTGTTCAAATGGCTCCGAGCACTATGGGACTTAACATCTGTGGTCATCAGTCCCCTAGAACTTAGAACTACTTAAACCTAACTAACCTAAGAACATCACACACATCCATGCCCGAGGCAGGATTCGAACCTGCGACCGTAGCAGTCCTGCGGTTCCGGACAGCAGCGCCTAGAACCGCACGGCCACCACGGCCGGTTGAAATGAATTAAAAGATGAGACCCAAATGAGTAAAATCGAATTATACCAGATCTATAGATCACCTACACCTGAGGTACAGGCAGGAATTCCTCTTTACGTGCAATTCTTAGGTGCTGTATCGATACCATAGAGCTTCAGCAATTGTGACCATAAGAAGGGAAAAATAAGCTGAAGATCTAAATTGAAGTTTGCTTTAGGGTTCAAATTGTTCAAATGGCTCCGAGCACTATGGGACTTAACATCTGTGGTCATCAGTCCCCTAGAACTTAGAACTAGTTAAACCTAACTAACCTAAGAACATCACACACATCCATGCCCGAGGCAGGATTCGAACCTGCGACCGTAGCAGTCCTGCGGTTCCGGACAGCAGCGCCTAGAACCGCACGGCCACCACGGCCGGTTGAAATGAATTAAAAGATGAGACCCAAATGAGTAAAATCGAATTATACCAGATCTATAGATCACCTACACCTGAGGTACAGGCAGGAATTCCTCTTTACGTGCAATTCTTAGGTGCTGTATCGATACCATAGAGCTTCAGCAATTGTGACCATAAGAAGGGAAAAATAAGCTGAAGATCTAAATTGAAGTTTGCTTTAGGGTTCAAATTGTTCAAATGGCTCCGAGCACTATGGGACTTAACATCTGTGGTCATCAGTCCCCTAGAACTTAGAACTACTTAAACCTAACTAACCTAAGAACATCACACACATCCATGCCCGAGGCAGGATTCGAACCTGCGACCGTAGCAGTCCTGCGGTTCCGGACAGCAGCGCCTAGAACCGCACGGCCACCACGGCCGGTTGAAATGATTTAAAAGATGAGACCCAAATGAGTAAAATCGAATTATACCAGATCTATAGATCACCTACACCTGAGGTACAGGCAGGAATTCTTCTTTACGTGCAATTCTTAGGTGCTGTATCGATACCATAGAGCTTCAGCAATTGTGACCATAAGAAGGGAAAAATAAGCTGAAGATCTAAATTGAAGTTTGCTTTAGGGTTCAAATTGTTCAAATGGCTCCGAGCACTATGGGACTTAACATCTGTGGTCATCAGTCCCCTAGAACTTAGAACTAGTTAAACCTAACTAACCTAAGAACATCACACACATCCATGCCCGAGGCAGGATTCGAACCTGCGACCGTAGCAGTCCTGCGGTTCCGGACAGCAGCGCCTAGAACCGCACGGCCACCACGGCCGGTTGAAATGAATTAAAAGATGAGACCCAAATGAGTAAAATCGAATTATACCAGATCTATAGATCACCTACACCTGAGGTACAGGCAGGAATTCCTCTTTACGTGCAATTCTTAGGTGCTGTATCGATACCATAGAGCTTCAGCAATTGTGACCATAAGAAGGGAAAAATAAGCTGAAGATCTAAATTGAAGTTTGCTTTAGGGTTCAAATTGTTCAAATGGCTCCGAGCACTATGGGACTTAACATCTGTGGTCATCAGTCCCCTAGAACTTAGAACTACTTAAACCTAACTAACCTAAGAACATCACACACATCCATGCCCGAGGCAGGATTCGAACCTGCGACCGTAGCAGTCCTGCGGTTCCGGACAGCAGCGCCTAGAACCGCACGGCCACCACGGCCGGTTGAAATGATTTAAAGGATGAGACCCAAATGAGTAAAATCGAATTATACCAGATCTATAGATCACCTACACCTGAGGTACAGGCAGGAATTCTTCTTTACGTGCAATTCTTAGGTGCTGTATCGATACCATAGAGCTTCAGCAATTGTGACCATAAGAAGGGAAAAATAAGCTGAAGATCTAAATTGAAGTTTGCTTTAGGGTTCAAATTGTTCAAATGGCTCCGAGCACTATGGGACTTAACATCTGTGGTCATCAGTCCCCTAGAACTTAGAACTAGTTAAACCTAACTAACCTAAGAACATCACACACATCCATGCCCGAGGCAGGATTCGAACCTGCGACCGTAGCAGTCCTGCGGTTCCGGACAGCAGCGCCTAGAACCGCACGGCCACCACGGCCGGTTGAAATGAATTAAAAGATGAGACCCAAATGAGTAAAATCGAATTATACCAGATCTATAGATCACCTACACCTGAGGTACAGGCAGGAATTCCTCTTTACCTGCAATTCTTAGGTGCTGTATCGATACCATAGAGCTTCAGCAATTGTGACCATAAGAAGGGAAAAATAAGCTGAAGATCTAAATTGAAGTTTGCTTTAGGGTTCAAATTGTTCAAATGGCTCCGAGCACTATGGGACTTAACATCTGTGGTCATCAGTCCCCTAGAACTTAGAACTAGTTAAACCTAACTAACCTAAGAACATCACACACATCCATGCCCGAGGCAGGATTCGAACCTGCGACCGTAGCAGTCCTGCGGTTCCGGACAGCAGCGCCTAGAACCGCACGGCCACCACGGCCGGTTGAAATGAATTAAAAGATGAGACCCAAATGAGTAAAATCGAATTATACCAGATCTATAGATCACCTACACCTGAGGTACAGGCAGGAATTCCTCTTTACGTGCAATTCTTAGGTGCTGTATCGATACCATAGAGCTTCAGCAATTGTGACCATAAGAAGGGAAAAATAAGCTGAAGATCTAAATTGAAGTTTGCTTTAGGGTTCAAATTGTTCAAATGGCTCCGAGCACTATGGGACTTAACATCTGTGGTCATCAGTCCCCTAGAACTTAGAACTACTTAAACCTAACTAACCTAAGAACATCACACACATCCATGCCCGAGGCAGGATTCGAACCTGCGACCGTAGCAGTCCTGCGGTTCCGGACAGCAGCGCCTAGAACCGCACGGCCACCACGGCCGGTTGAAATGATTTAAAAGATGAGACCCAAATGAGTAAAATCGAATTATACCAGATCTATAGATCACCTACACCTGAGGAACAGGCAGGAATTCTTCTTTACCTGCAATTCTTAGATGCTGTATCGATACCATAGAGCTTCAGCAATTGTGACCATAAGAAGGGAAAAATAAGCTGAAGATCTAAATTGAAGTTTGCTTTAGGGTTCAAATTGTTCAAATGGCTCCGAGCACTATGGGACTTAACATCTGTGGTCATCAGTCCCCTAGAACTTAGAACTAGTTAAACCTAACTAACCTAAGAACATCACACACATCCATGCCCGAGGCAGGATTCGAACCTGCGACCGTAGCAGTCCTGCGGTTCCGGACAGCAGCGCCTAGAACCGCACGGCCACCACGGCCGGTTGAAATGAATTAAAAGATGAGGCCCAAATGAGTAAAATCGAATAATACCAGATCTATAGATCACCTACACCTGAGGTACAGGCAGGAATTCCTCTTTACGTGCAATTCTTAGGTGCTGTATCGATACCATAGAGCTTCAGCAATTGTGACCATAAGAAGGGAAAAATAAGCTGAAGATCTAAATTAAAGTTTGCTTCAGGGTTCAAATTGTTCAAATGGCTCCGAGCACTATGGGACTTAACATCTGTCGTCATCAGTCCCCTAGAACTTAGAACTACTTAAACCTAACTAACCTAAGAACATCACACACATCCATGCCCGAGGCAGGATTCGAACCTGCGACCGTAGCAGTCCTGCGGTTCCGGACAGCAGCGCCTAGAACCACACGGCCACCACGGCCGGTTGAAATGAATTAAAAGATGAGACCCAAATGAGTAAAATCGAATTATACCAGATCTATAGATCACCTACACCTGAGGTACAGGCAGGAATTCCTCTTTACGTGCAATTCTTAGGTGCTGTATCGATACCATAGAGCTTCAGCAATTGTGACCATAAGAAGGGAAAAATAAGCTGAAGATCTAAATTGAGGTTTGCTTTAGGGTTCAAATTGTTCAAATGGCTCCGAGCACTATGGGACTTAACATCTGTGGTCATCAGTCCCCTAGAACTTAGAAGTAGTTAAACCTAACTAACCTAAGAACATCACACACATCCATGCCCGAGGCAGGATTCGAACCTGCGACCATAGCAGTCCTGCGGTTCCGGACAGCAGCGCCTAGAACCGCACGGCCACCACGGCCGGTTGAAATGAATTAAAAGATGAGACCCAAATGAGTAAAATCGAATTATACCAGATCTATAGATCACCTACACCTGAGGTACAGGCAGGAATTCCTCTTTACGTGCAATTCATAGGTGCTGTATCGATACCATAGAGCTTCAGCAATTGTGACCATAAGAAGGGAAAAATAAGCTGAAGATCTAAATTGAAGTTTGCTTTAGGGTTCAAATTGTTCAAATGACTCTGAGCACTATGGGACTTAACATCAGTGGTCATCAGTCCCCTAGAACTTAGAACTACTTAAACCTAACTAACCTAAGGACATCACACACATCCATGCCCGAGGCAGGATTCGAACCTGCGACCGTAGCAGTCCTGCGGTTCCGGACAGCAGCGCCTAGAACCGCACGGCCACCACGGCCGGTTGAAATGAATTAAAAGATGAGACCCAAATGAGTAAAATCGAATTATACCAGATCTATAGATCACCTACACCTGAGGTACAGGCAGGAATTCCTCTTTACGTGCAATTCTTAGGTGCTGTATCGATACCATAGAGCTTCAGCAATTGTGACCATAAGAAGGGAAAAATAAGCTGAAGATCTAAATTGAAGTTTGCTTTAGGGTTCAAATTGTTCAAATGGCTCCGAGCACTATGGGACTTAACATCTGTGGTCATCAGTCCCCTAGAACTTAGAACTACTTAAACCTAACTAACCTAAGAACATCACACACATCCATGCCCGAGGCAGGATTCGAACCTGCGACCGTAGCAGTCCTGCGGTTCCGGACAGCAGCGCCTAGAACCGCACGGCCACCACGGCCGGTTGAAATGATTTAAAAGATGAGACCCAAATGAGTAAAATCGAATTATACCAGATCTATAGATCACCTACACCTGAGGTACAGGCAGGAATTCTTCTTTACGTGCAATTCTTAGGTGCTGTATCGATACCATAGAGCTTCAGCAATTGTGACCATAAGAAGGGAAAAATAAGCTGAAGATCTAAATTGAAGTTTGCTTTAGGGTTCAAATTGTTCAAATGGCTCCGAGCACTATGGGACTTAACATCTGTGGTCATCAGTCCCCTAGAACTTAGAACTAGTTAAACCTAACTAACCTAAGAACATCACACACATCCATGCCCGAGGCAGGATTCGAACCTTCGACCGTAGCAGTCCTGCGGTTCCGGACAGCAGCGCCTAGAACCGCACGGCCACCACGGCCGGTTGAAATGAATTAAAAGATGAGACCCAAATGAGTAAAATCGAATTATACCAGATCTATAGATCACCTACACCTGAGGTACAGGCAGGAATTCCTCTTTACGTGCAATTCTTAGGTGCTGTATCGATACCATAGAGCTTCAGCAATTGTGACCATAAGAAGGGAAAAATAAGCTGAAGATCTAAATTGAAGTTTGCTTTAGGGTTCAAATTGTCCAAATGGCTCCGACCACTATGGGACTTAACATCTGTGGTCATCAGTCCCCTAGAACTTAGAACTAGTTAAACCTAACTAACCTAAGAACATCACACACATCCATGCCCGAGGCAGGATTCGAACCTGCGACCGTAGCAGTCCTGCGGTTCCGGACAGCAGCGCCTAGAACCGCACGGCCACCACGGCCGGTTGAAATGAATTAAAAGATGAGACCCAAATGAGTAAAATCGAATTATACCAGATCTATAGATCACCTACACCTGAGGTACAGGCAGGAATTCCTCTTTACGTGCAATTCTTAGGTGCTGTATCGATACCATAGAGCTTCAGCAATTGTGACCATAAGAAGGGAAAAATAAGCTGAAGATCTAAATTGAAGTTTGCTTTAGGGTTCAAATTGTTCAAATGGCTCCGAGCACTATGGGACTTAACATCTGTGGTCATCAGTCCCCTAGAACTTAGAACTACTTAAACCTAACTAACCTAAGAACATCACACACATCCATGCCCGAGGCAGGATTCGAACCTGCGACCGTAGCAGTCCTGCGGTTCCGGACAGCAGCGCCTAGAACCGCACGGCCACCACGGCCGGTTGAAATGATTTAAAAGATGAGACCCAAATGAGTAAAATCGAATTATACCAGATCTATAGATCACCTACACCTGAGGTACAGGCAGGAATTCCTCTTTACGTGCAATTCTTAGGTGCTGTATCGATACCATAGAGCTTCAGCAATTGTGACCATAAGAAGGGAAAAATAAGCTGAAGATCTAAATTGAAGTTTGCTTTAGGGTTCAAATTGTTCAAATGGCTCCGAGCACTATGGGACTTAACATCTGTCGTCATCAGTCCCCTAGAACTTAGAACTACTTAAACCTAACTAACCTAAGAACATCACACACATCTTTGCCCGAGGCAGGATTCGAACCTGCGACCGTAGCAGTCCTGCGGTTCCGGACAGCAGCGCCTAGAACCGCACGGCCACCACGGCCGGTTGAAATGAATTAAAAGATGAGACCCAAATGAGTAAAATCGAATTATACCAGATCTATAGATCACCTACACCTGAGGTACAGGCAGGAATTCCTCTTTACGTGCAATTCTTAGGTGCTGTATCGATACCATAGAGCTTCAGCAATTGTGACCATAAGAAGGGAAAAATAAGCTGAAGATCTAAATTGAAGTTTGCTTTAGGGTTCAAATTGTTCAAATGGCTCCGAGCACTATGGGACTTAACATCTGTGGTCATCAGTCCCCTAGAACTTAGAAGTAGTTAAACCTAACTAACCTAAGAACATCACACACATCCATGCCCGAGGCAGGATTCGAACCTGCGACCATAGCAGTCCTGCGGTTCCGGACAGCAGCGCCTAGAACCGCACGGCCACCACGGCCGGTTGAAATGAATTAAAAGATGAGACCCAAATGAGTAAAATCGAATTATACCAGATCTACAGATCACCTACACCTGAGGTACAGGCAGGAATTCCTCTTTACGTGCAATTCATAGGTGCTGTATCGATACCATAGAGCTTCAGCAATTGTGACCATAAGAAGGGAAAAATAAGCTGAAGATCTAAATTGAAGTTTGCTTTAGGGTTCAAATTGTTCAAATGGCTCCGAGCACTATGGGACTTAACATCTGTCGTCATCAGTCCCCTAGAACTTAGAACTACTTAAACCTAACTAACCTAAGAACATCACACACATCCATGCCCGAGGCAGGATTCGAACCTGCGACCGTAGCAGTCCTGCGGTTCCGGACAGCAGCGCCTAGAACCGCACGGCCACCACGGCCGGTTGAAATGAATTAAAAGATGAGACCCAAATGAGTAAAATCGAATTATACCAGATCTATAGATCACCTACACCTGAGGTACAGGCAGGAATTCCTCTTTACGTGCAATTCTTAGGTGCTGTATCGATACCATAGAGCTTCAGCAATTGTGACCATAAGAAGGGAAAAATAAGCTGAAGATCTAAATTGAAGTTTGCTTTAGGGTTCAAATTGTTCAAATGGCTCCGAGCACTATGGGACTTAACATCTGTGGTCATCAGTCCCCTAGAACTTAGAACTACTTAAACCTAACTAACCTAAGAACATCACACACATCCATGCCCGAGGCAGGATTCGAACCTGCGACCGTAGCAGTCCTGCGGTTCCGGACAGCAGCGCCTAGAACCGCACGGCCACCACGGCCGGTTGAAATGATTTAAAAGATGAGACCCAAATGAGTAAAATCGAATTATACCAGATCTATAGATCACCTACACCTGAGGTACAGGCAGGAATTCCTCTTTACATGCAATTCTTAGGTGCTGTATCGATACCATAGAGCTTCAGCAATTGTGACCATAAGAAGGGAAAAATAAGCTGAAGATCTAAATTGAAGTTTGCTTTAGGGTTCAAATTGTTCAAATGGCTCCGAGCACTATGGGACTTAACATCTGTGGTCATCAGTCCCCTAGAACTTAGAACTAGTTAAACCTAACTAACCTAAGAACATCACACACATCCATGCCCGAGGCAGGATTCGAACCTGCGACCGTAGCAGTCCTGCGGTTCCGGACAGCAGCGCCTAGAACCGCACGGCCACCACGGCCGGTTGAAATGATTTAAAAGATGAGACCCAAATGAGTAAAATCGAATTATACCAGATCTATAGATCACCTACACCTGAGGTACAGGCAGGAATTCCTCTTTACGTGCAATTCTTAGGTGCTGTATCGATACCATAGAGCTTCAGCAATTGTGACCATAAGAAGGGAAAAATAAGCTGAAGATCTAAATTGAAGTTTGCTTTAGGGTTCAAATTGTTCAAATGGCTCCGAGCACTATGGGACTTAACATCTGTGGTCATCAGTCCCCTAGAACTTAGAACTACTTAAACCTAACTAACCTAAGAACATCACACACATCCATGCCCGAGGCAGGATTCGAACCTGCGACCGTAGCAGTCCTGCGGTTCCGGACAGCAGCGCCTAGAACCGCACGGCCACCACGGCCGGTTGAAATGAATTAAAAGATGAGACCCAAATGAGTAAAATCGAATTATACCAGATCTATAGATCACCTACACCTGAGGTACAGGCAGGAATTCCTCTTTACGTGCAATTCTTAGGTGCTGTATCGATACCATAGAGCTTCAGCAATTGTGACCATAAGAAGGGAAAAATAAGCTGAAGATCTAAATTGAAGTTTGCTTTAGGGTTCAAATTGTTCAAATGGCTCCCAGCACTATGGGACTTAACATCTGTGGTCATCAGTCCCCTAGAACTTAGAACTACTTAAACCTAACTAACCTAAGAACATCACACACATCCATGCCCGAGGCAGGATTCGAACCTGCGACCGTAGCAGTCCTGCGGTTCCGGACAGCAGCGCCTAGAACCGCACGGCCACCACGGCCGGTTGAAATGAATTAAAAGATGAGACCCAAATGAGTAAAATCGAATTATACCAGATCTATAGATCACCTACACCTGAGGTACAGGCAGGAATTCTTCTTTACGTGCAATTCTTAGGTGCTGTATCGATACCATAGAGCTTCAGCAATTGTGACCATAAGAAGGGAAAAATAAGCTGAAGATCTAAATTGAAGTTTGCTTTAGGGTTCAAATTGTTCAAATGGCTCCGAGCACTATGGGACTTAACATCTGTGGTCATCAGTCCCCTAGAACTTAGAACTACTTAAACCTAACTAACCTAAGAACATCACACACATCGATGCCCGAGGCAGGATTCGAACCTGCGACCGTAGCAGTCCTGCGGTTCCGGACAGCAGCGCCTAGAACCGCACGGCCACCACGGCCGGTTGAAATGAATTAAAAGATGAGACCCAAATGAGTAAAATCGAATTATACCAGATCTATAGATCACCTACACCTGAGGTACAGGCAGGAATTCTTCTTTACGTGCAATTCTTAGGTGCTGTATCGATACCATAGAGCTTCAGCAATTGTGACCATAAGAAGGGAAAAATAAGCTGAAGATCTAAATTGAAGTTTGCTTTAGGGTTCAAATTGTTCAAATGGCTCCGAGCACTATGGGACTTAACATCTGTGGTCATCAGTCCCCTAGAACTTAGAACTACTTAAACCTAACTAACCTAAGAACATCACACACATCCATGCCCGAGGCAGGATTCGAACCTGCGACCGTAGCAGTCCTGCGGTTCCGGACAGCAGCGCCTAGAACCGCACGGCCACCACGGCCGGTTGAAATGAATTAAAAGATGAGACCCAAATGAGTAAAATCGAATTATACCAGATCTATAGATCACCTACACCTGAGGTACAGGCAGGAATTCCTCTTTACGTGCAATTCTTAGGTACTGTATCGATACCATAGAGCATCAGCAATTGTGACCATAAGAAGGGAAAAATAAGCTGAAGATCTAAATTGAAGTTTGCTTTAGGGTTCAAATTGTTCAAATGGCTCCGAGCACTATGGGACTTAACATCTGTGGTCATCAGTCCCCTAGAACTTAGAACTAGTTAAACCTAACTAACCTAAGAACATCACACACATCCATGACCGAGGCAGGATTCGAACCTGCGACCGTAGCAGTCCTGCGGTTCCGGACAGCAGCGCCTAGAACCGCACGGCCACCACGGCCGGTTGAAATGAATTAAAAGATGAGACCCAAATGAGTAAAATCGAATTATACCAGATCTATAGATCACCTACACCTGAGGTACAGGCAGGAATTCCTCTTTACGTGCAATTCTTAGGTGCTGTATCGATACCATAGAGCTTCAGCAATTGTGACCATAAGAAGGGAAAAATAAGCTGAAGATCTAAATTGAAGTTTGCTTTAGGGTTCAAATTGTTCAAATGGCTCCGAGCACTATGGGACTTAACATCTGTGGTCATCAGTCCCCTAGAACTTAGAACTACTTAAACCTAACTAACCTAAGAACATCACACACATCCATGACCGAGGCAGGATTCGAACCTGCGACCGTAGCAGTCCTGCGGTTCCGGACAGCAGCGCCTAGAACCGCACGGCCACCACGGCCGGTTGAAATGAATTAAAAGATGAGACCCAAATGAGTAAAATCGAATTATACCAGATCTATAGATCACCTACACCTGAGGTACAGGCAGGAATTCCTCTTTACGTGCAATTCTTAGGTGCTGTATCGATACCATAGAGCTTCAGCAATTGTGACCATAAGAAGGGAAAAATAAGCTGAAGATCTAAATTGAAGTTTGCTTTAGGGTTCAAATTGTTCAAATGGCTCCGAGCACTATGGGACTTAACATCTGTGGTCATCAGTCCCCTAGAACTTAGAACTACTTAAACCTAACTAACCTAAGAACATCACACACATCCATGACCGAGGCAGGATTCGAACCTGCGACCGTAGCAGTCCTGCGGTTCCGGACAGCAGCGCCTAGAACCGCACGGCCACCACGGCCGGTTGAAATGAATTAAAAGATGAGACCCAAATGAGTAAAATCGAATTATACCAGATCTATAGATCACCTACACCTGAGGTACAGGCAGGAATTCCTCTTTACGTGCAATTCTTAGGTGCTGTATCGATACCATAGAGCTTCAGCAATTGTGACCATAAGAAGGGAAAAATAAGCTGAAGATCTAAATTGAAGTTTGCTTTAGGGTTCAAATTGTTCAAATGGCTCCGAGCACTATGGGACTTAACATCTGTGGTCATCAGTCCCCTAGAACTTAGAACTACTTAAACCTAACTAACCTAAGAACATCACACACATCGATGCCCGAGGCAGGATTCGAACCTGCGACCGTAGCAGTCCTGCGGTTCCGGACAGCAGCGCCTAGAACCGCACGGCCACCACGGCCGGTTGAAATGAATTAAAAGATGAGACCCAAATGAGTAAAATCGAATTATACCAGATCTATAGATCACCTACACCTGAGGTACAGGCAGGAATTCCTCTTTACGTGCAATTCTTAGGTGCTGTATCGATACCATAGAGCTTCAGCAATTGTGACCATAAGAAGGGAAAAATAAGCTGAAGATCTAAATTGAAGTTTGCTTTAGGGTTCAAATTGTTCAAATGGCTCCGAGCACTATGGGACTTAACATCTGTGGTCATCAGTCCCCTAGAACTTAGAACTACTTAAACCTAACTAACCTAAGAACATCACACACATCGATGCCCGAGGCAGGATTCGAACCTGCGACCGTAGCAGTCCTGCGGTTCCGGACAGCAGCGCCTAGAACCGCACGGCCACCACGGCCGGTTGAAATGAATTAAAAGATGAGACCCAAATGAGTAAAATCGAATTATACCAGATCTATAGATCACCTACACCTGAGGTACAGGCAGGAATTCCTCTTTACGTGCAATTCTTAGGTGCTGTATCGATACCATAGAGCTTCAGCAATTGTGACCATAAGAAGGGAAAAATAAGCTGAAGATCTAAATTGAAGTTTGCTTTAGGGTTCAAATTGTTCAAATGGCTCCGAGCACTATGGGACTTAACATCTGTGGTCATCAGTCCCCTAGAACTTAGAACTACTTAAACCTAACTAACCTAAGAACATCACACACATCGATGCCCGAGGCAGGATTCGAACCTGCGACCGTAGCAGTCCTGCGGTTCCGGACAGCAGCGCCTAGAACCGCACGGCCACCACGGCCGGTTGAAATGAATTAAAAGATGAGACCCAAATGAGTAAAATCGAATTATACCAGATCTATAGATCACCTACACCTGAGGTACAGGCAGGAATCCCTCTTTACGTGCAATTCTTAGGTGCTGTATCGATACCATAGAGCTTCAGCAATTGTGACCATAAGAAGGGAAAAATAAGCTGAAGATCTGAATTGAAGTTTGCTTTAGGGTTCAAATTGCTCAAATGACTCTGAGCACTATGGGACTTAACATCAGTGGTCATCAGTCCCCTAGAACTTAGAACTACTTAAACCTAACTAACCTAAAGACATCACACACATCCATGCCCGAGGCAGGATTCGAACCTGCGACCGTAGCGATCACGCGGTTCCAGACTGAAGCGCCTTTAACCGCACCGTCACACCGGCTGGCTTGCTTTAGGGAGGGCACGGGACTATTGTAGTATGAGCAGCTATTTTATCTATAGAGCTGTGGTGGTGTAATGGCTAGCATACCTTAAGATGTAACATTAGTCGCCGGCGCTTCTACATGGAACGTAAGCCCAGAGAAGGCTGTGAGACGAGGTCAGCCGATAGTACGCTGACTAGGACCGCACCAAGACAGGAGCGGCCTTTGTCCGAAGAGAATATAAATGCCACTCCAGCTAGCCTCGGCCGCACTAAAAGAGCCGCACGAGAAGACGAGTCGTCATCCTGACTGTTTACCTGCGGTTTGGGCCTTACATTTATTGCTTGCATGGAAATTGTATATAGCAAATGACATTGATTACTGACATGTTGTCCACTGTTTGCGACACGTCATTGTAGAAAATCAAGTCAACTATTGTTAACTCAGTTACTGAAGTAATAACATCCATTAATATGAGTTGCTTGAACGTTATCTAGCTATACGAGGAAACAGCTTCCTAGACACCCTATGTTACACGAGTGGGCACGATCCCACGATACGTGCCCAGTAAGCAAGGAGACCTGGTTTCAAGTCCTGGGCATATCACCAGTTTCTTAAACTTCCATATTGTCGTAAACCTTAACAGAATTTACGACAAATTCAGGATAACAGAATTATCGGCCGACAACCATGTAAAAACCTTACAATTGATGAAGGTGCCTCAGGATTGACAGGTATTAGTTCAGTTTCGAGAATCTTCAGCTTAAACAAAGAGCTTTATAGTGCAACGGTCGATCAATCACCGGAGTAAGAGTATACTATAGGCAGACCCTAGATGGCGTTGCTTAAAAAACTCAAACGAGTTTTAGAAGAAACCACTTGCATTAAATCTACAACTGACGGCATAGTAAGTAAAGTGCTCAGCTTGAGAGGTTACAGACACCAAATAGTGGCAATAACTGAACAGTATATGGAACAGTGTGTAAGTAGGCTGTTTATGTTTTCTTATTGGCAACGTTACGTAGCGCTCTGTATGAAAATCACTGGCTGTGCTGTGTGCAGTCTGTGGCTAGTTAGCATTGTTGTCTGCCATTGTAGGGTTGGGCAGTTGGCTGTTAACAGCGCGTAGCGTTGCGCAGTTGGAGGTGAGCCGCCAGCAGTGGTGGATGTGGGGAGAGAGATGGCGGAGTTTTGAAATTTGTAAGACTGGATGTCATGAACTGCTATATATATTATGACTATTAAGGTAAATACATTGTTTGTTCTCTATTAAAATCTTTCATTTGCTAACTATGCCTATCAGTAGTTAGTGCCTTCCGTAGTTTGAATCTTTTATTTAGCTGGCAGTAGTGGCGCTCGCTGAATTGCAGTAGTTCGAGTAACGAAGATTTTTGTGAGGTAAGTGATTAGTGAAAGGTATGGGTTAATGTGAGTCAGGGCCATTCTTTTGTAGGGATTTTAGAAAGTCAGACTGCGTTGCGCTAAAAGTATTGTGTGTCAGTTTAAGCACAGTCTTGTACAATTTTTCAAAAGGGGACGTTTCATATGTCGACCCTTAGCCGAGGATACCTCACTGGAATCTTCTGATTTTTTCTTGTAGTTTGTGTAATTAGTGTAGAATTTATTTATTGCTAGCTCGTAATTGTAGAGAGAATCTCCTTTGTAGTTACAGTCTTTCATTGTTGTACAGTAAAACAGGTGTGGCAGGCATGTAAACTAGCACCAAGTACACTCCTGGAAATTGAAATAAGAACATCGTGAATTCATTGTCCCAGGAAGGAGAAACTGTATTGACACATTCCTGTGGTCAGATACATCACATGATCACACTGACAGAACCACAGGCACATAGACACAGGCAACAGAGCATGCACAATGTCGGCACTAGTACAGTGTATATCCACCTTTCGCAGCAATGCAGGCTGCTATTCTCCCATGGAGACGATCGTAGAGATGCTGGATGTAGTCCTGTGGAACGGCTTGCCATGCCATTTCCACCTGGCGCCTCAGTTGGACCAGCGTTAGTGCTGGACGTGCAGACCGCGTGAGCCGACGCTTCATCCAGTCCCAAACATGCTCAATGGGGGACAGATCCAGAGATCTTGCTGGCCAGGGTAGTTGACTTACACCATCTAGAGCACGTTGGGTGGCACGGGATACATGCGGACGTGCATTGTCCTGTTGGAACAGCAAGTTCCCTTGCCGGTCTAGGAATGGTAGAACGATGGGTTCGATGACGGTTTGGATGTACCGTGCACTATTTAGTGTCCCCTCGACGATCACCAGTGGTGTACGGCCAGTGTAGGAGATCGCTCCCCACACCATGATGCCGGGTGTTGGCTTTGTGTGCCTCGGTCGTATGCAGTCCTGATTGTGGCGCTCACCTGCACGGCGCCAAACACGCATACGACCATCATTGGCACCAAGGCAGAAGCGACTCTCATCACTGAAGACGACACGTCTCCATTCGTCCCTCCATTCACGCCTGTCCCGACACCACTGGAGGCGGGCTGCACGATGTTGGGGCGTGAGCGGAAGACGGCCTAACGGTGTGCGGGACCGTAGCCCAGCTTCATGGAGACGGTTGCGAATGGTCCTCGCCGATACCCCAGGAGCAACAGTGTCCCTAATTTGCTGGGAAGTGGCGGTGCGGTCCCCTACGGCACTGCGTAGGATCCTACGGTCTTGGCGTGCATCCGTGCGTCGCTGCGGTCCGGTCCCAGGTCGACGGGCACGTGCACCTTCCGCCGACCACTGGCGACAACATCGATGTAGTGTGGAGACCTCACGCCTCACGTGTTGAGCAATTCGGCGGTACGTCCACCCGGCCTCCCGCATGCCCACTATACGCCCTCGCTCAAAGTCCGTCAACTGCACATACGGTTCACGTCCACGCTGTCACGGCATGCTACCAGTGTTAAAGACTGCGATGGAGCTCCGTATGCCACGGCAAACTGGCTGACACTAACGGCGGCGGTGCACAAATGCTGCGCAGCTAGCGCCATTCGACGGCCAACACCGCGGTTCCTGGTGTGTCCGCTGTGCCGTGCGTGTGATCATTGCTTGCACAGCCCTCTCGCAGTGTCCGGAGCAAGTATGGTGGGTCTGACCCACCGGTGTCAATGTGTTCTTTCTTCGATTTCCAGGAGTGTATTATGACTATTAAGGTAAATACATTGTTTGTTCTCTATTAAAATCTTTCATTTGCTAACTATGCCTATCAGTAGTCAGTGCCTTCCGTAGTTTGAATCTTTTATTTAGCTGGCAGTAGTGGTGCTCGCTGAATTGCAGTAGTTTGAGTAACGAAGATTCTTGTGAGGTAAGTGATTTGTGAAACGTATAGGTTAATTTAGTCAGGGCCATTCTTTTGTAGGGATTTTTGAAAGTCAGATTGCGTTGCGCTAAAAATATTGTGTGTCAGTTTAAGCACAGTCTTGTACAATTTTTCAAAAGGGGACGTTTCAAGTGTCAGTTAAGAACAGGGCCAAAGATTGTAAATAAATAACGACAAGGTAACTAACACACAGATAGGGAAAACAGCAAATTACAGTTAGATGACAAAAGTAATTCCATACATCCTAATATCGTGTCGAAACTCTTTTTGCCCGGCTTAGTTCAGCAACTCGATGTGGCATGGTCTCAACAAGTCGTTGGAATTACCCTGCAGAAATATTGATCCTTCCCGCCTCTACAGCCGTCTACAACTGTGAAAATGGTGTAGGATTTTGTGTATGAACTGATCTCTCGATGATTTCCCATAACTGTTCGTTGCGATCCATGTCAGGCGATCTGGGTAGCCAAATCATTCGCACGAACCGTCCAGAACGTTCTTCAAACCAATCGCTAACTATTGTGGACCGGTGACATGGCTCGTTGTCATCCATAAAAATTACATCATTGTTTGGGAACAAATAGCACAACATAACCACTTTCAGTCAATGATCAGTTCAGTTCGACTAGGCGACCCATTCCATTCCACGTAAATACAGCCCACACCATTATGAGGCCACCACCAGCTCCCATAGTATCTTGATGACAGCAGCTTCCACAGTTGACAATTTTGTTCCATGGCTTGTCGCAATCTGTGCCATGTTCGAACTGCACCATCAGCTTTTATTACGTGAAACTTGGATTCATGTGCCTACGCCACGGTTTCCCAGTTTTCAAGGATACAACCGATATGGTCACGAGCCCAGCAAATGCGCTGCAGGCGATGGCGCGCTGTTGGCAAAGGCACTCGCTTCAGTCGTCTGTTGCCTCAGCCCACTAACGCCAAATTTCGCCGCACTGTCCCAAAGGATACGTTGTCGTACGACCCACAATGACTACTGCGGTTGATACACGCAGTATTATTCAAATGGTTCAAATGACTCTGAGCACTATGGGATTTAACTTCTGAGGTCATCAGTCCCCTAGAACTTAAAACTACTTAAACCTTACTAACGTAACGACATCACACACATCAATGTCCGAGGCAGGATTCGAACCTGCGGCTGTCGGAGTCGCGAGGTTCCAGACTGTAGCACCTAGAACCGCTCGGCCACCCCAGCCGGCTCACGCAGTATTGTTTGTCTATTATCAACGAAGAAGCAGCTGCTCCAGGTTAAATAAAGGCCGTCGGCCATCGCGTTGTCTGATATTTGGTATTCGCAGCACACTCTGGACACTTCACACTCTTGACCTTTTGGAGCTCGGCATATTGGATTTCCTAATCTTATCTGAAAGGGAGTCCGCCCGAGTAGCTGAATGGTCAGCTCATTGTATTGACACCCACGGGGGTTCGATTCCGTGCTGGGGCGGGAGATTTTCTCCCAACAGGGACTGAGTGCTGTGTGTCCTCATTGCCATTTCATCCCCATTGTCGACGCGCAGGTCGCCCAATGTGGCGTCGTTCTCAATAAGACCTGCACCTGGCGGCCGAACATCCACACTGAGAACTCCCGGCCACTGACGCCATACGCTCATTTCCCTTCTCCATGTGAAAGGGAATGTCCCTTGTGTCTAGCTTGAACTGCTATTTCACTTTCAAAGTCTTCTGATTACGGTCGTGCGGCCGTAATCACGTCGGAAACCTCTTCTCATCAGTCACCTGTGTATAAATGACAGCAACGCCAAAGCATTTCCCCTTTAGATCTTGTTTATGTGATACCATCGCCATCTGCGTGTGTGTATATCGTTTACAGACTTAATGTAATCACCTGGACATCTGTCGCACAAAAACAGGTGTTTTCAGCGCAAGTGTATTACAAAAATGTTGGTGAACGTCACCAGATCGACCAAGCCATGCAGTCATATCCCTGATTAGGAATGCATTAAGTAATGGCTAATCTGTCCCGCGACACTCACATAGAGATAGAATTAAATGGTGTTCTAGTTAAAAATGCAGCCAGTGGATGAAATAACTTGGACAGGAAATGGAAGCCCTGAACAGCATTCTAATAAAGTGAATTACGTCAATTGGACAATGAACATTCTTCAAATGAAACATTAAAACCATGAGTGAATTATAGACTGCCGACAACTGAATGAACGCAACTTCCTCAAAACACAAGAAATAATGTAATAAGTCAGAAATGTAGTCTACAGTTAACGTAAACAGTAAGTCCTTCGACACAGCATTAATAAAATAGAAGACACTGAAACCTGGAAGTCAAGGAAGGCAGGATTCGTTACGATTGTGGAAGGGGGCCATAACCAGTTACTATTGGTTCCCTTTTGCTATTACACACATTTATTTTAAAATGGTACTTCCAGACTCACCAATAAATAAAGATATCACACGTTATTAATGAAAGAATAAACGACTGTGTAATTAATAGTGGTTTCAGTGCCTTACCATTTACCAAATGAGCAACTAACGTTTTAAAAACGAGCCATTGTGATCCCAAATAGAATTTTAAGGCAAGTAACCACAGTCACGGCTGGAGGCCTTTAACGCCAAGATTGGTAATTATAAAAAATATTAACAACATACTATAAAACAGCACTGCAATATCAAAGGTTAATTTAAAAAGACAGACAACTGATCACCAAATGGGTGAGACAAAATGATGATAAACTTCGTATTACAACCATTTAAACCTGCTGTAACGCCAAGAATGGCAATTACATAGCAGAATCTTTTAAACATGCTGTAACGCCAAGAATGGCAATTATATAAAAATTGTAGAAACACACAATAAAACAACAAATAGAATAATAAAACACAAAACACAAGCGCCAGTCGGTGATCATGATGTTCTGGCTGATCATTTATCTTAAACTAAAATTTTCTGTCACCACTTTATACTGCATTGCCCTCACTTATTGGTGGCTATCATATCCCAAATATGTCCTCTGTCTCTTTATGAGCATGTGTACACATACGTACGAAAACGTAAGTGACATTAATGGATTATACTTATTTTATTTTTAAATCCAAGATGGGGCAAACAGAAGTAGCTCAGACGAGAGGATACGATTGGACATGAATGGATGCATATAACCACACCCTGTGACGTGCACACTACATGTACACTGCCCAATTGATCTATAACAGTTTAGAGCGCCGTACTGGCTCTGTCAGCGTGAGTGGAGCACTGAAAAGGGTCTGATACTTCTAACAGTGGAGCAGCAGGTGTTCATTATGGAAAGTTACGCGGCAAGAAGGTCGTATAAATGGTGCGGTCAGTTGTTTGCTGAGACGTTTAATGGTGCCAATGCTCCAGTAAAGAGTGCTGTTCAGCGCTGAGTCCTATATTGGCGTCAGACGGGATCCGCTTTGAACAATTCAGAATCCGAAACGTGCCCCCATACAAGAAAATGTGGCATCAGTGCACCAGAAAATGCTTCTGAATACTGTTGAATCAATCCGAAACATGTCGCAGCAGACCACTATATCGTGTTGATCGTGCAGATGAACACTCCCCCTGAATCTACCAAGTTCTGATGTTCATGCATTAAAGCCAGCAGATGCACGCCAGCGGCTGATCACTGAGATAACAATAAACGGTTTGAACATGGATCTGTTCTCTACGTCTGTGGTTCCGCCACAGTGGGTATGTCAGCTCACGCTCTGGGCGGCAAAGAAACGTATGTTGTTGTTGTGGTCTTCAGTCCTGAGACTGGTTTGATGCAGCTCTCCACGCTACTCTATCCTGTGCAAGCTTCTTCATCTCCCAGTACGTACTGCAGCCTACATCCCTCTGAATCTGATTAGTGTATTCATCTCTTGGTCTCCCTCTACGATTTTTACTCTCCACGCTGCCCTCCAATACTAAATTGGTGATCCCTTGATGCCTCAGAACATGTCCTACCAGCCGATCCCTTCTTCTAGTCAAGTTGTGCCACAAACTCCTCCCCAATCCTATTCAATACCTCCCCATTAGTTATGTGATCTAGCCATCTAATCTTCAGCATTCTTCTGTAGCACCACATTTCGAAAGCTTCTATTCTCTTCTTGTCCAAACTAGTTATCGTCCATGTTTCACTTCCATACATGGGTACACTCCATACACATACTTTCAGAAACGACTTCCTGACACTTAAATCTATACCCGATGTTAACAAATTTCTCTTCTTCAGAAACGCTTTCCTTGCCATTGTCAGTCTACATTTTATATCCTCTCTACTTCGACCATCCTTTACTACTTCAAGTGCCTCATTTCATAATCTAATTCCCTCAGCATTACCCGACTTAATTCGACTACATTCCGTTATCCTCGTTTTGCTTTTGTTGTTGTTCATCTTATATCCTCCTTTCAAGACGCTATCCATTCCGTTCAACTGCTCTTCCAAGTCTTTTGCTGTCTCTGACAGAATTACAATGTCATCGGCAAACCTTGAAGTTTTTATTTCTTCGCCATGGATTTTAATACCTACTCCGAATCATTCTTTTGTTTCCTTTACTGCTTGCTCAATATACAGATTGAACAGCATCGGGGAGAGGCTACAACCCTGTCTTACTCCCTTCCCAACCACTGCTTCCCTTTCATGTTCCTCGGCTCTTATAACTGCCATCTGGTTTCTGTAGAAATTGCAAATAGCCCTTCGCTCCCTGTATTTTACCCCTACCACCTTCGGAAATTGAAAGAGAGTATTACAGACAACATTGTCAAAAGCTTTCTCTAAGTCTACAAATGCTAGAAACGTAGATTTGCCTTTTCTTAATGTAGCTTCTAAAATAAGTCGAAGGGTCAGTATTGCCTCACGTGTTCCCATATTCTACGGAATCCAAACTGATCTTCCCCGAGGTCGGCTTCTACCAGTTTTTCCATTCGTCTGTAAAGAATTCGCGTTAGTATTTTGCAGCCGTGACTTATTAAACTGATAGTTCGGTAATTTTCACATCTGCCAACGCCTGCTTTCCTTGGGATTGGAATTATTATATTCTTCTTGAAGTCTGTGGGTATGTAGCCTATCTCATACATTTTGCTCAGCAGATGGTAGAGTTTTGTCAGGACTGGCTCTCCCGAGGCTGTCAGTAGTTATGATGGAATGTTGTCTACTCCCGGGGCCTTGTTTCGACTTAGGTCTTTCAGTCCTCTATCAAACTCTTCACGCAGTATCGTATCTCCCATTTCGTCTTCATCTACATCCTCTTCCATTTCTATAACATTGCCCTCAAGTACATCGCCCTTGTATAGACCCTCTATATACTGCTTCCACCTTTCTGCTTTCCCTTCTTTGCTTAGAACTGGGTTCCCATCTGAGCTCTTGATATTCATACAAGTCGTTCTCTTTTCTCCAAAGGTATCTTTAATTTTCCTGTAGGCAGTATCTATCTTACCCCTAGTGAGATAAGCCTCTACATCCTTACATTTATCCTCTGGCCATGCCTGCTTAGCCATTTTGCACTTCCTGTCGATCACATTTTTGAGACGTTTGTATTCCTTTTTGCGTGCTTCATTTACTGCAATTTTATATTTTCTCCTTTCGTCAATTAGATTCAATATTTCTTCCGTCGCCCAAGGATTTCTACTATCTCTCGTCTTTTTACCAACTTGATCCTCTGCTGCCTTCACTACTTCATCCCTCAAAGCTACCCATTCTTCTTCTACTGTACTTCTTTCCCCCATTCCTGTCAATTGTTCCCTTATGCTCTCCCTGAAACTCTGTAGAACCTCTGGTTTAGTCAGTTTATCCAGGTCCCATCTCCTTAAATTCCCACCCTTTTGCAGTTTCTTCAGTTCAAATCTACTGATAGATTGTGGTCAGAGTCCACATCTGCCCCTGGAAATGTCTTACAATTTGAAACCTGGTTCCTAAATCTTTGTCTTACGTTATATAATCTATCTGAAACCTGTCAGTATCTCCAGGATTTTTCCATGTATAAAAACCTTCTTTTATGATTTTTGAACCAAGTGATAGCTATGATTAAGTTGTGCTCTTTCATTTCTTAGCCCCACTCCATATTCACCTACTACGTTTCCTTCTCTCCCTTTTCCTACTACCGAATTCCAGTCACCTATGACTATTAAAATTTTGTCTCCCTTCACTACCTGAATAATTTCTTTTATTTCATCATACATTTCTTCAATTTCTTCGTCATCTGCAGAGCTAGTTGGCATATAGACTTGTACTACTGTCGTAGGGGTTGGCTTCGTGTCTATCTTGACCACAACAATGCGTTCGCTGTGCTGTTTGTAGTAGCTTACCCGCATTCCTATTGTTTTATTCATTATTAAACTTACTCCTGCGTTATCCCTATTTGATTTTTTATTCATAACCCTGTATTCACCTGACCAAAAGTCTTGTTCCTCCTGCGACCGAACTTCACTAATTCCTAGTATATCCAACTTTAACCTATCCATTTCCCTTTTTAAATATTCTAACCTACCTGCCCGATTAAGGGATCTGACATTCTACGCTCCGATCCGTAGAACGCCAGTTTTATTTCTCCTGATAACGACGTCCTCCTGAGTAGACCCCGCCCGGAGATCCGAATGGGGGACTATTTTACCTCCGGAATATTTTACCCATACAGTAAAGCTGCATGCCCTCGGGAAAAATTACGGCCGTAGTTTCCCCTTGTTTTCAGCCGTTCGAAGTTACAGCACAGCAAGGCCGTTTTGGTTAGTGTTACAAGGCCAGATCAGTCAATCGTCCAGACTGTTGCCCCTGCAACTACTGAAAAGGCTGCTGCCCCTCTTCAGGAACCATACGTTTGTTTGTCTGGCCTCTCAACAGATACCCCTCCGTTGTGGTTACACCTACGGTACGGCCATCTGTATCGCTGAGGCACGTAAGCCTCCCCATCAACGGCAAGGTCTATGGTTCATGGGGGGGGGGGGGGGGGGGGGGGGGGGGGAAGAAACGTATAACTTCCACGAAGCACGGTTGTATGATCAGAAGGTTGGGGTTTGGTGTACATTGTCTGTACGCAACTTTATTGGTCACATCTTCTTTCATCAGACGCTGACTGCAGTGCGTTGATGGTGCCGCAACTGATTCCATTGTCAATATTTTGAAACTATATGTGGCAGCATTAACGGAGGAGTAAAATACAGTCACCCCTAACACGATGGAGCAGCTGCCCATGCAGCCGGCCGAGACCTGGAGCACGGTTACACTGTCTTCACCCCTGACAAAGTTTTCAGAAGAGGTCAGCATGATCACAGCCCTAACTGGCCAGCCAGGTCACCTGATCTGTCAGTGTGCGATTATTTTATGTGGGGAGCCCTCAACTCTAAGGCGTATCGCCACAACTCTCAAAGTCTTCAAGAACTGCAGCAGAATATCGGATGAGACTGCTGGAATTCTAGCAGTCCAGCTTCTATCCGCCTTCAGCAGCTTGTAGACCTGCGCCAAAAAGTGCCAAGAGGTGAATGATGGTCACTTACAATACGTTATAGGCAGGTAGGTTCTGTATTTCCTTTCCTCTGCCGTGTTTCTTTGTACCCAGGAGCTCTGTTCCCTGCGCCCACCCTGTATGTTCTCCGTATTCTGTCTAAGATCTTTTGAATATTTTAATATTGTAGCTTAAAACGATTTCTACAAGGAAAAAACTACTCTTTCTGTAGTTGCTAATACAACAAACTGTGTTTCGTTTCCCACTGCGTCTCTGAATACTGTACTGTACTGTACCTAATGTCAGCGAGCTTTGCTTCTAAATACACTGACAGATCGTCATGTCCTAATATTACGAATTCATTATCCTTTAAATAAAAAGTTGTAGAAGCACTCTCTTTCATTGGTTTTAAGCCATAATTTAAGCACTTAAAATGTTGATGTGCAAAAATAATTGCTCTAGACATGACATCTAAAGTCACTGATGTAACTTTCACAGTTCACTAATTGTAATATTCTTTTACCCAAGTCAGAATATCAACAGCCCAGGAACTTGATCGTGTTATCAGTAGCCAAGAGAGCCTTACCCATGTAACTCTAGACTGCAAGAATTAGCATTTGACATGACATCTGAACAATCACCGCAGAGCTATGGCCATAAAGCCTCAGGCAGTCTGAGTACTTCAAAACCTCTCAGAATCTCTTAGGTTAGCAATACCAGGTCATGAGCTAACCATGTGCTATCAAATCTTGGCGTTCAATTTTTTTCTGATTAAGAAAGCAGTCTAGTCAAGGCTATGACCCACCACACTGTCACTGCCAGTTAGTGAACAGCCCTTAGTCATTTACTTTCCACAAACTTTTCGTTTGGGATGGATACCTCACGGGTATTACCACCTGCATAATATAATAACCAAGGTCGAACGCTGGGGTACACTGCGGATTCTTCCCTTAACCCTTTGAGAGCCAGTGGTTTCTGACTCGAAGCAGACCTTTATTACTTTTGTTTAGAATTGCCACTGTATTTCCATAAAACCACCAACAAGGAGATATCTAGTTGTGCGATGAAGTACTTCTAAGAGTGTCGTGAATCGTAGCAGTCATTTACAGCGTTCAAAGCAACAGCTACCGCAGAGATGGTGTTACGTGACTATAATAGATAGTGACGTTTAGTTTTTCTTGTAGTAATGGTACTGGGGAGACCACTGACAGCACATCTAAAGTTATTGTAACGCATATTGAAGATAGTTATATCGCTATTATGAACGGCTTCGAAAAGAAAGCACTGAGCCAGTGTGTATTTCTAAAAAAATTTGTTAAATTTTTGATTCAGTTTTGCTTGTTATTTAGGATTACAATTTGCTTTAGGGAAAATGATATGAACGTTTCGTAACGTGGGACTGTCTATAACGTAAATGCGAAATGACATTAGATTAGATCACAAGAAATGATGGGTGATTGAAAATTGCACATCCCAGTGGTTCCAAGATTAAAGATATACTTAAAACATTTTTCTATTTACTTTTTACCACCTTCTTCTTGTATTCATTTCTTACTTCCACAATAAAGGTTAATTTTTTGTACACCTTAAAGTTGATTTTTTCATATTATTGGGACTGAATTGGTTAACTAGCCAATATGATCAGATTAAATGATCTCTCAAAAATTATTCGTATCGTAGCTGTCTGAAATTTAATGAGGTTCTGACAGACGGATGGCACTGTTGCAACTGGCGGCAAGGGTTGTTGTATCCGTCACACTACCTGTTTCTACACAGTTAGCTTCTCCACTCGCGGTACCTCCCGTTTTTCCAGTCGCTGTGTCACTTTCTACTTCATGTCCAGTCCGAATGCGAGACAATGTGCCTGCAACCTTATTTTGATTGCCCTCCTTGTACAAAATTTGGAGTTCATGTTCTTCTAAGTTCAGCTTAAACTTTAACAGACGGGAAGACGGATCAGAGATGCTACCGAGCCATGTGAGTGGCTTCTGATCTGTCACTATCTTGAAATGTCTTCCTAATAGATAAGGTCTGAAGTACTTCTCGGCCCACACTGTCGCAAGTAGGTTCTCTCTCCACTGTGCTGTAATTTTGCTCAGCTTTGTTGAGTGTTCGTAATATAAAGGCTAAAGGTAGATCCTTGCCAATTGGTCCTTCACGGAGTACAGAACCGATAGCGTAGAGGCACGCGTCCGTGGTCACTATAAGCTCTTGTTGAACGTCCAGATAACGTAATATAGGTGGACTAATTATTTTTCTCCTTTAACTATTGGAAAGCTTCTTTCTGTTGTGTCCCCCAACTAAACTGATCTCCCTTCTTCACCAGTTCGAACAACGGTTTGGCTGTCTTACTGAAGTTTCTGAAAAAATGTCATTAGTACCCCACCAGACCTAAATACGCTTTTAGCTTTGTTGACATTTGACCCTATACGGATCGTCGTTCTTTAACAATTTGTACAGCGGTTTGGCTATCTTACTGAAGTTGCTTAAAAAACGCTGATAGTACCCCATCAGGCATAAATATGCTTTCACCTGTGTTGTCGTTTGTGGTTGTGGGGAGTTCCTGATGGTTTCCACATTGGATGGATCTGGCTGGTGCCCCTTGGCCGTCAACATAGGCCCCAAGAAAAGGACTTCTTTTCTCAGAAACTTGCCCTTATCTCTCTGTAGCTTTAAAGTGTTTTGTCTCAGTCGTTCGAACACTGCCTCTAATCGAGCGTTATGCTCCTTGACCGAAGTTCCCATGATGACTATATCGTATAATTATACGAAAACTTGATTACCCTGAATCCCTGTCAACACTGTGTTCATCAATCTTTGGAACGTGGATGATGCAGTCTTCAATCTCATAGCATTTTATTGTATTCAAAGTGATCTGTGGTCGTGCTAAACGAGGTTTTCTCGTGATGTTTTTCGTCGAGAAGTACTTGGTAGGATCCTTTTTCCAGGTCCAAAGTGGAAAAGTACTCGTATTTTGCTTTTCCTAAGCTGTCTAGTATTTCGTCGGTACGGGGAAGAGGATACACCATGCTGAGTGATATCTCATTTAACTTCTATAGGCGACCATCATTCTCCAGTTTTGTTGTCCGCTGGCGTCTAACTTCTTTGGCAACATTGATCAAGGAGTTACAATCACTGTTTCGAGGATATTCTTCCGTTTGCTTACATAATGTCAACCTCGTTCTTCAGCACCTCTAGCTGGGCGGGCGGAAATTCTGTATGGCTGTTGATTGGTAGTCCTGCCTGCGGCCTCTGGTAGTAACGGTACCTGGTGCTTCAGCATTGTAGTATGCGTTAGTTGATCGTTCGGTAAGTGGAACAAGTCGACGTAAGCGATTGTTTCCCTTCGCTATTCATATGAACTACATGCATGTTCTCTAGCAGATGGCTTCTCCTTGTCTTAACAATAGAGGTTGGGTCTCTTCGTACGTGTCTGATTTTGCAGTCGGTTGGTGGAGGCAAAGGCTCCGCAGTTAACTCAGGTATTGGCATTCGCATTTGTTCTTCGTGAGTGTTTTTCACACTCGTAATACACTTTCTATCCTTCAAGGTTACTATTGCGTCTGGGGTGAACACATCCGGTCGTATTTCTTGTCTCGGATTAATAACCTCGGTCCCCTCATCTCGTGGTCCTATCTGCTCCTCTGTGCTAGACTGCCGTTGCTGCTGGCTTCTTATCGTCTGACTAGTGTTTACTCGCTTGGGTAAACATCCCCTCGTTGACTGCGCGGCTGTTTCTGCGCCATCACTTCCCTGTTTGTGTACCTCTGGCTCTTAGTAACTTTTGTGGCGGTACTTCTATTTGGCGACCTTCCCAATTTAGCAATTGTGGCATATTCGTCTGCCTCTTGCAACTTGACCCACTCATGACGTAGTCAACAATTACTGTGTGCTGGTCTAGGAAGTCCTTTCCCAGTAGCCCATCAAATGATAAATCAATGCTTGCCCCAATTACCTGGAAGTTATGTACACATTCTGTCATCTGCAGAGTGCCCAAGACCAATCTCACTCTGCCTTCAGTTCGGATCTCCTCATCTGCAATACTTCAAATAGTAACAGCTTTCCTTTTCCACAGGTGTCAGTGCTTCTTTTATTAAAGTAACATGCACCTCACTATCTACTAATAACATTACCTAAAGGTTACAGGAATCTGCACAGTTCAATTTGATAAAATCATTCTTGCCGTTGCAGTCCGTACCCAGTACAATGCTGGTTGCAGTGTAACGTGACTGCTCCATTACGCCTTGCGTTCGTTTCCCTGCCCAGTCTTCTTCGGCATATTCAACCACCGGTTCTCTGTACAGACCCTGGCGTAATTCACCAGGTTGTGACAGGTGAAACAGGTTCCTGGTTTTCTTTGTGAACACGGGGGAGTGTGTCTCGTCAGTTTGCACTGACTGCACCGTACTGGAGGGGAACACTGTGATCTGGACCCGTTTCCTCTGAAGTGACGAACATCGATCTCTTTAATAGGAGTTCTGTTCTGACCTTGTCATGGTAGAGGCACCTGACTGATCTGCTTCGCTTGCACCTATAATCTCGCGCCAAGTGACCTTCCCGACCACATGTAAAACACTTGATACTCGTTCCATGGCTTTGCTTTAGAGGGGCTGTCGCCTTCAATTTTTCTCGATCCGAGGTCATGGCAGTCTCTTCTATCGCGGCTAAATCGATGGCTTCCAATGGTCTTAGATGGTCACCCTGAGATCTAACAATCGTTTTTATCCTATACTCCTAGGGTCCCAAAACATAAAATGCACGTCCGAGTTTTCCAAGCAACGCGTTCTTCTGCGTTCTTTTCTCTTTTCATAGTCTCCCTGAAATGAAATTGCATCTCATCTATTCCGGTGCCCCATTGAGCTACACTCTCATCTCGTGCTTGCCTACTGCCAAATAATTTGCAAGTGCAATAGTCTATAGTTCGTTTATTTACATAGAATTCAATTAGACCAGGTTTCCGTAAGATCACATACCAATAATTTACTCCGAGCTCACCCAGTGATTTGTCCTATAATAAATTATAAAAATACTTTCTTACACCGTCGGAGGTTCGAGTCCTCCCTTGGACATGGGTGCGTGTTTCGTCCTTAGCGTAAGTTCGTTTAAGTTATCTTAAGTAGTGTGTAAGCTTAGCGACCGATCACCTCTGCAGTTTCGTCCCATAAGTCCTTACCACAAATTTCAATTTTTTTTTACTTTCTTACAACTAGGATCCGCTAACTCATATGCGTTATGGCTGTTGTTTAAGAATTTGGACAACTGTTAGCAACTACATTCAAAATTTCGTGGCACTAATTTCGTTGCTTGACTGCAACTTAAAATTCTCGATCCGTACAGTCTGGGAAGTCACTCCCTGCCTCATTAGCTGGAATCATGTTGACTAATCTTCCGTTACTGTCGCCGTCGTTCTCCCGGTGTCGGCTCCCGAATTATGGGAGTCCCTCCCTGACGTTGTGTGCGTCGGCGTCGACTGCGGCTGCAGCAGCGATTGTAGCAGTGTCGGTGGTGACAGCAGCGGCAGCGGCCCCTTTAGTATGGTAAGTCTCTTCCTTATAATGGTAAGACAGCGGTGTCGGTGCTGACAGTGGTGGTGGCGGTGGCGCCTTTGGTATTATAAGCCTCTCGCTCATGATGGCAGGATAGCGGCGTCGGTGGTGAAAGCGGCCCCTTTGGTGTTGTAAGTCTCTTGCTCACAATGGCAAGGCAGTGGCGTCGGTAGTGACAGTGGAGGCTGGAGCTGCCCCTTTGGCATTATAAGCCTCTTGCTCACGATGGCAAGAAAGCAGCATCGGTTGTGACAGCGGCGGCAGCGGTCCCTTTGGTATGGTAAGCCTCTTGCTAACGATGGCAAGACAGTGGTGTCAGTGGTGACAATGGCGGCGGCGACCACTTTGGTATGGTAAGTCTCTTGCTCACGATGGCAAGACAGAAGCGTCGGTGGTGAGAGTGTAGGCAGCGGCGGCCCCTTGGTATTACAAGCCTCTCTCTCATGCTGCAAAGACAGTGGCGTCGGTGGTGACAGCGACGGCAGCGGCCCCTTTAGTATGGTAAGTCTCTTGCTCACGATGGCAAGACAGCAGCGTCGGTAGGGACAGCGGCGGCAGCGGCTCCTTTGGTATTATAATCCTCTCGCTCGTGATGGCAAGACAGTGGCATCGGTGGTGACAGGGGCAGCAGCGGCTTCTTTGGTATGCTAAGTTTCCCGCTCACGAGGGCAAGACAGCAGTGTGAGTGGTGACAGTAGCGCTGGTGGAAGCTCCATTGGTATGGTGAACCTGTTGCTCACGGTGGCAGAGCTGCGCCGTCGGTGGCGGCGGTGGTGGCGGCAGCGGCTTCGGTAGCGACAAGGCGGCGGCGACACTGCACAGTTAAAAACATTTGGATGAGGTTGAACCTGGCTATGCGCCATCATTCAAGGCTATTATCTGTTAAATTACTGATCTTATGTGTGGCCAGACAAGCTCCGAATATGATTCGCACTCTGGCCATCCAACGAAGGAAGCCATGGACAAAATCGGTTGTATGGTATTGTAGACGGCTGAATTAAAATTGGCTAGATTTCTGAGACTGTAGCCATGTCAACTGAGCAAATGCATAATATCCAGCACGGAGAATTGGCAATGAGTAACCTCTGAGCATGGTGCAAAACCATGACTGCTTATTGTCGACCAAGAGGGAATCCAGCTTAACATTTCAACTCAATGTCTGCCGATGTTTAGTCGGAATCCGCTAGAACTTTTGCACCATTTTGTGACTGTTGCAGAACCCTTGATGTACCATTACACACTGTTGTAACGGCAGTCAAAGAACGGACAAAGTCTGATAAAAATGCACTGAAGAAGGCAAAGAACATTTTGTCAGCTGGTGAACTGATGGCTACTATCAATGGAATAATCGTCATTGATTACTTGGAAAAAGGCAGAACTGTAACTAGACCTTAGTGTGGTTCATAATTGCATCGTTTGAAACTAGCGTTGGCTGAAGAAAGACCATGGTTAGCAAGGAAAAATTTGCTCTTTTAGTGGGATAATGCACCATCCCACTCATCAACGATAAAATTTGCGAAAGTGCATGACATGGACTTTGAATTAGTATCTCATGCACAATATTCATCACAAAGAACCCCAAAGACTTCTTCTGCTCTCTATCACCAAACAGTGGCTTGCTGCTCAGATATTTTCATCAAATGAGGAGGTTGTAGCAGCAGTCAACGAGAATTATGCAGAGTTTGACAGAATCCATTTTTCTGAACGGTTGAAGGAGCTGAAGGATTGCTGAACCAAAGGCATACCCCTTGAAGGAGAGGAGGTCGAGAAGTAAGATGAGTTGCTTACGAACAAAACATTTTTCCACGCTTTTTTAGCCACACTTATCAAATCACCTTCGTAATACTCCATAACATCTATGATAACCTTTATAGGAGTATCACTATTCTCTAGTCGGCATTTCCTTATAGCACCTTTATCTTGGAAGTAGATCCCGTCAGCATTTGTAAATGAGCATCGTTATCATCGCCTTTGTGACCAGAGGAAACCTCTAAAACTAGAATGTGTACATGAAGACGGTCGCCTTCTTGCATTATACCAGTAATGGGATGAGTGTCTAGCTTGTACTCACCAGCAATGAGTGACTGTGCAACGTCTCTGGTCTATTCTTTAGGGTGATCTCGCCAGGTTCAGTTGCCATTCATTTGTAATGTACTTTGAGTCTTCGTACTGTTTTTGATGTTGCCCTCCATCTCTTCCTGTGTTTTGCTAATCTTCTTTTCCCTACGTAACCTTCCATCTTCTATAATCCGTTTGCATGTTATATTCGTTGACTTCTGCATATAATTATACTATACATTGGATGGCAAATCCTTACCATGTCAAAAAGGAAAAGTAGAATATTTGAAGGAATATGTAAAGAGTCTAGATAAGGGTAAAAAACTTAAAGGAAATGCAGTAAGGGAAGAGGATGTAGCTGAAGATGATATGCGTTACATAATATTACAAGATGCTTTTGAATAACCACTGAAAGAACAAAGTCAAAGAAAGGCTTCTACGGGAGATATCAGTCCGTCTGAATTACTGAGATCCTTGGGAGAGACACCAGTGATATAACTACTTCAAAGTTATGCAAGATTTATGACACAAGTGACGTAACAACAAACTGCAAGACGAATTTTCCCGAAGATGAAAAGTAATTACAGGTGTGGCACCGCGCGGAGTGGCCGTCATGTCACGGACTGCGCGGCTCCTTCCACCGGAGGTTCGAGTCCTCCCTCGGGCATGTGTGTGGGTGTTGATCTTAGCATACGTTAGTTTAAGTGTTGTGTAAGTCTATGGACCGATGGCCTCAGCTGTTTGGCCGCTTAGGAATTCACCCACAATTACAGGTGTCTATATTTCATGGGACTGAGATCGATCAGTCACAATTGCGAAATACTGATACTAATTACTTACAGGAAAACGGAGAAATTATTTCGCCCAATATCGAGGACGAACGGTTTGACTTCCTGTGAAATGTAAGGAGAACTGAGACAACACTATGATCTGTCATTGAGGATAGGCTGAAGAAAGGAAAGCCTACATTCCCAACAGCTGTAGATTTAGAGAAAGATTTTACAATATTGCCTGCAATTCACTTTGTATAATTTTGAAAGTAAAATCGATAAATACAAGAAGCAAACTGTTGTCTACAGCATCTACAGAAACACGACTAAAGATATGATTCCAAGGACATAAGAAGGAAGCAGTACTTAAACACGAAGCGAGACACGGTGGTAGCCTATCCCCGAAGGTATGCAGTATGCATATTATCCCCCGACTTCACCCTCCTCCCTCTCCCCCTCCTCACTCCCCCACACACCATGTTACACTCTCCAATTAGTGCGTGGAAAATGATTGCCTGTAATCTTTCTTGCTTGAAAATTATCTGGCTTTCTTGACGTGGTGATTCCGCTTCACGGTCGTGGCAGTAAATAATACGCTGCCAAATTCCTCCTTGAACATTTGCTCTCCAATGTCAACAGCAAACACTTGCCTGACACACACCGCGTAGCATCTGCCAATGGTGTCTCACGAACGACTCCATTGCGCTCTCCCACGATACGTGCCATTTAATTTTGTATTCATTCTACAAGGCAAGGGTCTCAGACTAATGAACAATACCCAATATTTTGTACCGGCAGTTTTGGAAGCAATCACGTTTAGCAAAATTTAAATTTCTTTAAGATTTTGCGGCTGATTTACAGCCTGACACAAATTTTTACTACAGGTGGTTTTACTTTTATATTTCTTCGGTCCTTCTCTGTTGGTTATTTTAAAGTTATTACTGGAGTCCGAAGTTTCATGCAAATCATATCGTAAAATATCATGAGGGCATTTGGTACCATATCGTTAAACATGTGCAGTGATGCAGCAAAACAACAATAACATGCGGTATTAAAATTCAGTTCTGTATTTATTTGTATTATTGTAGAACACTGCAGAACAGTCAGTTTCTCCTAAATCTCTTAGATTCGGCTAATGCGGTAATTTTTGCACTTATAAAATGAATTTTAGACATTACAAGAAGCGACACGTGCATGGTTTAGTCTAGAGACTTCTGACGAAATCAGATAAAGTTCAGAGTCTTTCATATATTCACCACAAAATATTTTTGTCAACTTCATAAACTCACACTGAGGACTTAATCCGGTAACTTTATTCACCTTTTCCTTTTGCTGCATATCACAAATCTCCATTTTTCAACCTTTTTCATAACTGTCAGATATTTCACCAATCATCTGTGGTTTCGAACGTCGCTTTTGTTGCAGTTCAATGACCAAAACTTGATTTGATATAAATCAAGTTTTGCTTGAAATTTGGTTGTCTTGAATTCCATTTCGCATCTCTAATGCATGCTTCATTAGCAACTTAGAAAATGTCTACATGTCAAAGATGGAAAAACATTTAGGGGCAATACCGTAAGACTTTTCAATAGAATGAAGTACAGAGATGATAACATAAATAAATTTATGATATTTTAATCTTTTTAATAACTTAATTTCATTGTAATTATTTCAGAAAAACATGGGATCATTTATCGAAGTACCCCACATGGCTAAAATAAGTTGTGGTGTCAGAGCTAAAACTAGCAGAATATCTCTAAATGCAGCAACCGGTCTGGTGCTTCCAGGAACAGCTTCAGTAAGAAAAAAAGTCACTATACCTAGTACTACTGTCAGGATTGCAAATCATGTGTATTTTGTGCGTCGACAAAAATTTTCATATTTCAGATGTTCTGTTTCACCCACACGATTTAGATCATGGGTTAAACATCTAATGTATTGGAGTTAGTACAGAATATTTTGATTGCTTTCTCAGATTCAGAACAGTATCACTTAACGACAAATGACACTTGTTATTTAAACTCATTGGCATAATATACTTTGACCTCTATCAGCAACTAGGGTGCTTGAGTTCAATTGATGTTTCAGAGTTTAACAAGATCCGCAAATTATTCATGTTCTGCACTTTTGACATATTAAAAAACCATCAAAATGTTTGTCAAGAGAGTTATAGCAGATATGCAGGGAGGTAAAAAAAAAATATATAAAATGCATTATAAATATCTAAACCCGTGGAGTTGTTTCAGTGGAATCTTAGGAATATGCATTCACTCTTCAAATGGCAAAACACGCAAACACCCACGCAACATTCATTTTCTTGGAAACTCGGACACCAGTTATTACTCTCTGCAGTAATTTATCAGGAATATCACGATCGGCCAAGACTGGATCTCTTCACCGATTGTGCTAAATACACAATTATTCCCACCAAACTGCGTAAAATTATCCAATATGTTAAGTATCTCCTTCCGTGGAGGGGAGTATGGAAGCAGTTTAAAAACCTGTCATTATAATTTAACCTGTGACTTCAGAAGAGACTTTAACCATGGTTTCCACTGACGTATCACGTGAAATGTTCTCCTTTATATGAAATCTGACCTGTGAGTTACCTAAATCTGTCCCACAAGTCAACAAACGCAGTGTGAACTAACTTTGTTCTAGATTTCGTTGTGAAAGAAAGTTTCTCATGGCTCAGTGAAATAATTAACGGTATTTGAGATATGCCAAGCCAAGATAACACTGAAACCGTAATCCATAGAAGAAATATTATATAGCTACTCGTTATGTGTGTCCATGAATCAGACCTTATAAGTGTGTTTCGCTTACTAAAAATGTGTTTGCACCCTGTATCTTACAACATTTCATAAATCGATAATAGTTTTGGTAATGTAATTATAAAATCTCGGAGTGGGTGTCATTTATGACACTTGCATTGGTATTCCATTGCACGATCTTATCTACCTAACTGAAAATATCATTTGGAAACTACAAAATGCTACCCCTGCAGAAAGCAGTTCATTCTCCATCTGTTCCAAATACAATGAAAGAGTAACGAAGTTCATTCGAGAACGTAATTCTTAGGCGAACACACGCAAAAATCTTAGAGGGATCAGAGAAGTTAAAAACTAATTTCTGAGAATAAAAAAAATTATTTCATTATTGAATGAGTACTATTCAGAAATTAAGTAAAAGATCACGTATTTCATACAGGAGGGCCATTCAACGGACCGCATTATCTTACATGACCATGCATAAAGAAAATACTAAGAAAGTTCCCCCTCTTATTGCTAACGTTTATTATTGAATAAGTTTGTAACATTATTTAATAAGTCGGAAAGCAATGAAAAAATCACCATGCAAGCCTGAATGACTGTGTAGAAACAGAATACTGAAAACTTCGTGTTCTGCCGAAACTTTGGACTCTAACAAAGAATGAAATTTCCCAAGGTGAATATGATTAAAGAGCACCATCAGTAAATAAATTTGATGTTCTCATAAGCACAGTTACACAAATTCGGTCCAGGCCTATAATCGTCTCACTATCCGAACCCTTTCAAGGCCCATTTCTGTTTCACAAGGGAAAAAGTTTTGAATGAACAACTAATATTGCCCAAGATTAATACAAAAGCGAAGTGTCTCTCGTAAATCAATCTGAAGTTGTGCTAAGTATAAATACGCAAATTCAACCCAAGCGAACAAACATCTCACTCGTCTGGACTGATATCCCTTCGATACCCATTTCGGTATCACATGGAATGGAAATGGAAATTCCCTGTGGCGAGGGCCTCCCGTCAGGTAGACCGTTCACCTGGTGCTACTCTTTCAAGTTGACGCCACTTCGGCGACTTGGGTGTCGATGGGGATGAAATGATGATGATAAAGACAACACAACACCCAGTCCCTTGGCGGAGAAACTATCCGACCCAGCCGGGAATCAAGCCCGGGCTGTTAGGTATGACATTCAGTCTTGCTGACCACTCAGCTATCAGAGGCGGTCATAAAAAGGATTAAAGCGTCCACATTAAACAGATTGGCACGTCGTCGGAGCACCAAGCGGAACAACAGAATGCGTCGATATCTTCATGCATCGTGCTGTCGTAGTCAACCGTTTCTGCCCACCAAAAATATCAGCTTGCTTCCGTGCCTGAGGGTTTAGGTAATTTGCTTATGAAATGTCTTGCAGATAAGTTACTACAGTTCTTTGAGGCAGACATGTGGGTATTGACGCATGCCTGAATAAATAGCAGGAAACGAGTCCAACAGCAGATGATTTTCGAGGAGCACTGAAGAATTTAATGTGCAAAAATCGATGAAATTATTATTATTATTTTGGTTAAGTGTGGATACAGTGTTGGCGACCTCAACCGATTCGATTTTATTTTGGGAATGACAATCGCACATACCACACACAAAAGTTTTGTTTGTGTCCGTTTCATTGACTTTTCATGTCTCAGTTTCACTCTGTCACGGCCAAAGGGACCTCCCACTAAATTTCCAGATCAAATCGTATAGCGAAGTTATCGTATACGCATAGCGTGCTGTGAACTTATCCTGGAAGAGAAGCTTCCGGGCAGACGAACACGAGAGTGTCGGAAGGTAATCGGGATTTATGGTTGCAGTCACGCACAGGGGGCGTCGACAGATGTGGTGTGGCGAGGCGTGGCTATAGCATCCATCAGAGGCTGTCGCAGTGCGGTCACGAAGCCTCGGAGGGGCTGGCACGCCCACGCGTTTGTCTTCACCACCAGCGTTGCGGTTTCAGACTGTCTGCGTTCTGATTCTGCATCTGCGGCTCAACAAGCCGCGGACTAGGCTGAAGCATACGCGATGTTCCGCTCACTGTGTGATCACTTCCTGTTTCCAGAATGAGATTTTCACTCTGCAGCGAAGTGTGCGCTGATATGAAACTTCCTGGCAGATTAAAACTGTGTGCCCGACCGAGACTCGAACTCGGGACCTTTGCCTTTCGCGGGCAAGTGCTCTACCAACTGAGCTACCGAAGCACGACTCACGTCCGGTACTCACAGCTCTACTTCTACCAGTACCTCGTCTCCTACCTTCCAAACTTTACAGAAGCTCTCCTGCGAGACATGCAGAACTAGCACTCCTGAAAGAAAGGATATTGCGGAGACATGGCTTAGCCACAGCCTGGGGGATGTTTCCAGAATGAGATTTTCACTCTGCAGCGAAGTGTGCGCTGATATGAAACTTCCTGGCAGATTAAAACTGTGTGCCCGACCGAGACTCGAACTCGGGACCTTTGCCTTTCGCGGGCAAGTGCTCTACCAGCTGAGCTACCGAAGCACGACTCACGTCCGGTACTCACAGCTCTACTTCTACCAGTACCTCGTCTCCTACCTTCCAAACTTTACAGAAGCTCTCCTGCGAGACATGCAGAACTAGCACTCCTGAAAGAAAGGATATTGCGGAGACATGGCTTAGCCACAGCCTGGGGGATGTTTCCAGAATGAGATTTTCACTCTGCAGCGGAGTGTGCGCTGATATGAAACTTCCTGGCAGATTAAAACTGTGTGCCCGACCGAGACTCGAACTCGGGACCTTTGCATTTCGCGAGCAAGTGCTCTACCAACTGAGCTACCGAGGCACGACTCACGTCCGGTACTCACAGCTCTACTTCTACCAGTACCTCGTCTCCTACCTTCCAAACTTTACAGAAGCTCTCCTGCGAGACATGCAGAACTAGCACTCCTGATAGAAAGGATATTGCGGAGACCTGGCTTAGCCACAGCCTGGGGGATGTTTCCAGAATGAGATTTTCACTCTGCAGCGGAGTGTGCGTTGATATGAAACTTCCTGGCAGATTAAAACTGTGTGCCCGACCGAGACTCGAACTCGGGAACTTTGCCTTTCGCGGGCAAGTGCTCTACCAACTGAGCTACCGAAGCACGACTCACGTCCGTTACTCACAGCTCTACTTCTACCAGTACCTCGTCTCCTACCTTCCAAACTTTACAGAAGCTCTCCTGCGAGACATGCAGAACTAGCACTCCTGAAAGAAAGGATATTGCGGAGACATGGCTTAGCCACAGCCTGGGGGATGTTTCCAGAATGAGATTTTCACACTGCAGCGGAGTGTGCGCTGATATGAAACTTCCTTGCAGATTAAAACTGTGTGCCCGACCGAGACTCGAACTCGGGACCTTTGCCTTTCGCGGGCAAGTGCTCTACCAACTGAGCTACCGAAGCACGACTCACGTCCGGTACTCACAGCTCTACTTCTACCAGTACCTCGTCTCCTACCTTCCAAACTTTACAGAAGCTCTCCTGCGAGACATGCAGAACTAGCACTCCTGAAAGAAAGGATATTGCGGAGACATGGCTTAGCCACAGCCTGGGGGATGTTTCCAGAATGAGATTTTCACTCTGCAGCGAAGTGTGCGCTGATATGAAACTTCCTGGCAGATTAAAACTGTGTGCCCGACCGAGACTCGAACTCGGGACCTTTGCCTTTCGCGGGCAAGTGCTCTACCAGCTGAGCTACCGAAGCACGACTCACGTCCGGTACTCACAGCTCTACTTCTACCAGTACCTCGTCTCCTACCTTCCAAACTTTACAGAAGCTCTCCTGCGAGACATGCAGAACTAGCACTCCTGAAAGAAAGGATATTGCGGAGACATGGCTTAGCCACAGCCTGGGGGATGTTTCCAGAATGAGATTTTCACTCTGCAGCGGAGTGTGCGCTGATATGAAACTTCCTGGCAGATTAAAACTGTGTGCCCGACCGAGACTCGAACTCGGGACCTTTGCATTTCGCGAGCAAGTGCTCTACCAACTGAGCTACCGAGGCACGACTCACGTCCGGTACTCACAGCTCTACTTCTACCAGTACCTCGTCTCCTACCTTCCAAACTTTACAGAAGCTCTCCTGCGAGACATGCAGAACTAGCACTCCTGATAGAAAGGATATTGCGGAGACCTGGCTTAGCCACAGCCTGGGGGATGTTTCCAGAATGAGATTTTCACTCTGCAGCGGAGTGTGCGTTGATATGAAACTTCCTGGCAGATTAAAACTGTGTGCCCGACCGAGACTCGAACTCGGGAACTTTGCCTTTCGCGGGCAAGTGCTCTACCAACTGAGCTACCGAAGCACGACTCACGTCCGTTACTCACAGCTCTACTTCTACCAGTACCTCGTCTCCTACCTTCCAAACTTTACAGAAGCTCTCCTGCGAGACATGCAGAACTAGCACTCCTGAAAGAAAGGATATTGCGGAGACATGGCTTAGCCACAGCCTGGGGGATGTTTCCAGAATGAGATTTTCACACTGCAGCGGAGTGTGCGCTGATATGAAACTTCCTTGCAGATTAAAACTGTGTGCCCGACCGAGACTCGAACTCGGGACCTTTGCCTTTTGCGGGCAAGTGCTCTACCAACTGAGCTACCGAAGCACGACTCACGTCCGGTACTCACAGCTCTACTTCTACCAGTACCTCGTCTCCTACCTTCCAAACTTTACAGAAGCTCTCCTGCGAGACATGCAGAACTAGCACTCCTGAAAGAAAGGATAATGCGGAGACATGGCTTAGCCACAGCCTGGGGGATGTTTCCAGAATGAGATTTTCATTCTGCAGCGGAGTGTGCGCTGATATGAAACTTCCTGGCAGATTAAAACTGTGTGCCCGACCGAGACTCGAACTCGGGACCTTTGCCTTTCGCGGGCAAGTGCTCTACCAACTGAGCTACCGAAGCACGACTCACGTCCGGTACTCACAGCTCTACTTCTACCAGTACCTCGTCTCCTACCTTCCAAACTTTACAGAAGCTCTCCTGCGAGACATGCAGAACTAGCTATACCGAGTTAGCTATCCAAGCATGTCTCACGAAGCACCTTCACAGTTTAAGAGACACTGGCCGAAATCAGTGGTTAGTTACATGTACCAAAGCTCATTTCAACTACTGTTTTATCGGAATGATGAGTAACGAGTCACTTTACTGGATATTTAGATGTGATTAGTGTTAACATTAGTGAACATATAATTTTTATTCCTAGCCATGAAATTACACATAAAAACTAGTACTTTTCATTTTATACACTCATGGAAATTGAAATAAGAACACCGTGAATTCATTGTCCCAGGAAGGGGGAACTTTATTGACACATTCCTGGGGTCAGATACATCACATGATCACACTGACAGAACCACAGGCACATAGACACAGGCAACAGAGCATGCAAAATGTCGGCAATAGTACAGTGTATATCCACCTTTCGCAGCAATGCAGGCTGCTATTCTCCCATGGAGACGATCGTAGAGATGCTGGATGTATTCCTGTGGAACGGCTTGCCATGCCATTTCCACCTGGCGCCTCAGTTGGACCAGCGTTCGTGCTGGACGTGCAGACCGCGTGAGACGACGCTTTATCCAGTCCCAAACATGCTCAATGGGGGACAGATCCGGAGATCTTGCTGGCCAGGGTAGTTGACTTACACCTTCTAGAGCACGTTGGGTGGCACGGGATACATGCGGACGTGCATTGTCCTGTTGGAACAGCAAGTTCCCTTGCCGGTCTAGGAATGGTAGAACGATGGGTTCGATGACGGTTTGGATGTACCGTGCACTATTCAGTGTCCCCTCGACGATCACCAGTGGTGTACGGCCAGTGTGGGAGATCGCTCCCCACACCATGATGCCGGGTGTTGGCCCTGTGTGCCTCGGTCGTATGCAGTCCTGATTGTGGCGCTCACCTGCACGGCGCCAAACACGCATACGACCATCATTGGCACCAAGGCCGAAGCGACTCTCATCGCTGAAGACGACACGTCTCCATTCGTCCCTCCATTCACGCCTGTCGCGACACCACTGGAGGCGGGCTGCACGATGTTGGGGCGTGAGCGGAAGACGGCCTAACGGTGTGCGGGACCGTAGCCCAGCTTCATGGAGACGGTTGCGAATGGTCCTCGCCGATACCCCAGGAGCAACAGTGTCCCTAATTTGCTGGGAAGTGGCGGTGCGGTCCCCTACGGCACTGCGTAGGATCCTACGGTCTTGGCGTGCATCCGTGCGTCGCTGCGGTCCCGTCCCAGGTCGACGGGCACGTGCACCTTCCGCCGACCACTGGCGACAACATCGATGTACTGTGGAGACCTCGCGCCCCACGTGTTGAGCAATTCGGCGGTACGTCCACCCGGCCTCCCGCATGCCCACTATACGCCCTCGCTCAAAGTCCGTCAACTGCACATACGGTTCACGTCCACGCTGTCGCGGCATGCTACCAGTGTTAAAGACTGCGATGGAGCTCTGTATGCCACCGCAAAATGGCTGACACTGACGGCGGCGGTGCACAAATGCTGCGCAGCTAGCGCCATTCGACGGCCAACACCGCGGTTCCTGGTGTGTCCGCTGTGCCGTGCGTGTGATCTTTGCTTGTACAGCCCTCTCGCTGTGTCCGGTGCAAGTATGGTGGGTCTGACACACCGGTGTCAATGTGTTCTTTTTTCCATTTCCAGGAGTGTATTTCTCTTTCTTAACGGACTATACAGTTAAGAAGTTATCCGGGTGAAATGATTTTATTTCAGTTTTAAAGCTTTCTTCGCTATCTATCAGATATTTTATGGCGTTTGGCAAATGTGATAAACCTTTTGCATTTCTTTTATGTTTTGGTCCTCTTTAAAGGCAAAGAGAAAAGATGAAGCGGTAGCCCATCATAGAACCTAAGTCTACCGTCAGGTATTTTTGATTTTCAGTTGTTAAAAAGGAGAGGAGATTTTCTTGTACCAGTAGGAGGAAGGAAGGATGCGCGCTCAGTTAGTGAACGAGTAAGAAGCACGAAATTTTTAGCGAGTAATTGTAGACCGCCATTTTCGGGTCGCTATGAATAAGTGAGGAGTATGTATTTCATATGTGCAGCGTTTAGAAAAATACAGTATTGTTTTATTACCAGTAATGTCGTGTTAGTTTTTATTTCAAATAGTACGATAATTACAAGAACTGAAGCCCACCTGTGTGCTTTGGAAAATTACGAAGAACCGACAAGCTCCATGGGAACACGGTAAAGATTTCGATGGTGAACACGGTGACCAAAAGTAGCATTATAAGGAAGGGTAAGCACAAACCTACAGTGGAGAAAGAAACTACTTCCCCCTGCAAAATAATATGAACTAACACGAACTTATTTACAGGCATGGCTCAAATGGTTCAAATAGCTCTGAGCACTATGGGACTTAACATCTATGGTCATCAGTCCCCTAGAACTTAGAACTACTTAATCCTAACTAACCTAAGGACATCACACAACACCCAGCCATCACGAGGCGGAGAAAATCCCTGACCCCGCCGGGAATCGAACCCGGGAACCCGGGCGTGATAAGCGAGAACGCTACCGCACGACCACGAGATGCGGGCAGGCATGGCTCAGCTAATTGTGCTTGTCATTTATGCCAAAGAATTGATTTCATTAATTCATTTTAAAAAGCCACGCTTTTCAACGTTTTGTTATCATCTATTCCATTATTTTATTATATTATACAAAGGATCAAAAATTTCTACGTGCTGGACATTGAACACCTTTCGGAAGGACTGACACCCTTAATAAGGAGTACTGAACACAGTTTTTGCTTCTGGTGTTGTAGATATGGGCAACACTGTTCTTCTCTAATTGTGATGGATTATCTATAACGAATTTCACTACGGAGTGTGTGTAATGTGATGGTGCATTTTGAACGCCCTACTCCATTGAGGAGCTGATAGTATGACGACTCCTTACGAACACCATACACGTAATTTTATTGCTGCTCGCTTTTCTTCAATCATTACTTTCTTTCTAAGCGATGAGTTACTACAGAAAATTAATCTGAAACGCATCACTACAAATCTGCAGAATATGACAGGGAGTTGATTCATTTCTATTCGAGACTAGTAGTTATGCGAACTTCCTGGCAGATTAAAACTGTGTGCCCGACCGAGACTCGATCTCGGGACCTTTGCCTTTCGCGGGCAATTGCTCGCAGGAGAGCTTCTGTAAAGTTTGGAAGGTAGGAGACGAGGTACTGGCAGAACTAAGGCTGTGAGTACCGGGCGTGAGTCGTGCTTCGGTAGCTTGGTAGAGCACTTGCCCGCAAAAGGCAAAGGTCTCGAGTTCGAGTCTCGGTCGGGGACACAGTTTTAATCTGCCAGGAAGTTTCAAACTGAACTTAGTTTCTTACACCCTGTTCTTGTTTGTAACAGGTCTGAAAATCGGTGGTAATACCTAAGCATAAAGTTTGTGTGATTAAGACGGACTTGTAAAATAAAGTAAAGGCAAAGGCTCGACTCTCAACCGTTTTCGAGACTATCGAATGTAGAACTTATAGGAATGCTAATACAGGGTGAGTCACGCAAGACGTGATACTCCTTTTGTTTGGTGAACGGTTACACATATCGAAACACGGTTGTCGGAAAATGCTAGAGCGTCGAGGGGCACGTACGTTTGTATTTTTTTGGTTAATGTGTTTAGTGCTGGTATCAACTGAGGCTTTGAAGTAAGTACGTTTCTTTAGATGTAACCGCATACATTTTGTATCTGCTTTCGATAGCTCTTGAGAAGACATGTATAGTATGTAACGCCTCCGCTCGGGCGTACGTTCTTTAAAGCCTGTACTATGATAAGTTGACGGGCTTCACCTTATAAGAAAGGATTTTAGTAAATATGTTGACCGCGTGTAACTGAATGGAGGCAAAATCAGACTTACGCCCACTAGAGTAACAACAATGATACGTCAAGCAAGTCTAAAGTGCCACTACACGTTAGGCCGGGCAAGAAACATACACAGCAGATGCTTCCAATTGTTAGTAATACGGTCGCCAGCCTAATTAGGCATTAAGTGAGTTTTTTTTCTTGTACAAGTGGATGTACGTACAAGCATAACAACACGTAGTAATACTGCATTAGATGGTAAATTTTAGAACCAGAAAAATCTACTGAACTAATATTTTCCCTTCTTGTACTAATTTGGACAAGCTATAAATACACAACATTACACTATAATGATTACTACAAACTGCGTTTTGTCTATTGATCTGACTGAAATCGGGCATAGGTTACCCTAGAAATAGCACTTTTGAAACACACAAACAATGTCAATTTTAATAAGGGTAAGACACTGATAAATTTAGGTTTTATATTGACTTTAACTTTGCAGGTCAAATCAGTTCAGTACACTCCAAAATTTAAATGAATAGAAAAGAAAAGAGTGGTGGGCGGGTGGGGGGGGGGGGCCTGAAACTGTTATGATCACTGTGTTGCAGCTATTAACTATTGGAAACATTAATCACTCAATATTTACAAAATATGAGTTACTACTCTTTTTGTCTTATTACTTCCTCATTTAACTACCATAATTTTTGTCTCAAATTAATTAAGCTTCATTACTAAACCAATTCCAAAATTGTCTTCCAACTTTGTCAGACCTTTGTTCTTTGCTTATATTTTCGTTGACAATAAGGCTCCTTAAAATTCATTCTAGCATAAAAAGGTCTGCAGGAAATTCATATTGACATCAACTTTAAATCTTCATTTCGGGGCACTCGGATTGCACAACATGTGGAAAGGACCCTGTCTAGGTTAGTGATAAGGATAATTAATTGATAGGACAATTCTGGTAAAAGTTAAGTTGTTATTGAACAGTCAGGAACAAAATTAACACTGGTCCACACGAATACAATTCTAAAGATTCAACCTGTTCGTGTCGATGCGGCGGTTGGCGGGCGGCAAAATGGCGAGGCGAACAGCACACATACAATCACAGCTATGGCTCTTGGTGTATCGGCACTTTGCTTCTTCTTAGCGTCGCAATCCTTTTCAATTCAGTGCCTATAGAAGATAGCCATGCTGTGCAGTCGTCGGAAACGGCACATCCGAGGCTCAATAAAACCACTTTTTCCAGGATAGCATCCTCGATCCGGAACGTGTTCCTCTGACCGATGCCCAACTCCGACTCTTGCTGAGCCCGTTATGCCGTGCCGCGCCCGTGTGCATTTTCCCGCGCTCGCCTGCCATCCACCACCCTTTACCGCTCCCCTACAGATAGGGTATTCACCAAAGGTTTTACATTCCACATATCCTAATACATTGCCTACGTATGGACCAGGCGCACAATTACAATTTTAAACATGTTACAATAGATTCAACATGTGTCACACTTCAATTCTGTTATAGCATTGCTTGAAATTTCACATAAATATTAATATTCACATCGAGAGTTGCTTAGAGCTTCTTTAACATAATGACACGAAAAGAAAATGAAAGGAAATCAAAACATTGCTTACACTAATTTATCGAAAATCAGAAGAAAAAATTTTTTTAAATGTACAGTTGTTGTTACACATGCCCCTGTTTCCAGTAAATTTTTACTAAGTATAAATATAATGGGAACACTAAATTTTACATTTATACAGTGGTTCTGAATCTTTATGTGAATGTCCCAAAATAATTTTATATCACAAACTTCCTTTCACTCACATTATATAGGTCTATACTTTTTAACATATCAAGAACATTTACTTGTCATTTACTTAAGTGCCTTTTGCACACTCCAACCTCCCATCACAACATTATTAAAATAGCAAATTACTAATATTTACTAAATTTCTCAAAGAAATAATTTCAAATTCTGGAACACAAACATTTAACTACAAAAGCAAATGCCAGTATCTGTATACACTATAAGACAATTTATTGCTGCTTGCATTGAATGGCAGTCCATTTCCTTACTTACAAAAAAAAACACACAATAATATTTAGAAAATTCACTACATATTTTTGCTGCCTATTATTCAGATTTGGGCAGTCTATTTCGCATCATTTTATCACATCTCCTGTACCATGCTTTCAATTCTCCTTTGACTATTCATCTGCCCTCTTTGTTATTTGGCAGTCCTTCAGATTATGACTCATATACTGCCCACTTTGGTTTTTGGCAGTCCCATCTTTTATTTGGCTTGCAGCATTTGCTATTTCTTTTCAGCCCTTTTCTCCATACATCTTTACATATACAGTACATTTGGTAATCTAAAACTCACATAAGTACATTAGCACACTGATATTGGTACTTATATATTTACAAAGATTAGTTACATTTAGAATAAATTAGTTTCAGCATAGGATACAGCACATTTACTGCAAATTGCTTTCTGAGTATACTTATGTCACTCACTCCTAGGAACATACAGTTTCAGTTCCACAACATTTCTTACACCTAAAGGTCTTTTGGATTTTGGGTAGATCAGGTAGTAAGCATTATCATGTGGAATGTTCTGAATTATATACAGTCCATTATAAATATATTTAATTTTGGAAATTTCATGGTTCAGTTCACTAGACTTTTCGTGGGTTTTCAAAAGAACATAATCCCCAATTTTAAATTTTGAAACTTTCAGATTTTTATCGTGTCTTTTAGATCTCGATTCAGCTTTTTTTGCTTTGCCCTATTTCTGACTAATTCTTTCTTTTGACTCAACCCCAAACTTGTACAAGGCGGAAACTCTAGTTTTTCTTCAATTAAACTTTTACTCCTGCTACCTAACAAAATTTCTTCCGGTGGAAACTCAGTAGTTTCATGATGTAATGTGTTCATGACAGTCTCAAAGTCCGATATAAACTTGCCCCAGGCCCTATGGTTATGACTGCAGTACATTCTACATAATCGTCCGATTTTTCGCATGTACCTTTCAACTGGGTTGCTAGCAGGATGATAGGCTGCGATATATTTAACCTCTACTTCATTTTGCTCCATCCCTTCTTTCCAAATTTTGGATATGAACTGGGGACCATTGTCAGATAGTACTGCCTTGGGTTTGCGAATGGTTCTGAAGTATTCAACCATCCTACTAAATACAGCTTTTGCTGTTGCTTTTTTCAAGGGGTATAATTTCACAAATGTTGAGAATACTTCCAAAATTACTAAAATATGTGCACTATTTCCCGAAGTCTTTGGGAGGGGACCATATAAATCTACCGATAATAAGTCTAGGGTGTCTTCAGGTAATGTACTTTGCATTGGACCTCTATTAGTTCTGTTCGGTACTTTGGCCCTTTGACAGACATCACATGACTTAATTCGTTCCTTTACCCTCTTACTGACACTACCAGCAATCACTACTAAATTATTCAATTTATCCAAACATTTCTTTGGACCACTATGCCCCAATGGTAAATGAAAATAGTCTATGACTTCGGTATCGAACTGGTGTGGCCAACATACTCTCCATTCCTCAGTGGCTAATTCTTTCCTCCTATATAAAATGCCTTTAAAGATTTTGTAAGACTTCTTAACTTGAGGATAATGCACACTGTCAAAATTTACTTTCACAGATTTCCATGTCGGATCCTCATTTTTATGGTATCTCATATTTTTACATATTTGCTCAATTTTCCTTTTTCCTGAAACCTCTTTCATATACCTTATCTGAAAAGTACCCTCTTCACCATTTTCATTGGGCACTTCACTCATACCATTAGGCAATCGGGATAAAGCATCTGCCACATAATTCTCAGTACCCTTAACGTAGCAAATATTGTAATCAAATTGTTGCAGGTACAAAGCCCAACGAGCTAGCCTACCATTAAGTAAACGACAATCTTTAAGAAAAGTTAAAGCTTTGTGGTCAGTATGTATGATGAGCTTATGGCCCCACAGATAATTTTTGAACTTCTTTAACCCCCATATAATGGCTAAAGCTTCCTTTTCCGATATAGTGTAGTTTCTCTCGTATTTTGTTAGAGTCCTACTTGCAAATGCGATAGTCCATGTTCGATTTCTTTGCCCTCACAGATTTCTTGGAAAACTTGTATACCAATTCCATAAGCACTGCTGTCAGTACTCATATGGAAAGGTTTTGACAGTATGGGGTGATGCAAAATATTGTCATTCACAAGTTCCCTTTTTAAATTTTCAAAATCTCTCATGCACCCTTCAGTCCACACAAAAGCACTATTTTTCTTAAGTAGATTATTCAAATGAGGACTATTAAAAACTTGCCCCTAGACGAATTTTCTATAGGACCCACATAAACCTAAAAAGGCTTTCAACTGTTTCCTATTTCTAGAAGCTGGACACCCTGCTATTGCACTTAACTTTTCAAGGGTCCTTGCCAATACCGGTCGTAGTAATAATGTGCCCCAGAAACTTTATTTCCGACTTCACAAATTCACATTTCTTCCACTTAAGTGTCATGCCCCCTGCTTGTAGAGCAACAAAAACTTTCTACAATAATTCACAATGCTCTTGCCATTCTGCTGTAGCAATCAGTAAATCATATACATAATTGGTTAGCCGGGAACTCAATTCTGTCCCTAATACAAAGTCCAGAGCCCTAATAAATACTGCCACAGAAGTGCTAAGCCCAAATGGCACTACTTTATACTGATAGCATTTCCCGGCGAATAGAAAAGCGGTATATTTACGGGATTCTTTACTGAATGGGATTTGCCAGTATCCGGCGGTCATGTACAGACTGGTTAAATACTTCACATTATAAAATTTTTGGAGCATTTCGTCCAGGTTTTCAGGCCTGTCTATTTCCTTCTTTACAATTTTGTTCAAAGTCCTGGCGTCAATAACTACTCTTACTCCCCCATCCCTTTTGTTCACGATGATAAGGGGACTATTATATTCGCTGCTACTCCGTTCGATTACACCCCATTCTATCATTTTATCTATTTCCACTTGCACAGCCTGCCTCTTTGATATGGGTATCGGAAACGGTCTTACAAAGAAAGGTTTATGCTCTATTGTCTCAATCTGGTATTCAAAGTTCTTAACTAGGCCAGGTTTGTCCGAAAATACGGTGCTGTTACTTTCTAAAATAGCAAGCAATTCTGTTTTCTGTTCGGGAGATATTCCCTTCAAATTTTCCACCATTTCTTTAAAATGATGCCCCTGCTTGTCACTCTCATTTATTAACCTCTAGACATGGTACACTTCATACATGTTTGTCAAACCATCATTCCCATGGTCGATTTCCAACAATAAAGAATCAATTTCTGAATCGAACACCTTCCCATTTTCCTCAAATTTTAATTCCAAATTCCTAAATGCATTATTAATTTTGATCACTCCCTGGCTACAATCAATAATAACCTTTTCTTTATCCAGCCAATCTATTCCCAGAATCATTTCAGTACTCAAGTCTGGCACAACCAAAAATTCGTGTTCAAAGTTTTGTCCTTTTATACTAAATTCAACCAAAATCTGGTTCTTTACCGGCTTGCTAGTCTTGCCCGTAGCACCAACAATTTTTACACCCGTCACTGACATAATTACTAGTCCAGGCTTATCACAAATGTGTTCGAAAAACGACTGGGAGATTGCACTTATCTGAGATCCAGTATCAAGAAGTACTTGCAATCTCACATTATAAATTTCAACTGGTATTACAGAGTGTTTCACCGTCGAATGTTTTTCATTGTTGTGATCTTCCCTAAGCAAATCCGGGTCGACGATAACATCGTCCCAAGATATGTTTTAACATTCACCCCATTTATTTCAGGCGGGTTCTTTGGTTCTGGGAGTCCAAAGTCACTAATTACTTGAACTCTTTGTAGAATAGACCCTGAGTCGTCAGGTGGCTCTTTCTTTCTTTGTTCGGTCTCAACATCTGGATTTTGTTTTGAAACTTCGTCATCATTAGGTACAATATCGCAACTAGCTGCATCCCCATTATTTTCACCAGTACCGCAATATTCGTCATTAGAACTATCGTCCGAATCCGACCATTCTGGATCGCTTTCAGGTTCTAACATAAAGGCTTTTCTGAGACAGGCACTAAGTTCTTCCTCTGCGTTTTCGTCAGGTTCAGATTTTAACTCAGTATCCTCTTTCGGCAAAACGTCCTCATTATCAGCTTTACTCACATCTACTGTTAATTCATATTTTGTGTAATCCCTGTGGACTTCAATTATTTGCAGGTAATTACCTGCTCCTTCCTCACGGTGCTTTTCGGTAGCAGCTCGTACTGTTGGCGGATCATTAACAGAAGTTACTTCCTCATCAATGCTTAGTATTTCATCCTCCAATTCCTTCCTATCTTTAATCATCGTCCTATTGGCAGCACGCGTACTCAGCGCGGCGCTGTTTACTCTCTCCTCTTCAACTTTGGGCCACGTCACCTTATCGACGTACCTATCATCTCCTTTTTCACTAATCAACTTCCTTGCCTCATACTCCTTCTTAAAATCCTCCCACTGACATTGCTTTAGGCCCTTGTACAGATCGTCGATCTGCACACACCAATCAGTTACTTCTGCTAGACATTCTCGCCATACTTTTTTGCTACCACTGCTAACCGTGCCTCTCTGTGTCTCCACCGTTTCATCTACAATTACTTCGGCACGGAATTACCACTCGTAATATATTCATCAGCTCTTACGGCTATGTTCGTACCTAATGCTGCCGTATTGCTAGCGGCTTCTCTCTGAACAGCTGTTCTGCTAGGCTGGGCCGTTGCCCTCTGATGCTCCACTCGCCTGTTAACAAGTAGCGCTCTGCGCGGCGGAGATGACTCATTCTGGCTCGCACCTGACGATTGTTTCGCAACAACACGTTGCTTCGTTCCACGCCTGTCTCTAACCTGTCTCATAACATTACTGTCAGTTCGGTAACTTTTCTTAAATCGGTGCCGGTATATATCGTTCGCTTCCGTTTGGGCCGCAACGTTCGCGAAATCAGTTTCCCGCGTCGTTATTATTTTGCGCGGTGTATCTTCTACCGCGACCTGGATAACTTCCTCTTCCTCTAGCTCTACCTCTACCTCTCTGTATCATATTCACGCGAAACCCTTCGCCGTCGTTTCTCTCGTCATTATTACGGTTATTTCTGTTACCAAAATTTTGATAATTGACACGACTTTCGCGCCAATGGTCTTCGTCTTCGACTCTTTCTAGAAATGATTGGAAGCTGCGATGATTGCTTCCCACGTATCTCTTTGAATCTTCTGGAAGCTTCTTATATAGCTCCCAGATAATTTCTGAATCTGATCTTCGACCTCTTGAATGTGTTAACTTCCGGTACCAATATTCGCAGAAATCTTTCAAAGGATTCCTGCCTCTGTTATCATGATGTTTGGCCATGATAAACTCGCGCCATAAATGATCCTGTTTTTGATCGGACCAATATTCTTCTGTAAACCTTTGCTTAAATTCTTCGAACATCATTCGTTCGGTATTCAAATTAATTCCCCAGCGCTTAGCGTCACCTGCTAAGGCGCTAATTACTGCGTTTATCTTTTCCTGATCAGATAAGTGTTCAGGAAATATCCTCTCGCAATTTTTGATGAAATCTAACGGATGCCATCCGTTATGTTTCTTGGCGGGATCGAAGCGTTCATCACCTTCTAACAGCTTCGTAATTGGTGTGCCATTACAGACAACACCAGGTCTATCTTTAATTTTACTCTCAAGATCGAAAATTTTGCCTTGAATTTTCGAAGTATTTTGTTCACATTTTTGGACACATCCGGTAACTTTTTCACCTAAATCTCTTTCAGTGTCTGAAACTGCCTTTTTCAACTGTGAGATTCCGTGTTGACATTTGTTTACGATTTCAGTTTTAAGACCGAAAACTCTTTCGTCTACTTTTGTTTCAACCAGAGGCTCTACTTTCTCTTGGATGTTGAGAATTTCAACATCGAACGTACTGTTAATGTTACCAATATCCCCCTGCATAGTATCCATATTTTTGTTAATGGTGTCAATTTCAAGTTTCACAGTATTTATCACAGAACTTAAATTACCCACTTTTTGTTCTACTTGTTCTATTTTAATTCCTTGATCTTCGACCTGTTCTTTAATTTGACCAACATGTGTGTTTTAAGCTGCTCGTTCTGTGTTTTGAGCTGCTCGTTCTGTGTTTTGAGCTGATGGCTCTGTGTTTTGAGCTGCTCGGCAACGTGTGTTTTAAGCTGATCATTCTGCCCTGAAATTTGTTTGGTTAATGGTTCAAATAAATCGTTCATGCTTAAAATTTTCACACTGTTTTGTTCTACGGAATCTGTGTGTTCCGATCCCACTTCCGAAGTTTCTTTCGGTTCTTTCTTTATCTGTGGTGAATCAAACGTGTCAGTGGATTTATTCACATACCCACTATCATCTACAAAGTCACCCTCTACTTCCTGTTTTATCCCTTGCTGTGTTCGAGACGATCTCGACATTTCAATTTGATCGTTAACGTGTTCGTGATATTGTACGTACGCCAATTGTCTTCCGCTAACGCCTTCTTTTATCTGGCCGCGTAAACTCCTGCTACTGCCAGCCGCATTTTCCATTACGCTCGGCACATCTATTGTTTCTACTTTCTTGTCCATACTGAACGCAAATTACACCACACTATCGTACTTGACGTTCACTGTTGTTTACTTTACTAACTATTATTGCAATTCGAGCCACTGAACATCCACTATTCGGTATTCACTTTAATTTGTGATCGACAACAACTGGATGTCCTGTCACCGGGAAGCCACTTGTAACGCCTCCGCTCGGGCGTACGTTAACTCTTTAAAGCCTGTACTATGATAAGTTGACGGGCTTCACCTTATAAGAAAGGATTTTAGTAAATATGTTGACCGCGTGTACCTGAATGGAGGCAAAATCAGACTTACGCCCACTCAGTAACAACAATGATACGTCAAGCAAGTCTAAAGTGCTACTACACGTTAGGCTGGGCAAGAAACATACACAGCAGATGCTACCAATGGTTAGTAATACGGTCGCCAGCCTAATTAGGCATTAAGTGAGTTTTTTTTCTTGTACAAGTGGATGTACGTACAAGCATAACAACACGTAGTAATACTGCATTAGATGGTAAATTTTAGAACCAGAAAAATCTACTGAACTAATATTTTCCCTTCTTGTACTAATTTGGACAAGCTATAAATACACAACATTACACTATAATGATTACTACAAACTGCGTTTTGTCTATTGATCTGACTGAAATCGGGCATAGGTTACCCTAGAAATAGCACTTTTGAAACACACAAACAATGTCAATTTTAATAAGGGTAAGACACTGATAAATTTAGGTTTTATATTTAACTTTGCAGGTCAAATCAGTTCAGTACACTCCAGAATTTAAATGAATAGAAAAGAAAAGAGTAGAGGGCGGGCGGGGGGGGGGGGTTGAAACTGTTATGATCACTGTGTTGCAACTATTAACTATTGGAAGAAACATTAATCACTCAAGATTTACAAAATATGAGTTACTACTCTTTTTGTCTTATTACTTCCTCATTTAACTACCATTATTTTTGTCTCAAATTAATTAAGCTTCATTACTAAACCAATTCCAAAATTATCTTCCAACTTTGTGAGACCTTTGTGCTTTGCTTATATTTTCATTAACAATAAGGCTCCTTAAAATTCATTCTAGCATAAAAATGTCTGCTGGAAATTCATATTGACATCAACTTTAAATCTTCATTTCGGGGCACTCGGATTGCACAACATGTGGAAAGGACCCTGTCTAGGTTAGGGGTAAGGATAATTAATTGATAGGACAATTCTGGTAAAAGTTAAGTTGTTATTGAACAGTCAGGAACAAAATTAACACTGGTCCACACGAATACAATTCTAAAGATTCAACCTGTTCGTGTCGATGCGGCGGTTGGCGGGCGGCAAAATGGCGAGGCGAACAGCACACATACAATCACAGCTATGGCTCTTGGTGTATCGGCACTTTGCTTCTTCTTAGCGTCGCAATCCTTTTCAATTCAGTGCCTATAGAAGATAGCCATGCTGTGCAGTCGTCGGAAACGGCACATCCGAGGCTCAATAAAACCACTTTTTCCAGGATAGCATCCTCGATCCGGAACGTGTTCCTCTGACCGATGCCCAACTCCGACTCTTGCTGAGCCCGTTATGCCGTGCCGCGCCCGTGTGCATTTTCCCGCGCTCGCCTGCCATCCACCACCCTTTACCGCTCCCCTACAGATAGGGTATTCACCAAAGGTTTTACATTCCACATATCCTAATACATTGCCTACGTATGGACCAGGCGCACAATTACAATTTTAAACATGTTACAATAGATTCAACATGTGTCACACTTCAATTCTGTTATAGCATTGCTTGAAATTTGACATAAATATTAATATTCACATCGAGAGTTGCTTACAGCTTCTTTAACATAATGAGACGAAAAGAAAAAGAAAGGAAATCAAAACATTGCTTACACTAACTTATCGAAAATCAGAAGAAAAAAAATTATTATATGTACAGTTGTTGTTACAAGTGATACAGCACTTGTGAATGTTGACATCGAAACCTCTGGTAGAAAAAATTCGAGAAATATTCTACAATATGAGAGCACAGCGACCGGAAACGGCCTTTGCGGTGCAAACACTACGAAGCAAGAGTCCTGGGTCAGACTACGTGGTTGTACACCGTAAGGTAGGTCTGCGCTTCGAGACTAAAGCTCTATATCCCCATGAACCAACTTACGACCAAGATGCAGGTTCACCTGGAGATATGACATAGGCTTGAATCTACCGTACCACAAAGGGCTTACGAAAACTATTTCTCATTTGTGTATCCTCCCAAATTTACGTAAGCTGAAACAGAGGAATCAACTGTTCATTCTTAAAATGTAAAGAGGTCGTACACGCTGCAAGACGCTACCACTGTATTAAATATCTAAAGCTTACAAGGAGGACTTCACATCTCTTTCACAGCAAGCGACTTTGTGTTTCTTAGAGGTGTAATACATGCTGCTGGAGTACCGTCTCTACGTGCACTGCTCTACATTAAGTCATATGGCATACTTTCGTTTAACTAAAAATTTTATTATAAATACTTTGCTGACCATCTATACACCGCAAAATAAGAGTTCTAGTTAACAAAATGTTGTTTCCTTGTTGAACCTAAGCGCATAATGACAGTGTTACCAGCTACGTGCAGTACACGTTGTCATCTTATTTCGCAATGCAGAGCAGTTTCTTACACACGTAAATGAAATAAACAACTTACTAAAAGTGGTTTGGTAACCACCCGAGCCACATTATACGCATTTTGTCTTCCAAAAAAGTTATTTTATACTTTATTTAAGCATGTGTTCAAACTGTTGACCATGTATTGAAGAGCACATTTGCAATCGCCTTTCGAGAAAAAGATGAGCAGATGTAAATACAGTGGATAACATGGTAGCGCATGAACCGGCGATTCGACGACGCATATCGTCTGGCGTACTTGGGGATTCGTCACAGACTGCATATTTGAGTGCTCCCCAAAGAGAGAAATCAAGAGGAGTAAAATCGGGGGAACTCGCACGCCAGTTGACAGAAGAATTTCATCCTGTCAAACGTCCAGGAAAGTTATCAATTAGCATCTGCGTTGCAACACTGGACGACTGACCTGGACAGCAGTTGTGTTGCAGCTTTATGTACAGTCAAGTATCCAGTGATACCTCTTCTAGAAGAGCGTGCTGAATATTCATCAGAAACGCGTAAGATGAAGTAAGTTCCCACAATCTACACGGCTTGGAAATACTTAAGGTTGTCTCTCAGTTGCTGAAGGACAAATAAGATAAAAATCTGTACGAAGTTCTAAATCACGTTCGCCGAAAACTTGATGTAGTGACAGATGATAGGGATGCGAATTCTGTCTGTGCAGGATGCGAATGACACTAGTCTGGCTGATTCTACGTCTTTTGGCAATATGTTTCGTACCACTGTGCAGATTCATTAGCATCGTAGCCAGAAGAGCTTCTTCGTTTTCTCTGTCAATTGCTGTCTTCTTTCTCGTCCTCTTTTTGACGTTCAAGCAGCCTGACCGCGCTAGCGTCTAAATAATTCGTACTATTGCATGGCCTGTCGAACATTGACAATTTGTATATGTCGCCCTATACTTCTATATTGCTTTTACGGTATTTCTTTCACATTCATTACATAAAAGTAGTATATCTAGCTTCCCCTCATTGGTGTACATGTCTGCATGCAACGAATGTTGAATAGCCTGCGGTGCAGACAATTGAACGGGCAAAGGTGTTGACATCCTGACACAGTGTAGAACGACAGCTCTGCTTGGTGGTGTTTCTGACCACCGTGCTCTCAAGTTCTAGGACATTTCTAGAATGTTTTTTTACGACACGTTCCAAGTAAAAACCAGAAACAGCTGCAAATGTACTGACAACTTTCGGCTGGTTGAGGGAGGAAGGGAACAGCGTTCACAAACCCAGAGAGTACTTCATTCTTATACTAGCTTCCGAATTAGTTACATGCGAACTCTCCAAGATGTCTCATGTTATGAGAAAATGTAGTGATGTGCTAGATACTTCGACAGAAAGAAAATATGAACCTGACTGTGAAGCCGATTATATATGTGATTAAAAACGGCACTAGAGTACAGTGAACAATTCACTGTTGAACCGAGAATTTACTTTCACAACCTTTTCTTAAGAACTTACTTTATTTATTAACGATTCATCAGGAACATTAAGACATTTAATTACACTACGTGAGCGTGGAAGTAGCTGCCCGTGGGTAACTGATGAAAACAAATTAAATTTCTTTCAACAAATAAAAATTTTATTCCTAAAAGCCCTTTTCTTTAAACAGATTTAAAATTATAATCAGAAAGCACCCTCAAAATATCAAGTTACAATTTTATTCAGAGGCAGGTAGAACAAATATTGATAGTATGAGCTTTCGGTCTGAGAACCATGCCGCTGCCTTTTGACACGGCCGTAATCACGACCGCTCACAACAACCTCTAAAAGACTACACTGGTGCAAATCTGCAACGCACCAGATTGCTTTAAACTAAAAATTTTAACAACTCACACAAGCACATAAACTATGCACCCCGTAGGAGGGATGGAAATGGTACAAAACACTAACATTAAAAAAATTGACTTGCCACCGAATGTGCAACATGATTTTTTTTTTTTTTGTAAAGTAACTAAGGGTGGAAGGGTGGCAACTTTATATACTAAAATGACCATTTAAATAATAACCCATGTAATGCAGTCTTACATAAAATATGCAGACATGCTCTACATTACACATATACCGCCTCTCAAGAAGATAGGCAAGATAAAAACATATTTCAGGAATCCGGCCTTTACACTTCAAGCAATAAATTCGTTAACACCGAATCCGACAAACATGACAGAGGCAGCTATTAACGTACGGCAGACCGACAGACACTAACTGCCTAACAAATGCGAACGAGGGACAGACGAGCAGGCTGGGGACGAGAGACTGACCAAGAACACAAGTAGAATTTAACAAGTAAATGAAACAACATATCACGAATCACTTAACTTTTAATAAACTACGATGTCTGTCGAAGACCTGGCGCAGCACGCCCAAAACGCTCTCCCGAACCGTACGCGGCCAGCCGCTTCAACGGACTCAGGAAGGGGCGCCGATCTCCCGTCTCACGGCGTCGCAGCTCGCGCCGGCCAGACCTATGTCGTAGATTGGCTCCTGTAGCTCTCGTGTCGACCGCGATACCACTACCACTCGCTATACGGCGAGGGACCCTGGACTGACGTGGCGACCTCACATGCGCCGCCGCTCAAGACGGACAAGTCATCTTGTGTCCCAATGCGCGACCCACCAACCGATCGATCCAACCGCCAAAGACCATTGTCTCAACAAACTCGAGCAGACTGGGGGTCTAACACATACTAGCACTCCGGACGACAGACAGACACTGACTGCCCCACACTGACCCGGCTGACCAAGGTACTCGCCCCTAGCGGGCTCATAGCATCCCATAAATGCACGTAAACAGGCAACCTTTCCACTTTCCCACCAGAGGGAGACAGGAAATCTGCGATTGCCACAGCGGCGCCACCGCCAGAAACGGAGGGCGACTGCTTCACACTAAGCGCTGCGGCGCGCTCTTCAAAACAGCAAGTTTTAACACGGCTCAATTGTCAAGAACAATCCTTCGGAAACTTCTTCAGTAATAACACAAGAACAGAAGGGAGAAATATTTCCCTAAAGCTTCGAAATATTGGCTGAGAAACGACTCTTGCTACAAGACGAACTATTTGCCCACCAAGACATCAGTGAAGAAGGTGTGATTAAAGAAATTGAAGACGTCGCTTCATCTTCAGCAGATGATTAAGAGGTAAAAGAAGGCATGCTGGTTCCACTGGATTTCAAGATTAGCAGCATCAGTTTAGCGAGAGAACATTCAGGTTGGAGTTTCGCCGCTCTTCATAGAAGAGAAAATCACCAAAGAGTGGAAGAGCTTCACTGCAAAAACTCTGATCAGTATCAGTCTGATTTGTGCAGTACCCCATACTTGTCACAAATGTACACACAATAGCATAAATAAAAAGGCTATTAGGCAATATATCTGATTGAAAGTCATCTGTCTATTTTTTATTTCCAATATCCTTAGGAAAATAACTGATTTCCTATTTTTCTGGATAAATATTACGAAAACAATAAATCAATTATTAGATATCGACAATTGGGACAGTCATAATAAATCTGTTGTTATAATTACATGGGAAAGGAGAAAAAAGCTCCAGCACCGTATTTCGATCCACAGACGTCGCGCTTATGGGACGAAGCGCTTACTCGCTCGGCTATGGACTCCTTGCCCACGAGCGACCACACAGTATTGTACCTGCATTCCTAAAACTTTGATAATCAACTTTTTCTAAAACGGTCGGGCGTTTCGTCTTGCTGTTTACATATGATGAAATCATTGCAGTCCATACACAACTTGTCAGTATGAATCACATCGGTGAGGGTAAGTACCGACCACTCTCTTCGTCTACATATAAATCAATGTCTCAGGTCTTGGAGCCGATACTGCTGACTGAAGTAGCTTTTCACTGGCGTCACGGAGGCTGAGTGCCCCCTGTTCCAAGCCTCCCACAAAAGAGAAATCTCTCGCACTACCACTAACAGAACCCGCGTACTCTGCATGGCTGTCAGACACGCACAGCACGTAGCTACAGCGGCAAAAAGCACTTACAATAAGGTGTGACTAGGGCCTCCCGTCGGGTAGACCGCTCGCGCGGTGAAAGTCTTGCGCGTCTTTGGGGATGAAATGATGAAGATTAGGACAACATAACACACTGTCAATAGGCGGAGAAAATCTCCGACCCAGCCGGGAATCGAATCCAGGTTCTTAGAATTGACATTGTGACGCGCTGACCACTCAGCTACCGGGGGTGGACTACAATAAGGTGATATTATAGGTCTTGATTCATCTGCTCTTCGCAATACATAATTTTCGTTTCGTATAAACTGACTGGCCAAATTGGTTACCCTACGTGAAAAAGCGCTGAGTATGAGGCCGAAATATTTCCGCTATATGCAAAGTGCGGCACGTGTGTAGCCTTAATATGAGAGAAGTTCGTCAGGTGTGTGGTGAAGATGGGAGCACTTCTCGGCTTGAAAGAGTTTACACGCGGCGTGATATCACGGGAAAGACGTAAGAGTCATAGCATATTAGAGATTGCATGCGAGTTTTGGGTTTCCAAGTGCTCAAGGGCTCAATAATATTGAAATCTAGCGACTGTTGTGGCCCGTGGCGATGTGATAGTTTATCCACGTGCTCATAAAACCAGACCTACACAACGTAAGCTGTTAACAGAAGCCCCGCTGTCGTGGAACACAGCATCAACGTTTGCGATCAAACATTGCACAGTGGGATGACACTGATCAGCGGACAATCACACAATCCTTCGCGGTAATGCGACTTAGCGGGATAGCTAGGGGTCAGTGAAATACCACTGTAGGGTTCCCCAAATACCGCAACTAAATGGTTCAAATGGCTCTGACCACTATGGGACTTAACTTCTGAGGTCATCAGTCCCCTAGAACTTAGAACTACTTAAACCTAACTAACCTAAGGACATCACACACATTCATGCCCGAGGCAGGATTCGAACCTGCGACCGTAGCGGTCACGCGGTTCCAGACAGACCTAGAACCGCACGGCCACACCGGCCGGCTGCCGCAACATTTCGCTCGTAGAGTGGGCCATAAATTGGAAACACTGCGAAAGAAGACGAATGCAACCGAATGGCTGTCTTCCATGGCTCCATAGTCCGGGCTTTATTGCTTTGGCTCTACGATCTCCCGTTATGGGCATTCGCTACTCTAGCCAGTGATTTTCGAATTCTCTGCTTATGAACCTTCCTTCGTGTTGGTTAGGTACTGACAGGGTTCGTGACTGCGACATGAAGCTCTGCAACGACATTTACAGCAGTTCTCTTGTTAGTTTCCGTTACAGTCCACTTCTGATCACAGGTCACCAACACACGGCACACATTTTCAACTGCGTTGCGACTTAACTAATGACGTTTATTGGCTTTCCATACATGCGGTATGAATGTTCGGTAAGGAGGCTGTTGAACAAGTACCAACGATGTGCCGACGTTAGAATTCTCTTAGCCCTGTCGTCATGAACTCACAACTATACAGAATACTGATTTGACCACGGCTGATACTAGTAACTTACTGAGGACACGATGAAACGCAACAGCGCAACCTGCAAGTTCGGCTAGTATCTGCATTTATGCTGAAGTATACATTTCCTGCAGTGTTTCCACATTTTTGTCCAACTCGTGTATATATTGGCTTCATTGTGGTCAAAATATAAACTGATTAAACTGACGGCATTCAAATCCCAGCTTCCTTATAACTTTTACTTTCTGTTATTATTACTAACAATAGCCGAAAGAGATCTGGCACGTTTCTGTGTTTCTTCTTGCGGTAGACAGCCACACATCGACCTAAGATTTAATCCAGTGACATGAAAATCCCGTGCCACAAGATGAACAGGCGTCAACTCTGTCCAAATTTCTGCATGGCTCATGCGACAAAGAAAACACATAACAAACACCTCGTCATTTAATACAGTATTCCGTAGTTGCTGCTAACCACTAACATTCATGTAGACCATACTATGTAACGCACTTTTAACATATATAGTGGAGACCGAAAACCCACAGTTGTAAGGCCCGAATTCAGCATCAACATAACATTTAATATGCAGCAGATCTGTCACAGAGTAACCCAGGATAATTGCAAAAACAAATCGAGTGTGAAAAAGGTAGGGAATAAATGACAATACTTACTTATTTAATAGGGGGACAGCTATTATTTCATTCCTATGTAATTAAAGATAAAAGGGAAGTGAAAGGAGAATTTTACATGTGGATCAATGTCCAAGCGAAACAAATACCAATGCTAAGGCATTTCTATATCACTTTGACATGTAGATTGGAAAACATAAGTGTGAAGGAAACATTATAAAGATAAACAATTGTCAGAAGCGAAGGTTAAGGCATTTAGTGCCGATATTTAGTTGAAAAGAAAAGAGATCTCTGAATTAAAGATCCATACGTATTTCATGACTTGGTATACCCAGGGGACACCTACGTAAGGGGAGAAATGTTTAAAGCATGCATCACAGTTAAGTCAGGAACTGATCAAGAAATCGCAGGTTGTCAGGTGGGCAGCACCACGTGATCATTCTCCCACATTTCCCATTGGCCGTGGGCAGCAGCCGACATTCAGGAGGTGCCTGTCGTCTGCAACCCCAAAAAAAAAAAAAAATTCATTCCAAACGTTGCAGTGAAACACTCTGAACTCCTTCAACAGGAGTTTTGCGCAGGAGTTGAGACTCATAGATCTTAGCCGGTCGTTGTGGCCGAGAAGTTCTAGGCACTTCAGCCTGGAACCGCGCTGCTGCTGCGGTCGCCGGTTCTAATCCTGCCTCGGGCATGGAGGTGTGTGATGCCCTCAGATTAGTTAGGTTTAAGTAGTTCTAAATCTAGGGGACTGATGACCTCAGACGTTTAAAGTTAGAGCCATTTCTCATAGATCATAGAAAAAATTGTTAGACGGTCCCTTGGACAGGCAGTTTTTCACTGTTTGCCTCCGTACAGGCTAGAGCATGTGGAGTTTGAAGCAACTTAAAACACCTTTCTTTTGAGGGGTATAAATACGCAGTTGTAAGCCAATCTTCAATTTTAGGGGTGTGAATGGTATCAAGGGAATCGAAGAGTTGGGAACTGCCTGCGCTCATCAGACCTCGAAGATCAGGTGTGATGGTGTGGGGACGCATGGCTGCCAGGAGGCGTGTTGGAACGTACCAGTGAGCATTAGATAGTGCCATGGGTGTCCGTTACACAGTAAAGAGGTGAATTCTAGAAAAGTTCTCGGGTTAAGAAGTACAACAAATACAAGTAGTTCCCCATAGCTGAGGGTATTGCACTTCATAGATTGCTGACGGCAGTCTAGTCCGTGATCACATTCAACGACAGTTCTATAACACAAGCTTGTTATTCGTAAAATGACTGTTGTAGTTGTCATTCATAAAATTTTATTTGTTTAGTATTCCACATCTACACTCTTAAGAAAAGAAATAGGAGCAATTCACTAAATTACAGACCCATATCACTGATGTCAGTTTGCAGAAGGGTTTTGCAACTTATACTGTGTGCAAACATAACGAATTACCTCGAAGAAAGCGGTTTACTGAAGCATAGCACTGGTTAACAAAAAAAAAATCCTCATGAAGTGATCAGTGATATCGACATGAGACCTCAAATTGATTCCATATTTCTTGATTTCCAGAGGTCTTTTGACACCGTTCCTCACAAGTGACTTCTGATAGAATTGTGTGCCTATGGTGTGTCATCTCATTTTCGGTCAGACATCTGCCTCGATCATAAATCAACGTATCTTTCAGAAAATAAAATAAGTAAAGAGTTTGCGGGTGTACATGCCTTGCTTTTAATATAGTGCTTGTCGGTCACAATCATCTTATGTTTGTGGCTCAGGAACGACTTCCCTACACAAGTTACAGTATCACTTACAATAGTCCCTTTCATACAAGAGCTGTACAGTCAGTCCTGTTACAAGCAGAGGTACAAGAGTGAATCTAGAGTTAGGTAGTATTACAGTCATCGTATTGGTCTGTAGGTAACAGTCATTGATGTGTGGATAAGTGTGATCCAAACTACTTCGTCCTTTCTCGTGGTTTTTGAGTCCGTCCACTAATTGCAGCAGCCTGTAATCAGTGATACTGTGTGGCGCGTTCTAATTAACGTGGTGATGCGGTTCAATAGGCAAGTCTGGGACATAATGTACTAGTGGATTCAAGCTTGCGTTAAAAGTATATTCAGACTGAGAGGACAGTTTAGTTGTTGACGTGGTGAAATTCAATCACACCCAAAAATAAAGCACAACTGTTCAGTGTAACATAGCAGAATTGCATAACGAGAGCACCATAGTATTAGATTATGGTATCTGTCACTGATGTGGGTAAGGTTTTCAATCGAATGCTACCAACAGTGTTCAATAGAGGATCCCATACTGTGGCCACAACTCTCGGCAAGATAGTGCAGACGTTTAGACTAACAAGTGAGCTATTTTGTGGCCTTTAGTTTCGGACTAGAAATCCATATCAGACGAGTGGTAATTTTTAGTCCGAGTGCAGCGCTGGAGGTGGCGACACAATTAAATGTTTTGCCGAACTTTTCTAACAACCAGGAATTCATTGAGGCAGTAGAAAGCTGGAAGAACAGTGCAAGTATACACTTGAACAGTAGTTTTTTTTATTAAGAAACAGCTGAACACTTTAAAATCAGTAAGATACACAATTTAACAGTGGAAGATTTGATGACCAATAAATAATGTAGTTAAACTCAAGGCTCACCACATCACTGAATACAATAATTAAAATGCATGGGTGCTAGGTGATAGTTAAAAACAATATCGCCGCACCAAAAATAAAAACTCCTTCGTTGTCTTACATAATTATATAAGGTATCATGCCTTTGGGACAAGAATTATTAATTGCCATAGGGTGTTGCTTGTTAACAGACAATTACAGGGCATGAACTTCAATTGATCAAACTAATAACTACACTTAGCAACTACACAAACTGCTTAAGGGCTAATGACAAACGCCTATCACGACGAATCACTTTCACGTAATTAAATCTCACACAGAAATTTCATTAAGGAACAAGATCCCTAATCACTATCTTACACCAGCACTGATCAATCTTAAGTGAACGTATTTTTACAACCAAAAATACTTTACTAAAATCTGAGACAGATACAGTACAACAAAATCAACGTCTTGCGGCCCTGGAAATAAATTATAACAAGGTGCTTTAGGATCTTTACGAAATTTATTTAGGAATATAGTATGTCCATTAGTAAGTATTAAAAGGAACCTTGAGCTTACATCCAAACACACCTCTAGGGGCAGTGGGGCGGTCAGACATATAAAAACAGTGAGCCTCTCAGCGCAGTATCCGATCAAAACATCCGGTACACGACGTGAAGTTTGTGCGACCTACACGGAAGTTGCCTAGATCATACAGTATACCACCAAAGTCCAAACCAAATAAACTAAAAGCTGCCCTTAAGAAGTGATGCTTCGATATACTTAATGACCATTTGGAAGGAGAGGACTGTAGTAAATCACTAGGGAAACTAGTTAAAAATATAAAGGCCCACTGACCGTTATCATATAGAACTGAAAAATGGAATGTTAAAGTAAAGTAAATATTTAATCCCAGGGCTCTCACGTAAGCAAACTATGTCATTAGCTGATCAAATATACTGAAAGAAGTACTTATTCCTGGCAATTACAAATGGCAGCGAAACATAATTATTAAACAGCTTGCTAGGTCGGCAAACAGCTAATGACAATCAATGTTGATTTACTAGAATCGCCTCGTCAACTGCCGTAGAAAACATACCTTTTCCATAGATGTGCGAGAAATTTACATTAGCAATAAAGATCTGATTAAAGCCAAAAGACCAAATAAAGCATACGGCAAGGTTCCTTTCCAGGTTTCCTCTTGCATTGTATGTGAGAAGTAATAAATAATGGCTAATCTGTTCTGTAACATACACACATGAGCAGAATTAAACAGTGTACTAATTAAATACAAAACACTAATAAGTAAAACAAGGCTAGCAATTACTGAATGGGTAATACATCACAAAGCTTACAGAAGAATTTAACAATAATCACGGGCTTGCGTACACAGTCAACGAAGCCACACAACACAGTACGTCGCAAGTAGGATTCGAAACCTAAATTACAATCTGCGTTCACCACCAGTCCAGAAAATCAGCTAAACACAGCCTGGCAGAGAATTCTTACGGGCACCTTCACTCACGACAGAATATCGGAGGAATGACCACGAATACCAGCTAGATCCGATAGGAACCAGGATTCTGTGGGTCACACAACAATTAAGAAAAAAAGTATCACCCATTACAGAAATGGGTTTACCATGAATGAGCCATGCTGTGGCTCGCGTTGGTACTGTTGTACGTTTCCGTCCCCTTTTGGAAGCCAGACTGTAACGTTTAGTTGCCGCGGTTGCTTGTAATTTTCTTGTGTTGACACGTGCCACTTGGCTTCGCAAGCGTTGCCTGTCCGCTCGTGGCAGCAGCGGCGTTATCAATATGTCGTAAGTGCGGTCCTATCGTTGGGGTGACATCGTTGTTCTCCCGTGTCGTGTGAGTGAGTTGTTCATTGGGGATGCAGAAGGAACCAAGTCCGCGCAGAGCGAGTACACGCTGAAACCGCTGGTGGCACGCATGGACTGGCTGTGGTCACGAGGGCGCACGACATCGTCGAGACCGGATCCTGCAAGTTTTAAATTGAGTGCATATCAATTCGAGTAGACAAACCTCCAGCATTATTAATTCTCGCGATTCTCCAGTGACTTGGGTTCGTGTTGCTGCTGTAATTTCGCCGAGGCAACGAGCAGCCAGTGGAGTGCTTGGGGAAGGCGGATCTGATTAGCTTTCCTGGGCCTCTAATTACTATTTATACCTTCAGCTTGTTACAATTGTTAAGTTCAACGAGCGGTATTTTCCTGCCTGGTGGCCGCTAACGCCCCAGTTACCTGACCTGGTGGTTAGATTATGTAACGGCAGTGTACGTTTACTCGCCTTGCCGCCGCTTTCTTGATTGTATGTTAGTTGGCGAGTCTTCTACGTTGCAAGTAGTGATTCCTTAATTGTTCCGGGCGCTCTAAGCACAGTATTCTGCGGTTGGAGTCCAGATGCCGCTTCCGGATTTGGCGTATTTTTACATCTTTGCATTTGGTTTAGTGGACGTCAAGTAGCCTCACGAAGATTATCATTAGTCACTCGTTAGACTGCCACTAGTCTGAGTTACCATCTTGTGGTATGAATGCAACTCTTGGCTGCCTTTATCATGGCTCATGAAAGTGTTTTTGGTCTGAGCTACTCAGAGGTCGATTCCTGGAGCACCGTCTGTGACTAGCCCTTGTGTTTCATTATTTTGTTATTATTTTATTATTGTATTACCAAGTAACCATCATTTGTCATACCAGTTTGGTGATCAGTTTCTTATCCTTTTGAATTGACATTGTTATTATATTTGCTGTTTTATTATATATTTCTAAATTTAAATATAATTGCCATTTTCGGCGTTACAGCAAGTTTAAGCGATTGTGCTACCAAGTTTACGATCATTATGTCTCACCTGTTTGGTGATCAGTTGCCTGTCTTTTATATTAACTTTTGCTGTTGCAATGCTGTTTGACAGTACGTTTGATAATTTTTTTAAAAAATAATTCCCATTCTTGGCGTTAAAAGCCTTCAGCCGTGACTGTCGCTACTTGTCTTAAAATTCTAATGTGGCAATTGTATTTTAGTAGTAAACCTCAAGACCTTGGTGATTTGTTTTCAATATTTTAATAACTTTAGCTTGTAAGTTGCAACAAGTTAAACAATTCTTAATTTATTGCCATTAAGGCCTTCACACGTGAAACAATTCTTAAATTATTGCCATTATTTTAATTTGTTGTTGATTTGAAATAAATGGAGTGTGATTAAAAGAAAAGCCTACCAACAGTAACTGATTATGACCCCGTCCACAATCGTAACCGAATCCTGCCTTCCTTCACCACCAGGTCTCAATGAAGTCCACAATATGGACACGCAACGTCCCTCTGAGAAAGCTCGCTTTTCCTTATGATCAAGTAGCTGGCAGTTGATCTCCATCAGCTGTGGTCGTACCACTAACACTCCACAGGCTTGGACCTGTGTTCAGCCCAATGGAGCTTCAGTTATACTCGCCCTGCACAGCCCTGTACCCTGTGCGCTTCTGCTCAAGCCCTCTCTTGCCTCCTTCGTTATCTGTAGCGGCTCCCTGAGCGGTTTACGAGCTATCGACCAGTGTTTCCTCGCTCTCGTCTGGTGCTAGCTATCCATATTCTTGCCCGTTGCGGCCGCTCTGTGGTCTTTGTGTGGACCCCAGGCCATGTTGGGATACCAGGCAATGAACATGTAAACCGGTTGGTGAAACAGGCCACCAGTAAACTATCTCTGGACATTGGCCTCCCGGCGCCTTATTTGCGAGCACTCTTACGCCGCAAAGTTTTTGAACTTTGGGACGCTGAATGGCGCGATCTGACCACACGTAATAAACTCCGTCCTGTGAAGGAGATGACGGCTGTGTGGCGGTCATCCTTGCGAGCCATTCACAGGGACTCAGTCGTCCTCTGTCGGCTCCGCATTGGACACACCCTGCTGACGCACAGATATTTACTGAGCCGTGGGGACCCGCCTCTCTGTCGCTGCGGGGCAGTTTTGTCGGTGGTGCACATTTTGTTGGCCTGTCCGCTTTTATCTGTGCTCAGGCAGACATTTGCGCTGCCTGATACGCTCTCTGCCCTTTTAAAGATGACACTGCCATGGCGGGCTTAGTTTTGCGTTTTATTCTGGCAGGGGGCTTTTATCACTTGCTCTATGTGTTTGTCTTTATTTTGTGTTGAGTCTGGCCCTTGGCCTACGGTTTTAAACTGAGTTTTTAATATGTTTCTCGGTGGTTGGCTTTTCCATATTTTCTCTCTGGTCGGCCAACCACTGTCACACTCTGTGTGATTTTAATTCGTTTTGTCTGGTCTTTGTCTAAGTTTCTCTTGTCCTGTGTCGTCTGTCATCTTTTTCTTGTTCGTTTTTATTCTGTGTCGGTGTTTTTAAGTTTTGGAAACAGGGACCGATGACCGTAGCACTCTGGTCTCTTTAATCCCACAAACCAACCAACCTCCCTTGCTGGCCAATTTCCTCCAGTTTCCCAGCAATGGGGCTGAGACGTACACATGACAGATACCATCGATAACTGAGCACCCAGGATACCTCGGTGCACTGTCAAGTTAATTTGGTTTGGTAAGGTGTGCCAAGGAAGAGGGAAGCTGCGCAAATGGTAACATTAGAATGCACAGTTAACACATGTTATACGTAAGTGTATACTTATGCTAAGGTTATCGTGAATCCAGGACAGTTGCACACTATCCACGGTGTAGTATTTGGGTAAGAAAGACATTCTAAGAAAAGGTGCTGTGAGTTGAGCGGTGGTGTTAGTTAAGATGTGTAAGTACTGCTAGGAAGGCATCAGCCTGGGGGTTAAGTATTTGTTGCATCCCTAATTGGACAATATAATGCAACACATTCATATGCAGTTGGGTGTCATGGATGATATCAATGAAGATCAGCGCGGCTTTGATCACTTCTAACATGGTGCTTATCTTACATAATTGCCACGGTTAATATAAAATCATGGTCACTGATGTTTCTAGTTTTTTCATGCTGTTGCATTAATCCTGCAGCGAGTGTTCCTGTCTGCCGAGTATTGGCGAGCAAATTATTTTCTGTGTGTGCAAATTGTATGTATTGTTGAACAAGAACTTCCTCAGCGTAAACAGTAATGGATGTTGTACGGTGAATAGGCTCATTTTATTTTTCTGCATCGGAATGATCTGATGTCGCATATAGCACCTTGAGTACCGTCTCACCCACATTAAACCAAGCTCTCTTGGTGTAATGTTGCGACACTGCGTCGGTAATACTGCATGGTTGTTCCTGTATATTAATGGTAACTTGAATTAAGCCCAATAAGGTCACAATTTAATAATTGCTCGGTCATACGTTGTAAGTGAAATTGTGCCTTTGTGAAGTGTGCCAGACCAATTGAGGCAAAAATTAACACATCGTAAGTTGTGTAAAACGAGTTGCTCTGTAGTTCAAACGATACACCTGAAGCAGAGGGTTACAAGCGGAATGATAGTGTTTCAAGAGCGATAGTTAATACAAGCATTCAGGATGCAACACCAGTATGTGCCATCCGTGCGCTCCAGTCAGCAATACAACTGTAGAACCAGGTAGTACAGTGTCCACATCAGTAGGCAGGGTAAATAGGTGCTGAGATGTAGAAACAACCAACTACAACAGTAGTAACGAAGACCACTGGAGTAGGATAAGACACAGAAGCAGTAAAGGTCATCTGAGTAGCGAGGTCATATATGGGTTGATTCCTGTCTGGATGGCTGGCTAGGCTTGCATCTTCTCCACCTCAGGACAGCACAAATAAAGGAGCAGATTGACCCGGAACCCAAGCATATAAATAAGATAGGGGCAGTAATGAGTGAGGGTTATGTTAGGGGAGTGTTGCTGTGCTGGAATTGCTGATGACATAGGACAGCAGGACCGCTTGTTCCTCTGAGAGCAGCAACTGTAACGGGGAAATTGCCTTACATTTGTTTCGGCGTGCTGCAGGCACTCATAAATATGGTGTCAACTCTAGACACTAGTTCTCAAGAGCATACAGAGTTCACTAGAGTAACCTGAAACCCTTAATGTGGAATACACCCACAGCACTAAGGGCTGAAAACTAAGGGGGTCGAAATCTAGACCTGCTCTCTTTCGTTAAAACTCTACTGTCAATGAGTACCTGCCAGCTTGCACTAACTCATGGCAAGGTAACCTGCATGTAAATTAACATGTGAAACTTTTGATAACTCAAAAAAAATTTCGGATGTAAATAGAGAGCATGACCTACGGTCTGTCCCCAGGGTATTGCGATTTTGCCGTATGGGCGAATGTTCCTCATGGAAGTGGAAACAGGAATTGACAAGAGAGGATCAGATAGATGGGACTGTATGTTAATGCTCCGTCTTAATACCCTGTTTTATTGGATAGAGCATGGCATGAACAGTGGTGTGACTGTAATAAATGTAAGAATAAACAACAATGGCCGAAACGTTGGAGAATTTTAAGTACTGATATTGCGATCGCATACACGAACGATATTATTGACAAGCATGAGTATCATTCGCAGAATGTGCATAATCACGGGCACATTAAAAAAAAGAAAAGCCTTATTTGACTATTTGTAATAAGTTGACTGCAGGAGGGGCTACAAAAATCAACAAACAAGAAGGAATTCCATTGTTTTCCAGGTCTCTAATACAAGGACAGCTCAATCACAATGTTAATAAAATCAAGAATGATAAGGTTATCTGGTTACAGATTACGCACAAGGAGAGTAGAAGGGAGAGCTCAGTCCTGATTCCAATGGGGGAAGGGGCAATGGCTGAGCACTGTAGAGGCGCCAGGCCCCAATTGTTTTTTGCGAAAAGACAGGATAGAAAATTTGGTATTGTCGAAAGGATTAGCGTGAAATTCCCTTTTTTGATAGAAGCATCACTGGCGTGGCAGGAGTGTAAGAATAAAACAGAAGGTACTCAAAATCAGCAGAATCGTAATGGATGGAAATCGCCTGCCAATACAAAATAACAACACAGACTGACTGTCCTGATACTTATCCGACCGTTTCAGGAGTGCATAGAACTCGTACCACTGAAGTATGTTAAAACTAGTCCGTGCTCGCCAAAGGTGCGAGGTTGTCTACCCATAATGCTTAACCAGTAAATGAACAACATTGAATAAATAATGAAATGAGAGATGCCGCTTATTTTTGCGAGGTCTCAGACCGTGAATACCTGAGGAAATCGTACTTGCTGCTTGTGGCCACTGTACATACAACACTGCTGGTTCTCTAGCAACTAAAATGGAAATTCGTCTTTAAGACAAGAAAACTCATTGCTGTAGCTTGTAAAATGTCTGTGGCAGGAAATGAACTTATCCGTGAAATATCTGCGATAGGTAGGTGTGCTGACTCCATGCACGAAGTTACTCGGTCCACGGAAAACACATTTTCCTCAGGCAGACATGCAGATGGCTAGGCTCCCTTTGAAGCAGAGATAGTCGATGCAGCCAGAACCCGATTACGTCTGTATACAGGTGAATTCAGTTTCCGAAGGAAAAAATTAAAATTTTAATTGTTACAGATGTGCGAAATGTTTTACGTTACTACTATGTTGTTCAGGAGTTAATATACTGGCAGTGTTGTATTAAAAAGCTCATGAGCACTGACTCTTGGCACAATGGCACTGAAGTATTCTGTTAATTAGCTACACAATAGTTACACAGTTAGCTACACATAAGCCAGGTTGTTGACAGGTGGGCTACAGACGCTGTATATTTGCACCATTACCTCATTAGCACCTCTGGTAGTAGTCGTAAAAGGAAACGACTTTATTTTCAAATGTGGAATTAACTTGAAAAAATTGCTCTACAAAGCCAGGAAAGTAACTCACCTGGTTTTTTTTTTGTAACAGTACCAACCACTGCTTGTTGCATGGATGACAGCAAGTCATCATCAAACGAAAATGCAGGCTCAGGAAATGAGTGGCTGGATGTACAAAGGTAATGAGAATAAAAGAAAAGTTATAGTAATTGATAACCTCAACGAAAAATAAAGAAAAATAGAAGAAAATCGATGGAACATCAACAACGCGTGAGTGGAAAAAGACTTCCTGTTAAGGCTCTCAATTACAAATCGGCTGGGAGGAAAAGGTGTGAAGACCATATAAGAGATGGAGTACCGACCAGGTAACTTGCCAAATACACGAAGCGAAGGACCAAGAAGGGAACTTACTGCGGAACACGTCGAGTCTCAAAAAATAAGTTTTTAAACGTTTAATATCAATAGAGTGAGTGATTCCGGTATCTAATTGTTGCTGAATCGTCTCTTCTATTGAGGCGAAACATCGGGCGTACAAAGCACGATTACGTGATAGAGGATAAAACGGAAATTAGTCAAAGGGGGCACATAATTGAAGCTTAGTTTGTTGACTGTGTCAGTTGCGTGTGATTGTATCGTGACAAGCAGCGTAGAGTGGGAATTTGAGCAGAGGAATGGAGGGGGGGGGGGGGGGTAATTCACACTTGAAATCACGTTTTTGCGTTGGTTTAAGGCACAAAAAACAACCGAGGTCATAAACTCCCATGTTATACTCTTATAACACGAACCCACTATACGTTAAGCCCAATCGACGGAAGAAAAGGGATCTGAAAGCAAGATAAATGTGAGTAGAGACAACGACGGTCCGTAACCAACGATTTAATGTCCCTCACCCTACTGCTACGACGTAAGTAAAACACGATTGACATCACGCGCGTCGTTCACTAAAATGACCGGTAACTCAGACGGCAGACGTACACTGAAACGTAATCGGTTCAAATAAGGGTATTCGGCAGCAAATGGCAAACCATCGAAGATTGTTATGTGATGGGCACCCACCACTTTATGTTCATTGTAATCAAACGGTGATGGCTAAAATGACAGTGCCCAAAAGTGAAGTCCTCGCGACGAGAAGGCCGAGAGGAAGTCTGCCAAGCCATTGGGAGAGGTTTAATTCCCCATAGCTTGTTCCCGTGGAGAGAAGACCAGTGGTGATGCCACCATCTGCAGACAGACGGCAAAACGGAGATTATACTAACGAGTTGGAAAGATAGCAGGCCGAGGTAGGAGGACAGCAGCCTTGGCATCCGCGTCAGCAGCCTTATTTCCCGTCAGTGACCTATATGAACACCGTGGCTCCCTCAACAGCAAGCTAGTCGTAGCATTCTTAGAACCGTTGCACTGTTTGGCTGTGTACAGCACACAGAGGCACTGAAGGGCACTCAGAGAATCTGAGCATATGACACAATTAAAAATTGTATGTCGCCGGATTTAATGAGTGGCCTCATAGAGCGTGAAGAGAACTGCTGTAAAAATCGAGCAGTATTCTGGAAGCCGATAACAAAAATGGTAGATGCCAATGATGAAGGTGCACCCGACACCATGGTTGGTCCCTAGAGCCATCATTGTACACGAAGATTCTATTGGTAATTGCGTGTGAAAGTCAAGAAAGTAACAGCGATAGCTCGAATGTGAAGCAGTGTCCTTAGAAGCGGCTAGAGTTGAAGACGAAGGCTGCAACACGAAGCCAAGTTGGTGAAGTGTTCACATCAGTCAGGAATGTGGCAGGCAGCGTGAAGTTAAGCTGCCGGAGCAGTAGCCGAAAGCGAACTCCGGGAGGTAACAGAGAAACAGGGTATACCCCATACTGGTGTCATCGAAAAAGGGGACAGAGCATGTGTGGCGGGCATAGCAGACAAACGGCATGTCTTCCCGCTGAGGAGAGCATCACGCCAGGGTGAAGCTTCTGCCTAGAGTCTGTCAGCTGAGCTAGTGTAAGAGGCATCAGTGCCCAGAAGTATTCCGCGATGGTGGATTAAGACAGCATAAGGTGTATGGACGTGCACATGAAGACTACATGAAACACCCATAGTCAAATTTCGAACGGAGAAGGGATCGGGATAAACGGAGGAGGGTGGCCCGATTTGCTCCACAGGAAGTACCGCTTAGGACACGTAGGTCATACAGGGACTGGTTACAGCGTGTGTCCAGGTGAGATACGTTCACGTTCTTATGAAGCACGAACCTCAGGAATTTCGTAGATTTAGCTAAGAGCTACTCCTGGATATAATGATGATGGAAGAAATCCATCGCGCCAGCAGAATTTAATACAGACGGTTTAGTGGTGGAAAAGCGAAAGCCACTGTCGATGCTCCACGCGTAAAGATCGAGACATCGCTGGAAACGTAGCTGAAGGAGAAAAGTCCGTGGAAAACTGCAACAGATCGCAAAGACGTCTACAAAAAGAGAGCTGTAAGTGCCTGGTAGAAGACAGCCCATAACAGGGTTAATAGCTACAGCCAAGAGGACCTGGATGAGGAGCCTTGAGACGCCCCGATCTCCTGGCTAAAGGGGTCTGACAAGGCTGCACCCTCATTTACATTGAAACACCCCTGTTTTAAAAATTCATGAAGGAAATGTGGCAGGCGGCCTCGAAAGCCCCACATGTGTAGCGTACTGAGGAAACCACAACTCCATCAGGTGACGTAGTGTGTCTCCAAATAGAAAAGCCAGGTTACAGTTTTGTACTTCCATAAAAAGCCGTTTAGTTACGTAATAAGGAGAAAGTGCTTCCCGCAAGAGACAGGTGAATTTTAACATCGACTGGCCCTGGGGAGGAAGATTGGGATGAGGTGAGAGCATGTTCAGGCATGTAGATGCCTGTAAATGTGGCATTGTAGAATTAACGATTCTCAGAGGAAAAAGATTCCATCCGAGCCTCCTCCACTCATTTCGGAGGGAGGTCAGGCCCGAAATCGAGAAATGAGCCTTCGTCCTCAGAGAGCCGATGGAGGTTGCCCCACACGACGGAAGCCAGAGGCAGGCTGTTAAAAGAATTAGTAAAGGAAATCCCACTAGCTTTTCCTGCCATTCCGAAGAACGAGATGACACTGTGCACGCTATTGTTTATAACGAATACAATTCACCATCGTATAATGACGGTTAAAATACGCAGAGAGCGCGCGAAAAGCTTCGCGGCACGCCTCAATCCACCAGGGGACCGGGACACGGCGCGGTAAAGAAGAAGTGCGAGGTATGAAACACTCTGCGGTGGGAACGATAACGGCAGTAAGGTAGTCTACCTGGTCATGACAACTGGGGAAATGCTGTTCGTCGAAGGTCACGAGAGGGGTGTAAAGCCACTTCTTGGCAATAGAAAGCTGCCAATTGAGTTTACACGCAGGTGGAGTGGGAGTCAGCAACCGAAGAGTGCACAGGAAATGGTTGCTCAAGTAAGTGTCAGAGATTAGATACTACTAGAGACGACAGGTAAGACGGGCAGCGCAGAACGGAGGGACAGGTGTGTGAGGATTCTGAAAGGACCGTGAGTGCTCCACTGTTAAGACAGATGAGGCTGACTTGAGTGAGAAGGCCGATTCGAAGAGCAGCCGTAATTCTTATTGGATTTAATGCCACGAACGTTTCATAGGGGAAGAGTCGTAACAGGGAATGAGGTGGAGGTAACGGGAGGAGAGCAGTCATCTCGGGGGCTGTCTAGTGCCACAGTTTGAAGACACTGCCACAGATTTCAGAGACGGGAGGGTCCTGCTCCATGAAATCTACGAAGGCGTCGGCATTCTCTCTGGGTTGGCCTGCGGACACCAGGGTAGAAGAACGGTACGCTGTGTACACCAGCGAATGGCTAGGTGAGAGTATCATGTGGCCACACCATTGAAGTGGTTCTCCGAGTCGGTAAAGGAGAAGACCATTGGCCTCAGTTCCATTTTTCAGAGCCTTTACGGTTCGCAGACGGACACTACGATGAAAAATCAGCCAAAGTTAAAAAGTTAGCTTTTTTTATCCATTGATAAGTAGATTCAGCCCAGGAGCTATTTTCAGCTCATAATAACATAATTGAAGATGATATTTCTGAACATGCAAAACCCGTGCCATAAAGTGTAAACAAACAGTTACATTGCATAATCTATTATTAGTTTTAGGCCGGGACATATACCAGCTGCTGACTGATAGTTTGCTCATGTTTTACATGGGTTTTGCCTTTCCGGAAATACCATGGTACGATAATCTGAATGGTACCCGGCCTGAAACTAGTCATCGAGTGGGGAAAAAAGTGAAATTGGCAACTTTGGCTGATTTTTAGTTGTAATCATTAACAGCATGCTGGAATTTCATGAAGACGCAGACATTTATTGACTGGAAGGACGTAAAAAGACTTTGCAGGGGTGTTCGTTATGTCCTTGCTGGTTGTTTAGCAGGTGATTTTCCCTCTGGGGGTGAAGATTTGGTGGTTCGTAGTCCAGCTGTAGGAGAAGGAGGCGGAGGTCCTTATGTGATACTGGGCGATTTAACAACTGCAGTACTGAATTTCGCAGGTCCATGTAGCCATGTCATTCGTGGAGGAGGGGTATCAACATCGCTATTATAAGTGCCGCGAGGTGAAATTCAGAGTTTTTGACTAGCGAAGAACTTACAAGTGACAGGATAAGACACTTTTTCCTTCATACAATCTTGTGGACGGGCCGCTCATCAAGATACACCGGACACCCACACGATATGGCAGCTCAGTCGCCATTACAATTGAAACAGGGGGAGAAGGAGGTGGGAAATCGCCCTCAAGAACATGTCTACCACAAATAACATAATTACCCTTGTTTTCACATGACACGCAGGTGTGCTTGTGACGTTGACACTGGTAGCAACACACGGATTTGGATTGCGTGGTCGGATCGTCATGACTTCATTGCCTGTCTTAATCTTCAATGGAAGCACTACTTGATCAAATGTGAGAAAAAGAGTACATTTAGATACTAAGTTTACATGAACTTTTTTAATTGCCTCATGGACCATTTTGGAATTCCCCATTGGTCAGACCATCAAGCAGCCGAGGGTAAATAATACCACATACAGAATCCAGTGCATGATGGTGCTTGACACTAGCAGGGTAGCTGTGGATGAGAATAGGATCTCATAGAGCCATCAACTGCATCAATACCTTTATGAATAACAAATGGATTAACTGCAGCAAAAGACTGACCTCCTTTGGTACGTGACACCAAGGGGAACTGAGGTGCTTATGGGAGAGTAGTTGAATCTCTAGCCTCATTCCTTTTACATTTAGTAGACATAGACTGAGATGAAGATGCAGGGCTCATTGGAAAAAAATTGCCCATGATTACCAGCACCTTCTATAGCACGCTCCTTCCGACTGATGGCCTCTTTAAAGAAGGGAAGAGGCGGCCCTCACCCTGCTTAGGTGTTTGTTCACATCTCAGGTCTCACCATCCGAATTCTGGGCTGAGGGATCAATTGGCAATTGAGGAGATAGGAGTTCAAGCATTGAGCTTGGACCTTACCACGGGTGCCAATGAATCCTACATGTCGATGCGGGGCTGGGAAATATCCATTATCCTCTCACACGTTAAGCGTTAAACGCGTGGATCGGCCATCAGGAGCGCACATGGAGAAACAAAAAGATACCTCAAACGCTGAAGCAGTGGAAGAAGAGGAGATGGAGAATTAAGAAAGAAGGATGCTGGGCTACGGAAACTTCAGAACGCACCAGAGATAATACACGAGACATGCTCGCCAAGGAAGGCGGAAAGGAAAATCAGGAACATAGAAATGCAGCACACAAAGCGAAGAACTACTGCAAAGCTGTGGTAGCCAAGCACAAACTCACCAAAGAGTGTCCGCAGCTCGTGGTCGTGCGGTAGCGTTCTCGCTTCCCACGCCCGGGTTCCCGGGTTCGATTCCCGGCGGGGTCAGGGATTTTCTCTGCCTAGTGATGACTGGGTGTTGTGTGCTGTCCTTAGGTTAGTTAGGTTTAAGTAGTTCCAAGTTCTAGGGGACTGATGGCTAGAATGCCACTGAGTAGAGAGAACACTATGAAGATAGTCGCATTTTGAGCCACTCGCGCTAGGAGAGTTTGTTACAACAATTCCTCTGACTGCTTTTTGTGGTTTTGTATGTAAATTCTCCACTTGGCAATGTTATTATGACTCACATCACATTTTCGAGCATTATCGAGGATGGCAAACGCTTAAAGTCCATTCAAAGTATCGAGTTCATTTAACATAGTACAGTGTTCTAGGATACTCTATAATTGTTTAACAAGATGGATGGAAGATTAGTGTTGAACGTCCCGTTGACAATGCAGTCATTAAGGACAGAGCACAGTGTCAAATTGTTCCCATGATGGGGAAGGAAATCGACCATGCCCTTTCAAAGGAACTGTCCTGTAATTTACTTGGAGTGGTTTAGAGAAATCCCATAAAACCTAAGTATCGACGCTTTGGCTGTGAATCTGATCAATAGTCTTCCTGAATAGGTCAAGCATTAGTTTGCGTAGTGTCGAGGTTGAATGATTTAGTAGTCTGTGCTGTGATTTTTCAGTAAATGGGGTCAGAATTAATTATACTATCCATGGATGAAAGAATACAATTTGGGATAGCAAAATGAAAGGAATATAATGGAAAAATAGGGCAGAAAATTTAGTCAGATACGTAACTGTAACTGTATAACTAACGGGAGGACAGGTAAAAGAAGAGCAAGGAAATTGTGTCTTTTGTCAAGACAGAATAGTGTGTAAACCTGTTACCTGAAGTGAAGAATAAGAAATTGAAAGTAAATATTGGCAATGTGCAGCGAAACAATATTCCTACTAGGGAAGTGGGGGTATTTGTGTAAAATGTGCTTGTCCCATATTATGGAACCTAGGCTATGGTGTGTGCTGTTTCCTCATGTCACCAATAAGTATTGAAGTTTTGCTTTAGGGGAAGCAGAAATACTTCCTGCTGTACAAATCTTCATATTTAGAATTTCCTTAGTTGGAAAATTAGAAATAGACAGTGACCTGTAAGTCATCTACCATTCTCACTACAGAACAGACAGTGTTACAGATTCCTCCCACTTTGGGAGATACGTCAGTCTACGGAATTGTTTGGAACCACGAAACCCTGCTGCCAATTCTTCCTCGGCAGGTAGGTTGGTCAAATCTGACTTCTAACTAAACCTCTCTGTTGCGAGTTAAAAATGTTGCACATGTTTTAATTTTTACATAAGTTTCATCAGCTGTCCCTTGTGGATAATGACGTGAAATGTATGGGGTGTTTGAGCAGTCTAGCTTACAAAGGTATTGTGTTTTGCGTATGATTTAGCATTACCAAGTGTGTGAAGAAAACTTATTTTTGAGCCATGATCTGTACTAATTCCCTGCGTCTTTTCGATCGAACATGTACAATACTTCTCATAGTGCCTCAATGGAAGGTGAGCTTTGACATGTAAGCACCGTGACTGACGAACGTGAGGGACTGTAGAGTTTGTTCGAGGTTCATACTGCGACCCTGATGGGAAAGAGTCCCCATTGTCTATAACGGTGGTGTCAGTGACAAAAGAACAACTCAACACTTTCCACAGTAGGGAGTACGTATGATGAGTTATTTTGTGCGAATTCGTGTAATTTCTCGTTGCAACAGTGCAAAGAGAAAGTTTTTTTCCAGATTCGTAACTACAGTGGATTCTAGAAATTCAGTAAATTCACACAAAAGACGGAATCGCTCACAAGATTCCAAACGAGCGCTCTGGAATGGTGCTACAGCCCAATAGGGGGTGGAGGAACAGGGAAGCGGAACATGTGTCCCAGAAAAACATCTATGCTGCGCGTGATACAATGGGAAGGAGGCGGATCTGGCCGGAGGGGTCATTATTTGTGTCCTCTTTTGGGACGAAAAATGCTCGCATTCACGTCAGCACGGGAAGTGTTCTGAGTGGCGACGCTGCTGTATGGCCTCATAGACAGGTCTTGGTGGGCGGAGACGCCTGGAATATTCTACACCGAGCGTGAAGCGCTGCTAAAAGGCGCACACGAGTACAACGATATCCGGAGTGTTCAGATCCCAAAAAGAGTTCATGAATAACAAGTTTACACCACGTGACCTGAACATGGATATCTCACATTTGACACGGAGCGAGGTGGCGCCGTGGTTAGCACTCTGGACTCGCGTTTAGGAGGACGAAGGTTCAATCACGCGTCCGGCCATCCCGAATTAGGTTTTCCGTGAATTCCCTAAATCACGTTAGACAAACGATGGGATGGCTCCTTTGAAAGGGCACGGTCGATTTCCTTCCCCGTCCTTCCCTAATCCGATGAGCGATGAGACAGATGACCTCGCTGTTCGGTCTCCTCCCATAACCAACCCCAGCCTCTCTCGCATTTGACAATTACTAGGCTTACTTCACTTCCAGCAGGAGAGGAACACGTGGAAGTGATCATGAAAAAGCTTGGGCGACACTGAAGTATCCATCCATGTAGAGCCTGCAACACGCTAAAATTATTTAAATGAAACTAAATTTTTTATATACTTCGTTTTTAAATCACCTTAAATAGTGTAAAATAATTTCTCCTAGTCCCTTTGTAATTCTTAACCCCATACAGGTAGTCCTGATATTTTTTAACTGTGAATTTTTAAATGGTGAAAATGTTGTAAGATTCAAAACGAGAAACGCGATGGTCATGCAGTAAATAATAGTAAGGAGCATCATTTGTGTATTGAATGCTACCATGTTTTTCTTCTTGAACCTTGCCATTTAAAAATTTACTGCCATAAATTTTCAGGGGTATCCGAATGGGGCTAGGAATCAGTATGGAGCTAGGAGAAACTATTATATACTTTTTGTCTTATCTAATAACGTGGTATATTTTTTTGGTCTTGTGTGTGTGTGTGTGTGTGTGTGTGTGTGTGTGTGTGTGTGTTTGTGTGTGTGTGTGTGTGTGTGTGTCACATTTTTCAAAGGCTTCATAAGAGAGTAATGTTAGGGTTCAGATTTGTTTCAGTGTCTTTCACCTGATAACAAACAGAATAGTGTTACATTCACCTGTTAATAATATAATAATCTGTTTAATAGTTATTTTCCTAAAAACAACATAAAGAGGCAAGTAAAATTCGTTTTATGTCATCTTTAAAATTTTTGTGTTTCAATACTACCTTTTTACCAGCCGCTTCGCCTTTGTATACAGAGGTCACTTGTATTGCTTGTTCGTTAGTGAAATTATCCTATTTTACGAATAGGTCCCTGGTTAATATTAGTAAGTGTAAATACTGCTAATAGTGCTAAAAATAAACAAATTATTATCATTATTGTAATAACAAATGTTGGTCTATACACATCTCCTCCTCCGCCAACTCCCTACTCATCTCCTTCCATCTCCCTGTCCATCTCCCCCTCCTCCTCACAATATCCATTTCCTCCTCCCACACTCTCTGCCCATCTCCTCCGCCTCTCACTTTGTCCATCGCTCCCTTTCCACCTCTCCCCACTCTTCCCCTCATCTACCCCATCTCTCGTCTCTACTTCACACCTCACTCTCATCATCTCCCACGCCCTCATTTCTCAGTCCATCTGCACCTCCCCACTTTATTCCCACCTGTCCCTCCCTCTGTCCGTCTTTGCCTCCCCACTCTGTCTGTACAACTCTTCATTTCCCTCTGTCTGCCTGCCTCTTCCTCCCCCTTCTCTTTCCTCAGGCGTCACTACCGACCGCAACTAAACAGATCAAAGTGAGTTAATGTTGCATTATCGTCCATTTCCGAGCTTCCTAAAATATTAAGTTTCTAGCTCATTCGGATATTAATACAAAATCAAGTGCAAAATTTGTATTGAAGACTGACATCGAAGGAAGAAACGCAATAAAAACATAGTAAAAAGAGGGATGCAGCTTCGTCATTTTAGCCAACGGATTAACAGGGAGGCATGCCAGAGCTAAAATAGACGGAAATGTATTACTGAAGAAGTAAGGAATGCAAACGAAAATAAGCAGTCTCCTTAGTGCATGCAGAAAGCAAACAACGCAGTAGGGACCCCTGATCGGGTGTTTGTGTTATCGAGGCGTCGTATGTTATATCGAGACATCGTTGGCGGGCTAGCAGTGAACTACAGGTGTATGAGATTCGCTTCTGTGTAATAAAGCTTCGCCAGCCATAATTCAGCGATGACTAACAACTTTCATTATGTTGTCTGAGATCCGGGAATTATTTATATTGTCATAAATCAGGGTATTAATTTCGATCAATGACGATCATCTATAAATAAGCATATAGAGGTAACTTGACGTATAATGTTTCCAAATTGCACAAAAATCTATTTCATCTATGGTAATTTTAATCTCATTCCCTCTCTCCCCATACGGCCAAGTAAAACTACATTACTTAAAAGAAACGTACATAAATATGAGATATTTACATGGATTAATACATCTGGGATATTGAAAAAGTAATGGAAGTATTTGTGTGTATATGAAACAAGGCGTTCTTCAAGTCTAAATTAAAAGCACTAATAAAGCAATGCTAAAATGAAAAATAACAAGGGCAAATTTAAAACTTGTATAATACGGTAAAAAAGAGAACACTGATCTCAGAAGAAGCGCTTCGCTGTCATTAAAACTGGAGGAATACCCTCGTACTTGGAATTAGGACAATATGTTGAGAGGGATAAGGTTTGGCGTGAATGTAGGTGATATAAAGATGGGAGAATGGTGCATGGTATGCATGGTGTAGGAAGATGTGTTAGATGACGATCAGATTGGTTTTAGGAAAGGTAAAAGCATCAGAGAGGCAATTATGACATTATGGTTGATGATGGAAGCAAGACTAAAGAAAAATCAAGACTCGTTCATAGGATTTGTCAAACAGGATCAAGCGTTTGACAATATAAAATGGTGAAAGATGTTCAAAATTCTGAGAAAAATTGGGTTAAGTTATGGGAAGAGGTGGGTAATGCACAACATGTACAAGAGCCAAGAGGGAAGAATACGAGTTGACGACCAAGAACGATGTGCTCGGATTAAAAAGGGTGTAAGACAGGGATGTAGTCTGTGGACTCTAATGTTCAATCTGGACGTTGAAGAAGCAATGTTGGAAATAAAAGAAAGTTTCAGGAATCGAATTAAAATGCAAGATGAAAGGATATAAATCATACCATTCGCTGATGACGTTGCTATCCTCAGCGATGATGAATTACAAGATCTGCTGAAAGGAATGAACAGTGTAATGAGTATAGAATTTCGATTGAATATACACGAAAGTAATGAGAAGTAGGAGAAGTGAGAAAAGCGAGATACTTAATATCAGGATTGATGGTCGCGAAGTAGACGAAGTTAAGGAATTCTATTAACTAGACAGCAAAATAATGGATGACGGACGGAGAAAGGAGGACATCAAAAGCAGACTAGCACTAGCGACAAGAGCTTTCCTGGCCACAGGTTCTGCTGAAGAAGCTTCACGCGTTTCCCCCTTTTAGTGATCTCAATCTCGATAATTTCCCATCCCACCATGTTCAAATCCACTCTACCCATTCGTCCTCTGCCCATATTTCCCTGCCCTTGTTTCCCCTTTCCCTTCTTTCCCAAGCCACAACTTTCAGCTAGTACCAGTCATAAGCCTTAATTTGAGGAGGAAATTTGTGATAGTGTAAGTAAGGAGCACTGCATTGTATGGTAGAGAAAACGGACATTGGGAAAACCGGAATAGACGAGAATCGAAGCATTTGAGATGTGGTGCTAAAGACGATTGTTGAAAATTAAATTGATTGATAAGGTAAGGAATGAGGAGGTTCTGCGCAAAATGGAGGAAAGGAACATGTGAAAAACACTGACAAGGAGAAGGGACAGGATGAGTGGAAATCTGATAACACCTCGGGGTTGACTTCCATGGTGCGAAAGGGAGCCGTAGAGGGCCAAAACTGTAGAGTAAAACAGAGGTTGGAATACATCCAGCAAATAATTGAGGACGTAGGTTGCAAGAACTACTCCCGAGATGAAGAGGCTGGCACAGAGCAGGAAATCGTGGCGGGCCGTAAGAAACCACTCAGGAAATTTGATGGCTAAAAAAAGGAAAAAAAAGTACCTGTTGGGATACGAGAAAGAGGGGAGGAAGAGGAGACGGGGTCTCAGCGAGACCGAAATTTCAAGTGAAGTTGTGGCTAGGGAAAGAAGGGGGGAAGGGGAAACAAGGTCAGGGAAATATGGGCAGGGGACAAATGGGTAGGGAGGATTTGAACATGGTAGGACGGGAAAATCTCGGGATTGAGCTCATGAAAAGGGGGAAACGCTTGAGCTTTCTTCAGCAGAACATGTGGAGGTTGTGGAAGTGTAGGTTTGATGTGGTTTTGTGGTAGAGGAGCGGCAGTGGCAGTGTACAGGGCTCGTAAAGTAGAAGGGAAACTATAAGATTAACAAAACACAGAATCGGAGGTCAGTTTAAGCAATTGTGACAACATTTACATACCAGAGTAAATGCAGTAGAGTACACAGTTTCTGTCATTACGTATTTTGATGGCACAATCACATTAATTAGCCATACAAGTTATGTTGAAAGCTTCATATATTGAGTACCATATTGATCATTAGATCATATATGTCGAGAGCTTAAGACAACGATGTACGCTGCCGTGCAACAAAGACTACCGGCCTGCATTCTAGCACAGTCTACACCACAAAATCTGGAACATACAAGGTGGCTCACAGTTACAAGCAATGAAATGAGAAACTGTTGTCACCGTGCATAATCAGTGTATTCGTTACACGTAACATGCACTGAAGAGTCAAAACTCTATGACCACGTGCGTAATAGCTTGTTTCTTTGTCTTTGGAACGAAATAGATCACTCATTCTGCTTATCAGGGATTCGACACTGTGTTGGCAGGATTGTGGAGGTATATGGCATTAATGTCTACGCACAGGACATGCAATTCGCGTAAATAACGGACCGATGATTTGCATAAGCGGTGATAGCGCTTGATAGCGACCCAGAGTGGTTCCACAGGATTTGCATCAAGTGAATCTGATCGCCGAGACATCAACGTGAGTTCATTGTAATGGTCCTCAAACCATGGTTCCGAGACACGAACATTTTTACTGCTGAAAGATGGCATCGCCGTCGGGGAAGATTTCAATAACTGAGGGATGCAGGTGCTTGGCAGCTGTCAGCGTGTCTTCGATTACTACCACAGGTCCTTCGCAAGCGCTGGAGAATGTCTCCCGTAGCATAACACTGCTCCCACCAGCCAGCATCCGTGGTGTGCAGCACGTTTCGACCCTCCGTTTACTTCGATGACGGCGTTTATGGAGACTGCCATCGACCTAGTGTAGCAAATATGTGATTAACCCGAAGAGCCGACACGTTTCCAGTGATCGACGGTGGAATCCCTACGGTCGCGTGCCCTCTACAGACGTTATTAAGATATCGTTGGGTCAACATGTAGAGGTGGTCTGCTTTAGAGGTAAATGTTCAACAATGTATGATGAACGGTGTACTCCGAAACACTTGTGCACACAGCAGCATTGTGCTCTTGCGCAGAGATGCCACTCATCACCACCAATCCTACTTTACAGACAAACCTCACGTTCAGTGCATAGTCGTGGACGTCCAACGATTTAGTACCTAGTAGTGGCTTCACAGTCCTCCTACCTCGATACTCACGACAGTAGTACGAGAACATTCGACCAGCTTCGCCATTTACGCGATACGGCCGCTGCATTATAATATCCCCTCGCTAATCTCAATGGAGTTCCCCATTCGCTACCCAGATCATCTCTAAGGTGATCCCCTGTCGGTGTCTGCTCCGCTCACATACTTTTGTTACCACGTTACGTGACCACAACTACGGGTTACCTTGACATACAGTTTCCATTATATGTGGTTTTATGACTAATGGGTCACCTATCCAGCTACTTCCACACAGTATGATGATGCCCAAATGGGTGTAATTCGTCATTGACACAAAACAGTTTCGCAACTAAGATTGGTTGTGTTCTGAAACACTTTTAAACCGGTTGCTGTAATAGACCACCATGATGGAACGGCAAGGTTTTCGATGCAATATATATGCCCTTCAGCTGGTATTAGTCTCAGACAGATTGGTGAAGCTGCAGCGTCGCTGCTTCTCACTTTCGCCCCCCACGTTATTGAACCAGTTGTTTTTACTTATTTCGTTTCATTTATTTATTTTTCCTTTGTCTATCCATGTCCATAGAAAGTTTCTACATGAATGTTTTTTATCAAGTTAGGGAATACAACGGCCATACACTAATTGTAAACTTATAACTGGGTTCCACAATAAATATCTACATTTACTATACAATATACGGTGTAGATTTTAAGTTGACAAACCGGAATAACTCGAAAAATAAGCTTCCGACGAAAAATGTGTAGAATCCAAAGTTGATTATTTGGGTAAACATTTCTAAAACTCTAGTAAGGAAATTCACCACTAAATCGTCGAGGAAAGAAACATAGGATAAACACTGAAAAGAAGAAGGTATAAGATGATGGGACGTCTGTTACGACAACAGTGAATAATTTCCATGGCACTGGAGGGAGCTGTAGAAGATAAAAACTGCAAAGGATGACAGAAATTGAAATAAATCAAACAAATAGTTAAGGACGCAGAATGAAATTCCTACTCTAAAATGAAACATTGCACAGGAGAGGAATTCATCACTGGCGGAACCATACCAGTCAGAAGACTGACTGACTGAAAAAGGAAACGAAGTATCCGTGGTATTCGATGGGCCCTGTGATTAGTCTGTAAGGTGTCATTACTGTCAAGGATTATATGACCATTATGGCTGATCAAAACCATTCCACGGTACAATGTCTGTTCCACAGCGGTGTAATTGAGTTTCAAAGGCCTCTCTTCACACAAAATCTACCGTGCAGAATTGGTTCAGTGTGCAGGCAGATCAATTGTAGCGTCTTCTCTGGCCACCACAGCCACAAGATACACTATGTGATGAAAAGTATCCGGACACACCCAAAAACATATGATTTTCATATTAGGTGCGTTCTGCTGCTACCTACTGCCAGGTACTCCATATCAACGACCAGCGGCCTCAGAAGCCATTAGACATCGTGAGAGAGCTGATTGGGGCGCTCCACCGAACTCACGGACCTCGAACGTGGTCGGGTGATTGGGTGTCATTTGTGCCATAACGTGTCAACGCGAGATTCCCACACTTATAAACAACCCGAGGTCCTCTGTTTCCGATCTGATTGTCAAGTGGAAACGTGAAGCGACGCGCACAGCGTAAAAGCGTACAGGCCGACCTGACAGAGACAATTGAAAGGGCTTGTAATGTGTACAATGCAGACATTTATCCAGACTATCACACAGCAAATCCAAACTGCATCAAAATCCACTGCAAGTGTTATGACAGTTAGGCCGGAGGTGGTAAAAATTGGATTTCATGGTCGAGCGACTGCTGATAAGCCACACATCACCCCAGTAAATGTCCGCCCCCCGGTGGCTGAGTAGTCAGCGCGACAGAATGTCAGTCCTAAGGGCATGGGTCGGAGATTTTCTCCGCTCAGGGACTGGGTGTTGTGTAGTCCTGATCATCATCATTTCATCCTCATAGTGCGCAAGTAGCCGAAGTGACGTCAGACCGAAAGACTTGCACCCAGCGAACGGTCTACCCGGCGGGAGGCCCTAGTCACACGACATTTATTTACGGCAGTAAATGCCAAACAACGCCTCGTTTGGTGTAAGGAGCGTAAACATTTGGAGTTTGAACAGTAGAGAAACGTTGTGTGGAGTGACGAATCACGGTACACAATGTGGCGATTCGATGGCAGGGTGTGGCTATGGTGAATGCTCGGTGGACGTTATCTGCCACCGTGTGTAGTGCCAACAGTAAAAAATGGTTCAAATGGCTCTGAGCACTATGGGACTTAACTTCTGAGGTCATCAGTCCCCTAGAACTTGGAACTACTTAAACCTAACTAACCTAGGGACATCACCAACATCCATTCCCAAGGCAGGATTCGAACCTGCGACCGTAGCGGTAGCGCGGTTCCAGACTGTAGCGCCTAGAACCGCTCGGCCACTCTGGCCGGCGCCAACAGTAAAATTCGGAGGCGGTGTTGTTATGGTGTGGTCGTGTTTGTCATGGAGGGATCTTGTATCCCATGTTGTTTTGCGTCGCACTATCACGGCACAGGCTTACATTGATGTTTGAAGCACCGTCTTGCTTCCCATGAAGAGCAATTCGGGCATGGCTATTGCATCTTTCAACACCACCGGGCACTATTCATAAAGCACGGCCTGTGGTGGAGTGGTTACACGACAGTAACATCCCCGTAATGTACTGGCCTGCACAGTGTCCTGGAGTCCTGACCTGAATCCTATAGAGTACCTTTGAGACGTATTGGAACGCCGACTTCGTGCCACACCTCACCGCCCGACATCGATACCTCTCCGCAGTGCAGCACTCCGTGAAGAATGGGCTACCATTCCCCAAGAAACCTTCCGGCACCTGATTGAACGTGTGCCTGAGAGGGTGGCAGCTGTCAACAAGGCAAAGGGTGGGCCAACACCATGTTGATTTCCATCATTACCGATGGAGGGCGCCACAAACTTGTAAGTCATTTTCAGCCAGGTGTCCGGATACTTTTTATCACATATTGTATCAATGTTACTGACCGTTTGTTGTCCTCCTTGGAGAGAAGAGTGCGTGATCACTATCAACTTATATCATCATTATTTCCACTATTTTGTAGGAAGGTGGTGTAAGAAGCCCTTGATAATCCTACGTGACCTGTATTTATCCGTTTCGAGACGACTGGAAACTACTTTGAACGCCAGCGGGATTCCTACACCCTATTGCGCTTGGTTGTGTCTTATTTTTGGTGTATCCGTATTTTTGTTCACCCGCTGTACTTATGAAAGACAGTCATGAAATTTCTCAAGACAGTAATTCGCGCCGACTTTTCCTGCATACTGGTAACAATACACATTCCGGAGAAGTCTCCAAGGAATCTGCAAAGCACCGCGACAGTTCCCACGTTCGCTCTGTCATAAAGCTACGGGGTTGACGACGGAAGACAACAAACTTTTCGGTAAACGTCCCTGTTGACGTTTACTGCGTTGGCCGTAAACGCGGGGTAAAATCCTTTATGTCTGCATTCTACTGCTTCGTCAAATAGCGTACATTTCGAAAATTGCTGCCACGCATATAAAAATTACAATGGAAAAGTTTTCGTAATTAGTAGATAGGAAACAGATTTAGTTTTCTTTGATGTTTTACATAAATGTATTAAGATCATCTGATCAGGAGTTTATCATGATGAACATGATATTGTTTAGAGGTACGAAGAGGAGAATAGACAACAAATCCTCAGGAATATTGCAGAGTGAGGAATTTACATTGTGTTGTTGAGTAATTGTACACACGTGCGCTCACACACAGGCAGACGGAAACACACATACACACACACACACACGCACACACACACACACACACACACACACACACACACACACACACACACACACACACCGTGAGCGAGTGCGCAAACGAACAACTGCAAATACGAAAGCAGTCACACAAAGCAGCGAGACGATAAACGATTACAGCGGTCTAAAAGAAACGTAGAATTTATGTGCATGGTGTTCTGTACTATAATACGTTAGTACTTTGAGGGAGCAAACAGAAAGTGAGTCAACGTAAGTCCGCAGAATTTACAGTTCACAAAAGTTACATAATGTCTTTACTTACAAATGCAGCGATACAAAGTAGATATGCCGTTTAGCGGCACCCCACTTCCTCCCTGTTCTAGTCTACCCCCAGGAGCACAAATAAGTGGACAGGCCAGACGAGGTGCCTTAGACTGGCCGTGAGAAGTATTGTCGTGCATGGGACTTCATTCAGCTCTTGGTCTCTTGCGTTCTACCACATGTTCCGTGGGGAATCTTCTTCTTGGTTCCTCACGGATCTTCTATTTGCGAATCTGCCTTGGTGGAAATAGCGCAAGGGTATGAGATACTCTCTACGCCAGCGCTAAGAGAAATTCTGTTTTCTATCGTGGACTAAATTCCCTTATTAAATGTGTTAATTGCTCTCACAAACATCTCGCGACAGAACACAAGGAGACAGAGCAAATAAAGTCAGAGGTTTGTCGAGAATCATTCCTCCCATGCGACATTCGCGAGTGGAAAAGCGGAAAAAAGGGGGAAGCGAGTTTCAGAGACTGGTAATGGAAGTACCCTCCACCAAATACCATAAGGCGGCATGCGAAGCGTATTTGTGGATGCAGGTTGGTGGTTCGTAGCTTGTTGTCAATGGCACGAGTCTTTGCTCCACATTCATCTGTAGAAGTACGCCCGGGAATGCTTTCATTTTGGGCGATTTGCCTCCTATTAAGTACGTCGCTACTATTTATGACCACAATGCATAGCCGTTCCACGGGGAGCGCTCAGGTACGTTTCGGAGACTGGTTTTGGTTGGACAGATCACTCTTATGCTTTCTTCCCGCCCAAGGTGCAAGTGGAGCTATGAACGTCCACGTAGTACGCTGCTGTGCGGGGTATCTTTGGGTCTTATCAGTAGAAATGGCACAGAAAGAATTAGAATGCTGATTAACGTCAGTCAACAAAAACTTGGTTTATACATACCTCAAGTGGAAGACTCTGCAGGAGAGACGCTCAGTAGCTCGGTACGGGCTTTTGTTGAAGTTTCGAGAACATACCTTCACCGAGGAGTCAAGCAGTATATTGCACCCTCCTACGTATATCTCGCGAAGAGACCATGAGGATAAAATCAGAGAGATTAGAGCCCACACAGAGGCATACCGACAATCCCTCTTTCCACGATCAATACGAGGCTGGAATAGAAGGGAGAACAGATAGAGGTACTCAAGGTACCCTCCGCCACACACCGTCAGGTGGCTTGCGGAGTATGGATGTAGATGTAGATGTAGATGTAGATGCATATCTCAATACTTATGACGTCGTATTTCCTGAACTATGTGCCGTGCAGTGATACAGACTGAAGGGAAATAAGTAGTAGCACCAATAAGCAGTTGCGCGATAAAACGACAGTTGGCACACGAGTTTCCACATCTGAAAGATGATTTGTACTCAAATTCCGCGCCAGTCACGTAAGAGTGGCACCAGTATCTCCAGTATGAGAATGAAAATCAGGTTTCCTTTGAACACACGACGTAAAGGTCGTGAGTGGTAGTTACCTTTGAGATTGGACGTGGTGAGTTGATGTTATTCAGTAACCAATTTACGGCAACAACGACGCCATTACCAACGTTTGAACTAGGTCGTGTAATAGAGCTACGAGAAGCTAGATATCCCTTCTGCGATACTGCAGAAAGACTTGGCAGCAATGAAGCCACTGTACATGAATGCTGACAGAATTTACAGTCTCAAGAAGAGTGGGAGACAGCTATCTGGGACTGCTGCTGGGAAAACAACCTGCAGCAGCAATTTGAGCAGCAGTTTTCACCACGCTGGATTTCTGGTATTTTACAGCAGAGATAATGTAATCAAAATGGTAGAAACGCGTGCAGCTATTGCCTTAGCCTGTTGCTGCTCTAACAAAACTAGTGCGGCTGTTAACAGAGGAAAATTTTCCCCTAAAACCTGAAGGTGCTCCTTCGGCTGAGGCTTTGGAAGACTTTCAGTCCAGTCACATGCTGAGTCAGAGGGAAAATGAGGCAGTGTTGGGAGTAGCTTCTTTTCCTTTCGATCCTATAGTAACGCAATTACCAATCCCTTTTTGGGCAAAACAACGAAAGATGCTACTGCATGCTGATGCTGCAGTGAGAAGCTGGTGAAACGAAGTAACTCTTCATGTCGCAAACTTACGTTTGTTTACCACTACAGCGTTTCCAGAAATAAACTAGCTCACAGATTTATCATGAGAAGCTCAGTTTTCTGACTTCGCAGAGTTGTGGGTCAGTGGAAGTATTTTCAGATAGGATATTCAATGTCAATTTGCAGAGCTATGTACCTACCCAGCGTTTCGAAGCAGCTACAGTTTTATTGTAGGAGGCAGGAAACACGTTGCTAGACCTCTACCTGTTCGGGATTCCCTCACAGACTTATCGAAGAGTTTGCCTTGAGATTCCGTGTGATTTAACAGCAGCTCTTGTAATTGCAACGCAGTTGGCGTAAATAATATTTGCCACACAGCTATGATACATCACATTGTAATCGCTTCTGATATCATACGCTCCAGGTGTGCGCGTTAGGACCATGTGCAGTAACAATGTAAGCAGTCAGAGTGCTGCCAGTGTGGGGAATCTAGCCACAGAACAACTGATTGTTGGAAGACGAGGAAAAGGAAACAACATCTCAAGAAGCAGCCGGTAAACTCAAACGGGAATGCTACAGTCTCCGGAAACCAGTGCCTATAGACGAAACACTGTTCAAGTTAGTGCACAGAGGTAATGTTGCTTAGTGCGCTTAGTGTTGCTGAACACCGTTTTCTTGTAGACACGCCGTTGCATCTGTCAGTTACAGTCTCAACTCTGGAATGATGGTGATTCTTGTATTTGGAACGCTCAGTGGCGAGGTTATCAGCGCCGGTCCAAATTTCCATTCTTTGTACTTTCCAGTTTCACGAGTTGATGAATGATGATTAAATGATTAGAACAACACAAACGCCCACTCCCCGGACGGAGAAAATCCCATTCACGCTTGGGTATCGAATCCAGGACCACGAGTGGCAGACAAGACTCATTGGGCAGGAGGAAACTTGGACTACCATAACATAGGTTACATGCGTTGGCGATATTAGTGCTGAGTTGTTGAGTAGGACGGAACACGATTTTACCAATGAGAAACATTGCAGAGTGTATTTAACTTCTGTCGCATGTGGGTGGAGCATATTAAGGGGCTCCGGAAAGGCTCAAAATCATGAAAAGTTCTATTTTAACTTTTTTGCATTTTCTGAATCTGCAGACTATTACCTTTTAATAGATATATAATTTATTCAATTCCGAAGACTACAACTATTCTTAAATTTTTTTTGAAATGTGTTCTACATGGGCGTGACCCACTGTGGCGCTGTTAAACTGTTGTCAAATGGTGTTATTATTAACGTCCGTGTTCATCAGGTACATTTTAGTGATGTGAGATAAAGTTTGTGTTGTGGCTAACCTGTGATGGTTCAATATGTATCGCTGGTGTGATTGTCGATTGTTTCATGTTTATTTACTCTGTCGTTATCTCGAAAATATTCGTAATTAATTCTGTTTCTTGAGTCTCTGTTTTGTTGAAGTATAATAATGAGTAAAAGTAAAGTTATTAGAAATCCTCTGAAGGCTTTTAAGAAAAAGGAGAAATGTTGGAAAGCCAAAGGTATGTGTTATTACTGTAAACAGTAAAGACGATAACCAAGTGTGTGAACCTAACCTCTCAAGTACACCTGCCCATAGCAGTCAAAGTGGGAAAGAAAATACTTCACAGAAGAAGCTTCGTTCAATGAGTGAAAACTATGAATGTTTTATGGGCGAATCGGATGTGAATGAAATATTTGATATGTCGGTTCTCAAAGGAATTTTTTCAAACTGTGTAAGATGTATTCATTGTAGTGAAGTTGGTCTGGAACTCTCCATAATAAAGCACGTAGGACTTGCTAGTGAAATACAACTGAAATGTGATAAGTGTTCATACATGACCACCTTTTGGAACAGTGTTGCAGTAACTGCAACTGAAGAAAATGGTAGCAAAATCTACGATCACAACAACGAGCGATCCTTGCTTTAGACAAGGAACGCCTTCGGGCTGCAGACAGGGCTGTAAAGAGTCTAGAAATACAAGCAAGAGTAAACAGGAGGAGGAACAAGATGAAGCTGGAGGAGGAGTTTGCAGAGGATGAAGATAATCCATCCTATGGACCTGGAATGCACTAAAAAGTTAATCCAACCTCTGTCGCTCCATTCCCAAAACTTTTATTTTCTCATACTAATTACATAATTTAACTCAGCCTTTTTCCAAAAAAACTGTATGTTTTTGAATATATAAATAAAAAATTGCAAAAAAATGTTGTGAATTTTCATTACAATTGAAAAAAAAATCATCATTATTAACTGAATTAAAATTTTGTAAAATCCCTGTGTTAAGTTGTAGCCCATATTCCAGTAAATAATCTGTAAAAAGTTCAACTTCCTACCTCAAATACTTTGTGAGGAAAGATGTAATTTATAAGCGTTATTTTAACATTGCAAGTATAGGGCGTTCCGGAGCCCCTTAAGTGATACGCGGACTAGCTTTCCTCGACAAACGATGGTCAAACATTGACCGTTGGCGATGCACAGCTGAGCGCAGTGAAACTTCGTTTTAGTTTAGCGATACAGTTGAAAACGAAGCCTTATCACAAGATTCATCTGTTATGGAGATGACGCCAGCGAAACTGCAGACGAGTTCGTTCTATAGTGACCAGCGTGAGAAAATACCGGCAGATACGGTAGTTTCCCTTGTGGCACTTCGTACGTGGTTGGGCCGCTCTAAAGTAATGAAGAGTAGGATGATGGACACAGTTTTCTGCGCAATAGTACGGTGCACGCAAGTAATGTTAGTGGGTAATGTATAGATATGTTCGCCAGACATGAGGTTAGCCTGTCGAAATTTTCAGTTATAGCCACTCTGGAAATATTAGATGAGTAAGACCATCCGCCTCGATAGCTGAGTGGTCAGTGCTACAGAATGCTGTGCTAAGCGGCCCAGGTTCGATTCCCGGCTGGGTCGGAAATATTCTCCGATCAGGGACTGGGTGTTGTGTTGTCTTCATCATCATCATCTCATCCCCATCGACGAGCAAGTAGCCGAAGTGGTGTCAACTCATAAGACTTGCGCCAGGCGACCGGCCTACCCGATAAGAGGCCCTAGCCATATAGGATTTCATTTCAGTTGAGGAGTGAGACTTCGAGTCGTCAAGTCCAGAGAGAAACTGTAAGCGAACTGTCGACATGGTAGCATTACACGAGAACCTGGGTCACTTGAAGAGCAGTGACTGCACAGCTGTGGAAAAAGAACTGTTGATATTTTGCGACATGTTTTGCACAGCGTGACCCTTACAGCCATTAATAGGGAAGTTCATTGAGCAGCAACTAAGAGATGGAATCACAGAAGCTAGTGACTGTCGCTCGAGCTCAAATATTTTTGTCCTCCCTAAGAAATCCCCAAAAAAGTTCTTGGATGGAAGGCAGAAAATTAGATTTTGGTGTGATTACAGGTTTTTGAATGCACACACCATCACACATACTTATCCCTAAAATTGCAGAAATCAGTACCATAACTTTTACAGCAATCAATCTCAAAAGTGGTTATCGTCTGTTACATTAGCGTTTGAGGCTGAGTCAAAGACAGCATTATCAGTATATGCGAAAGACCTTTTGTTCAAAAAGTACACCTTTTACTCTTCAGTGGAGTTTTTAAGGGGGTTAAAGTCTAACACCTGCATGGTCTGTCTGAAAAGCATAACAGACTATTTGAAGGATCTTCCAGAAAATGTGAGATGATTCCAGGATGATTCAGTAGGTTATGGTCAGCACATTTGACACTGAATGTGGACATGTGCTGTTTTTCTCAAACTCGACTTACCTATCTTGGACACATAATTACTCAGTATGGTGTACAAACTGATGTTCATCTTTCAGAAGCAATTCACAATTTTCCAGCACTGCAATCAACTAGTCTGACATAGTCGATCCTTGGTTTGTGCAACTTATACCGTAAATTCATAAAAGATTTCACAAAAATGGCCAAACCTTCTCACTTATTGCTGAGAATGTGTGTAACGTATTAGTTGACACAGGAGTGTGAGCTAGCATCCAAGAAATTGAAGGAGTCATTTTCTTCATGTCTCACTTCTAACAAGGCAGTTGGCTGTATTTTGCTCAAGTGATTGATGGTCATTAACAGCCAGTAGTGTTTCAAGGCAGTCAAGTATGGTGGAATGTAATTATTCAACAACTGAAAAAGAAATGCCAGTGGTCATATACGGTATTACATATTCCTGGTGTCACATGTAAGGCATAAGATTCAGTGATTTGACTCATCAGTAGTCACTGATACGCTTATTTAGTCTAAAAGACCCATCTGGTGGTACAACTTGTTGGGTTCGCAAGCTCAGTGGGTTTAATTGTGTTGTTATCCATCAGTCAGGGAGAAAACTCACAAATGCGGATACATTAGGTGCAAAGTAGACATTGGGCAATGGTTGGTTAGGATGGCAACAAACACAGAAGAAGGACAACGACTATCAGGCTTTCAAGTCAAAGTCATACTTATCATATAAGGTGTAAAACAAATAACACACCTTACACTGAACACCTGAAACAATTCTGGTTAACCTGACATGTCACACAACATAGTTATGGGAAACTGTACAAATTTTATTGATAGGCAAGGCAAATGAAGAAAGCAACATTTCGTGAATATAAACCAATAACACACTACTAATAGCACGCAAGTAATTTCCCAGACCTGAGCTACGAGATGCAGTTCTCAGTGCAGGAGAAATTTACGATGTCACAGCTGTCCTATGATTGGCTAAAACTTTCACAGCGGGACATATAGTGGACACAATGAGCTGCAAGAGCCACTGCATAGGCCGCCAGCAAAAGCAGCCCTTGTCCCTGCTTGTAATGGCGACTCTTCGGAAAGCCTTTCTGCAGGGACATGGCGGGAGATGCCAGATAAACGTTCAGAGAAATTCTACTCAACACATTGGTGACTCACAGTAGCCACCTGTGTCCAAACTCACATGAATGAAACAGCTGTTTATCTCTGAATTAAATGGCAGAAGCTCAACTCTGCCCTATGAAAGAAACGACGCCTGTGACAGGCTACAAAAGCTCAACTGCATGGAGTTGTAACAAGTACGAATGATCCTGCAGGCCAGAAAAAGAATGTGTAGCCACCAACTTTGCATAGGCAAATTGCAGACAGAGTAATTCGCTTCTTCTCTCGCAGGAAATCGTCGAGTGTTTGAACAAGGCGACTCGTGCTGTGCTGGGACGATTGCGAGAGTCATGTGAACACTTCTTCACAGGCTCGACTTAACTCGTAAGGAGTTAGACTGCAAAGTCTCTTAGAACAGAGAATCGCACTGAGCACTGACAATTAATGCTTGCGAGCAGTTTGAGGGCAACAATGAACACTCTATTCCAGCCAAATAATGTGTAGCATGCCGGTTGTGTTAGCTAGGAAATAACGTGGAGTCTTGGCTTCACATGATGATGACGATGATGATGATGATGAGTCCCATACCTCTTTACAGAGCGTAGGGGAGCGACGCGGGAGACCCGCGCCGCCATACTAGGCAAGGTCCAGGTGGAAGTGGTTTGCCATTGCCTTCCTCTGACCGTAATGGGGATGAATGATGATGATGAAGGCGACACAAGAACATCCAGTAATCTCGAGGTAGGGAAAATCCCAGACCCCGCCGGGAATCGAACCCGGGACCCCGTGCTCGGGAGGCGAGAACGCTACCGCGAGACCACGAGCGGCGGACTGGCTTCACCAAGACGTAGAAAATGTATCCGAATAGTGTTTAGCAGTCGAGAGAGATTTAGAATACATTCTCGGTTTCACATTTCGCGCTGACAGCAGCCACTGCCGCCGACGCCGAAAAGTAAACACGCTCGCTCGCAGTACGTCAGCAAGTGATATTCAACTGACACTCGGAATGGTGACCATCTTCGTCTCCCCATAATTTTTGTACAATAAACCATGCCCTGTAGTTAAACGTATTCATGGATGTTGGGCATAACTGAAGTACAAACGCGAGATATTCACTTTAAGGAAAAGGATTGATCAGCCGCTGTAGAGAACTTTTACCCTGAAGTTATTTAATTGTTTTAACTGTGTATTTCTTTGTGATTGCTCTTATCCGACTCTTATGAAATTTTGGGTATTTTTTCTGTTCATTTTAGAGTAATTGACATCTTTGTCCTCAATTGTATTTAATTTGTTTCATTTTTATCGACCCCCAAACATGGTCATGAACCTTCTTACCATTAAAGAACCTTATAATATCTAGGAATTTCGCTTCTCAGTTGTGAATACCCAATATCAATATTTTACCATCCTGTACGTAATTATGATAACATTGCTACATCGTGAAGTCGTACTTAGAATAAAAATAAACCTTAATAACGAAAATATAAGATTTTCATTCTGCTAACATATAGTTCTAGCTGAACTTGTACAATAATTTCTGTTAGTGATAATGTTTTATTTACAAGGAATGTAGTGGAACTGACATTGAGATCATTGATTATATCGCTGACCATACTGCACTCTTCTGAACACTTCATGCGTGATTTGTTATCTTCCTACCTTTCAGACCGTTGGTTCAACGCCAAATTCCTAAAATACCCACAGCGTCCTTGCACAACTGTGGTTGGAAGATAGTTTAGAACCTGTCTCACAAACGTTAAAATCATGACTGAGGATTCTTTGGGGCCTAGGCATAACAGGCTCACGACCGTGTGTTGTCAGGGTTTTGTGCCCGACGAGCAACAGACCGGAGTGTTGTGCAATGGGTTTGGCGGAGGAATAGGAAAAGCGAGGTGGAGCAGTGGATCAGAGACTGTGTGCCATAGATACAGAGAGGAAATTTTACATCAGATAATCTTTTTACAGAGGTTACCATACGCGTTGGAGCCATTTCAGTTTCTTGGGCACGACATCTGCGGACCAAAGAACAAAATACCTGCAGTGAATTGTTATGTGCTTACGATCATCGAAAATTTTGCATGGGTTTTTGTAATGATAGCAATACCAGACGAATAAGCCAGTACAGTGGCACAGACATTAGTTAACGGACAGACACTTAAGTCTGAAGCGCCTGATACCTTAGTTTATGATTAGGGTTTGAACTTCGTTTCGGAATTTATGAAATAACTATGCCTTGTGTTGCATAATCGAAAGTAACAAACGAGCTCGTTCCACCCTCAAACCACTGGTAGGACTGACAGCTCCCATAAGACCTATTCGAAATTGGTAAGCTTACATATGAATGCCAGACACGACAACTGGCATACCCATCTTACATGTGTCGTTTGTGCATCCAACTCAAAGGGTCATAAGTTGTCTGGCATTTCACCATTTGAGGTAGTGTACGGGACGAACACACCGTCCTGCTTTAATGTTACCTATCCTAAATTACGACTGGACTTCAAAACAGTGATAAATTCTGCGAGGAGTATACGGGAGGTACAGAAAACGTACAAATGCCATTGAAATACCAGCAACAGTCGAACAGGCAGATGGCCAAACTACCACAGCATCGTCACTAGTCCCTATACCCGAAGGTAAAGACGAAAATGTTCTTGACCGAATATCATGGACGGTATCGTGTTGAGGGGATGTCCTCACAACTTAATCTAAAGACAGTTTCCTACCAAATCATCTTTCATGTGCATCAGATCAATGAAACCACTTATTATTGATGTGGATTCGGTACTCAGTGCGCAAAAGTGCAGCAGCCAGAAAGAATTTATTCTTGATACTTGTGTTATGGGTGTGTTTTTTCATAGTGTTGTGTTTGGGTGGACTTAGTGTTTTTATGTCATTGCCATGTAAATCTTATTATAGTAGGGTTACTGTTTTTATTTTGTTGCTGTTGTTTGTTGTTCCTAAAAGTCGTTAGTTGCTCGTTTAGGAAGGAGGGACGAGATTATGGACCGTTTATTGCCTCAGGCGGCGACTTTGTGAGGTCATGCTAGATGATGGGATGGTCCTGGGTTGGCAACAATTCATCAAGTGTAGAATAGAGCAGTTAACTGTGGTTCAACAGCAGGAACCAGGTGTGTTGTTCTCTAGGCTATTGGATGACGTTGAAATCAACAGCAGAGATCTAGGAAATTAAGAATGAAGTCTTGAGACTGGCAGATGTTTCTTCGGACTTCTATAAAGAGGCACTGGAAATGGCGATGGCGTTTTTAGGGAAATACAAGAGAGTAAGAGAGTAGATTGAGTTACAGTTAGCCTGCAGTAAATTAAGAGCACAGGTATCATAGCTGGTGGTTACTATACTACAGCCGTTGTTAAGAGGAAAAAAGTTGGTTAAATGCAAGAGGTAAATTACTGTAAACGGATGAGGAAATAGAATTGTTCTCTCAGTCAGGTGCATTAAATGGCAAGTTCTACCAAGGGTGTCGTAGAATAGCAGGAAACTCTGTTGTCTAGTTTATAGCAGGGAGTATTAAACAATATGGCGTTATCACATTTTAGCTATGAAGGTAAGTCGGTATACCAGTGACAGAAAGAAAGTGTTGAATAATGATCTGTGGAAGACGCAGGGACAGTTAAGTTTTTTGTATAACAAGTATGCTGTTGGAAGGTTTCTCAGTGGATTTGCTGACCGGCTGCGTGGTGCGAAGAGTGAGGTGACCATACTGTAGGAAGCAGTATGGGTAGTGGCATGTTACCATCTGAGGTACTTAACAGAATGAACATGCCGTCCCGCTTTAAACGTTGTATGCCCTAAATTAGGACTGAACTGCCCCGTCTGTGGATGTGGAGAAGTGCGCTCAAAGGAATATTGTTTTCTGTCCAGACAGACCAGTACAGATTGATGAACAGACGTGTGAGGCGAGTATATTGTTAGAGAAAATGAATGAGACTAGTTTCAGATCTTACTCCCTGAAGGTAGCAAGAAACTGCGTTGGCAAATTGCTATGAAAGCTGTGAAAAAGGGAAACCTGAAGGGTTGAGAAAATTAGAGTCGCAGTAAAGCGGTATTACCATTAATGACACGGCTTGTGAGATAACTGGGAAAAATTCTCTCCTCCCGGCTACACTGAGTGGTACAAGTGTCATGACATTCACACGGAATTCTTTGTACTGACCGGAAGGTTCACTAACGCTCACCACGGATTTAAATAACCTTAACACAATCCTCAACACAGGAAGTGTGCGTTCATTATCAAGATATATAGAATAATATAAGGATAAAATATCACTGGAGCATATGTTACAACATGTTCAAAAACATGCAGGAAATTCCTCAGCACAAGATTATATCGACACATGTTTGAGCTACCAGTTATGGCGTGCTTGTACTAGGTATCTGCGTTTTCTTTATTCGCGTAATAGACCCAGATATGCATATTCCACAAATCCACCATGCAGCAATTGCCACTCTAGCAGATAGCGGCATAGGACGAGGTAACAGTTGACAAAAACTCTGTATTAATTACTACAAGTAGTAGATTAGTGATGTGTTGCAATGAGGTCCTGGAGGCCGCACTTTGGGAGTAAGCGTACGTTACCAATGGATAATGGAAGAATCCGTATGGAGCAGAGCATAGTTAGACCTGGTTGCTGCCATTAGCACAGATCCAGTTTTTTTTTGTTTTTATTTTGGGATTAGGAGTAATTTTAATTAAGTACTCACGTTGGAAGATTCGGGATAAACCTTCCCATGGAGGGTTTTGCAATACCTGTCTACGGTCGAACACATGGTTCTGCAAATCGATAAATTGTGTATTACCGAGAAATTCCACGTTGTAAATATAACCGGGCACGACAACCTGTGCCCGTGTCTGAGCGAGCTACGAATTACTGACTCGGCCCCCTGGTAGGTCTACGTCAGACGCCTAGCTGTATAGTGGCTATAATCGTATATATAATATAACTTAAGGGCTCAAAGCATTCAGTCGTGCCTCCATTATGTCTGCCTCTTGAAATGAATGATGGACTTTTGAGCTCCAGAGAAACTATAACGCTCTGCTGGTGTGATGATCGGCTGACTGCTTGCCAAATGATTGACTTATTGATGTTGGTAGCCACATCCGCTGGTAATGTCATGGCAGTGTCAGTATGCAGAAACAACGAAATTAAGGCGGCCGCCGAATCAGCTTGATGCGCTAATATTCGGCCATAGATATTTGCGTGGTTGTAGGAATATCTCGTAGGTTGATCTCTTGATTACATGTATTGTTGACGTTCAGGCTTGTGTTCAGGACTAGATTGGTTTTTGCTCTTCTGACATTATAATGATGGCTGTTGATCACACTGCGCAGCTAGGATGTACAAAAGTGATGACTCATATAACTCGTCCATGTATCAGTCGTGAAGCATGGTCATGGATGACAGTTTTGTGGATTTATGGCAGCAGCGCCTGCAATTCCAACAGCAACAGCAGCAGCACCAACTACGGCAAATTTATGTTGTGCTATTGCAGGTGATGCCATATCGCTAGCAAGTGCGGCAACAGGCGCCGCCGGCTCTGTATCCCCTCCCCCCCCCCCCCCTTCCTTGGTCAGGTTTGCCCCTTTTGACATGGATAAGAGACGAAAGACAACGACCTAATGACCTGAGATGTTTCTTGCTCTACTGCAAGGCATGAAAAGTGATTTACCTGTGGATAAGAGTGAACTTCTCCTCTCTTCTATTTCCTTTCTTTATGGAGTCATGGGATAGTAATAAGCACATACTCAGGTGACGGTAGCATCACGTACACAAGTGGTATATGGGAATTTGTACTCATATATTCAATGTGGAAAGGTTTCTGACGTAATTATGGCCACATGAAGGGAATTAACAAATGGTTCAAATGGCTCTGAGCACTATGGGACTTAGCTTCTGAGGTCCTCAGTCGCCTAGAACTCAGAACTACTTAAACCTAACTAACCTAAGGACGTCACACACATCCATGCCCGAGGCAGGATTCGAACCTGCGACCGTAGCGGTCGCGCGGTTCCAGACTGTAGCGCCTAGAACCGCTCGGCCACAGGGGCCGGCAAGGGAATTAACAGACTTTGAATACGAAATCGTAGTTGGAGCAAGACACATGGAATATTTCTTTTCGGAAATCCTTACGGAATCCCATATTCCGAGATTCACAGTGTCAACAGAGAGTGCCGAGAATACCACATCACAGTGGCCGACGGTCTTCACTTTACCAAGGAGGCCAGCGGAATTTGTGTACAGTTGTCACTCCTAACAGGCAAGCAACACGCTGTGGAAAAATCAAAGAAATTAACGTGGGACGTACGACGAATGTATCCGTTAGGGCAACGCGGTGATGTTTGGCGTTAATGGGCTACGGCCGACGCAACCGATGCAAGAGCATTTTCTAACAGCGCGACATCACCAGCAGCGTCTCTCCTAGGTTCATGACCTTATCGGTTGGATTCTAGATGACTGGAAAACCGTGGCCTTGTCAGATGAGTCCCGATTTTAGTTTATAACAACTAATTATGACGTCCCAGAGTGACGCAGACCCCACGGAGCTAGGAACACAAATGGCAGAAAATTATGGACGGCTGTATAGGCAGAACGGCTCCATATTTTTGGAGGGGACTTCCAACGACATTTTGAATCCATGCCACGTCAGTATGCTGGGTAAAAGTCACTCATAGTGATCAGAAAATAATATGAAAGAAGCCGTCGAATATTTTTGAGACAGGACATGAACAAGAGTCTGAGGAAAATCAGAGACAAAGAGACGAGAAGTACCTTAAATTTTTATATGTAGCAACTGACATTAATATGTAGCGTTTACAAATGTGAAACGGATAAATCATGATCTAATAGCATGACATGCTGACATGCCACACCACCACACCAAACATAACGAACATAAGGAGTCTCATTAGCTTAAGATATCAGGAATAAGTTGGAACCTGATATAGAAACTACAACTATAACGCAGAGATAAAACGCCAGACCATGTGAAGAATATATTATGAAGAGGTGTAAATTAGGCATTAGGCATAAGGTAGATTATAAGAAAACATTTTTGTGCTCAAACCTCCTGCAAGAAACAATCGTTACCTGTCCACGACGATGTGGCAGCCGACAATTGAAAATGCATATTGGGTGCGAATGGATAAGACCTACTATTTTCTACGATGTGGATACACCAAACTGCCGCAGCAACCTATCTGCGATAAAAAAACTCCAAGGAGAGTGGATGAGCAGCAGAAGATCGACGCAGGGTCCAGGCCTTGCGAGGATTCACTTTCCGCTTCTACATGAATCAGAAAGGACAGCATGGAACGACGGGCCACAAATAAAGGACAGCAGCCATTGCGCGGAGTAAAAACAAACTGCCTTGACAAAACACAAGCTTGGCAGCTGCGTAATTTGGCAATACATGTATAATCACACTGTAGCCACTAGCCTGCGATATTAAGACAAAGAGCTGAACGAAAGTCAGTCAATGCTGAACTACACATCCTAATAACCAAGTGAAACACTAACAAATGAGAAACTTCAAAGTAAGTAGTAATCAGTAATTTTCCACATCCTGCCCAGAGAAGAGACAAGGTTCAAGTCTCAAGAAAGGGAGACGCTTAGAAGAACAGAAGGTGGAGAGTCCCGAGACTCATGTAGAACAGGGAAGATGGGCGAAAATATTTCAAGATATACGTATCCAAATACCCATCCAAATGTAAACTAGTTATCTGCAAAGTGCTACAAAAATACCTTCAGCAGTTTTGCTTAAGGGGAAAGACACACATTTTATGGCAATAACCGACGAGACGCTGCACTGTAAGATCCTCATTATTATGAGGGCCACACCAAACTGTGGCAACACTGCCCACCCAAAGGTTTGCCGACAAGCATCTTGCACAAGACCTTTAGCTTCGTGCGAAGACATTCGTAGCCAACCTCACACAAGAACATTCATAGACATTGTGTGAAGACAGTGGTCAAAATTAGGTAAAGGTCAGTGTCAAATAATGAAGAATCTGAAAAAGGCACAACAATTAACTTAGGAATTCGATGTATCGATAGTGATTTACATCTCTCAATTCAATATGTTTAAGTGTCTCAATTAGAACTCTATAACAGTTTTCCCATTATCTTTGACTGATGAGTAATACGGAGAAACTTTTCTGTAAAGATATGGCCAAACAGAGTGGTCGCACAGCTTCAGATGCCATGTCTCTGACTGTGTGGCCCCTGTCGCCAGAGGTTCGAGTCCTTCCTCGGGCATGGGTATGTGTGTTGTTCTTAGCATAATTTAGTTTATGTTACTTCCAGTAGTTTGTGAGTCTAGGGACTGATGATCTCAGCAGTTTGGTATCTTAGGAATTCACATACATTTGAACATTTTTATAGAAATGTCTAATGTACTTATAGTGTTAGTTAGAATAATGTGTCATAAAGGAAACATATATACAAGCAACATTTTTGTAAAGTCAATTAACTGTCGAGTGTAATACTTTAAAATATCATTCATGCATAATTACCAATGAAACATTTCTTACAAACCATATTGTGTATTATAATAATCCATTATGAAAAGTAATACGTATGTATGAATATTGTTTGCAAGTATAATATTTTAGAATTTGCATAAATGATTAATAGAAAATTTTAAAATTTTCACGTGAATAGGATTTTCTAAATAACTGTTTTGATGATTATATTACTCGTTAGAATCATAATTTTCTTAAAACGAACAATAGAATTTAAACACTGCATTTTTGTGTTATGTATAGATTTAGTTAACTTTTGAGCTGATTGAAATCGTAAGTGGTTGAGAAAATAGAATCAAAAATCGATGTGAGAGGCTCCTCATTTTCACTGTAAAATCTAAAATACACGCAACACGTTTAAAAAAATAAGAAAAAGGAAACTGATACCAATATAATAAAAAAATATTATTTTCACTTAAGGGCGACAATTAAATGACGCTGTGAGCACTATGGGACTTAACTTCTGAGGTCATCAGTCAGACAATTAAAATTTTAACAAAATTAACCATGTTAAAAATGACGGTACACAAACCATCAGAATTAAAAAGAATAAAGACTAGACTAAGTGACTGACCAACATTTGATGGTTCAGAAGAAGTCTAATTTTTGTAGTATAATTATTGACTGTCTTCGACAGCGCCTCAACCATTGTCTAACTCCACTACAAAACTTATCGTGGAAGGCTGGTGATATGTAAGGTGTCAAGAAAATAGCACACCTTACACTGAAACATTTCTGGTTGTATCAGTAGGTCTCAAGATGTAGTTATGTGAAAGTGTACGAATCTTATTGATACGCAAAACAAATGAAGAAACCGCCATTTCGTGAATATAAACTACTTATACTCACACTAGTAATTGCACACAAGTAATTTCCCAGGCCCAAGCTATGAGACAAAGTTCTGAGGGAACAGCAATGCCTATACCATATGGGTCGAAACCTTCACAGCAGGACATCCAGCGGACACAACGAGATGCAGGAGCCACTGGGCAGACTGGCGGCAAAAGCCTCCCTTGTCCCTGCTTTTATCGAAGACCCTTTGGTAAGCCTTTCTACAGGAACAGATGTAGATGTCAGATAAATGTATGGAGAGATCCAACTCAAAACATTGGTGACTCACTGTGGCCACTTGTATAATAACACTTGTGGAAAGAAAATGTTTATCTCAGTATTACGTAGCAGAAGTTAAACTCAGCCCTACAAAAGAAACAACACGTGTAACGGGTACAGAAATTCTGGGGGGGGGGGGGGGGGGGTGGAGTTGTAACAAGTACAAACGCTCTGATTGTCCAGAAAGAAAAAGCGGGGCTGCCAGCTTCGATATAGGCAAATTACAGACAGAGAAATTCGCTCTTCTTTTGTAGCAAATCGTTGATTGTTTGATCAAGGTGACTAGCATTGCACTGAGACGATTGAGAGAGTAACTATGTGAACACTTGTTCACAGGCTATTCTTAACTCCCAAGAAGTAAAACTACAATGATAATTGCACCGAGCACTGACAATTAATGCTTGGGAGCGATTTTAGGGCAATGACATACGCGCTATTCCAGACATAGTATGTGACGTGCCAATTAACGTAGCTAGGAAATAATTCGAAATCTCGGCTTCTCTGAAGACGTAGAAAATTTATCCAGCTGGTGTATAACAGTCGAGAGGGATTTAGAATACATTCTCAGGTTCACAGCTTGCGCCGACATCTGCCACTGCAGCCGCCGGCGAAAGGTAAACACGCGAGCTTGCGCTACTCCCGCAAGTGCTATTCAATTGACACTCAGAACTGTGGTCGTCTCCGTCTCTCCTACATTTTAGTATATTCAACCATGACCTGCTGTTAAACATATTCATGATTGTTGGGGTTAATTGAAGCAGAAATGCGAGTTATCCGATTTAACGGAAAGAACTGATCAGCTACTGCTTTATATTCTGAAGTTATTGAATTGTTTTAGTTCTGTACTTCTTTTTGATTGTTCTTTACCGACCTCCCATCCCTGACTTGGTTATTTTAACTGTCCATTTTAGTTTAATTCATATCTCTGGCCTAAGTAGTATTTAATTTGTTTGTATCTTATCAACCTCCAGACATCGAAAATCAAACATCTTACTTCTGAAGAAGAATAGAATACTTAGGAATTTGGCTTCACAATTGTAAACACCCAATATGAATGATTTACCATCCTGTACGTGTTATGATTATGATAGATAAGTCATAAAGTCACACACAGAGTAATAATAAAGCTTAAAAACGAAACTCTAAGATTTTCATTTTTTGCTAACTTACAGTTACACCTGATCCCAAACATTAATTTCTGCTAGCGATAACGGTGCCTTTACAGAGAGTGTAGTGGAACCTACATTGAGATCATTGTCTGATTACATCACTGTCCATACTGCTGCACTCTTCTGAACTCTGCATGGCTAGCAAATGTCTTCCTACCTTGCAGGCCTTAGGTTCCACCGAAATTACTAAAACGCTCACAGAGCGTCCTTGAGCAACTGTGATAGGAAGATGTATCACAACCTGTCTCACACATGTTAGAATTTAACGAATCCTTTACACGTGGTTTGCCACGAAATTTTTACCAACCCGTGAAATCTGCAGAAGTGTTTTTTTTCTTTTTTTTCACATGAAGATACGTCACTGTGGCAAACTTGCCTTTGCGCGATGCTCATAGTGTTCGGAATCTCGGTGTTTCGAATGTTTTTACGATAGGCATCATCCAAAGAAGTGAAGCAAGTTTTCCTGAAGAATAAGTATAAGAAAAAAATGTACCAACCAAGAACAGTTGTAAGAATATGAGAACTTAGAAAGAATTTAACCGCTGAACATACCGTACACCAACGTATTATATACTTTAGTTACGGTACTTTTTGTGTAACCCAATTGTTATTTTACAGTTAATATAAAGCACTTGTATCTAATAAAGTGATAAGAAACATTTGTCACATACTTTTTATGGACAGGGGTAGACATACCAAAAAAATTAATTATCAGAAACGAAAATCACGTTTCGAACACAGCCCGCAAGAAAGAATGGCCACTACGCTAGTCACTATGCCACCAGTTGGACTGAGCTTATCGTCTGCTAAATGGCATCTGAATTACATCGGGAACTTTGACAATCTTTTTCTTATAAACTTCCGAGTATTTACGGATAAGAAGTGACACACGCTCACTTACTTTGTCTCATCTTCCACTCAGCAAACCTACTAGGAAATCTGTTTATGGCACCTGCTGTGTTCTCCTTCTGAGTGATACGCCTCGGTAGTCAGTGGTTCCTAAAAAATGTACACCTTAGCGATTCAGTAGCTTATATCATGATCTTCCCACGCTGAACTTCGAGCGTGAGCAGCATACTCATATAACTGTAGTACAATTAGAACTAGTTTGAGACGTACTGGAGTCATAATAATGTCTGCCTATCACGCTACACCACTGGTATGAATATGTATACTATATGATGTACTCTACATTTCATAAATCAAAGAAAATTCGCTGAGGTTATTATAATTCGGTGGCATATGTATTGAACATGATAAATGTGGAACATTGGAAACGTCATGATAAGTCACATACAGACAAATTTCAGTAGTAAAGCAGATTTTAAATCTCTAAATATTGAAAGTGAAGTAATTAGTGACAGCGATAATACATTTTGAGACAGTGTTTCCGATGCCCGAACGAAGTTAATACATTTTTTAGAAGCTGCTTCCACTATTAAATGGTCTTAGGAGGAGAGACACGTATCACGGACGTTTGAAAAATGATCAGTTACTTCGGTAAATCAAGCCACATCTGCTACTAGTAAACTAAAATGGATGACAACGGTTCTTCAATAGAGTGAACATTTTGGAGGGTCCCTAAGTAAACGCTCTCCTTCGACGGGCGAGAAACATGTGATTCCTTCCACAGCATCTGCATTGTTGTTAAGAGTGGGTGCGTACTGCCTCCGGGAAGCAATATGCGCACAGTGATAGCCCTCAGGGTAGCTAGGGTAGCAAGGAAGATCATCTGTGGATAAATAAACACAGATTATGTTAATGGTTGTGTATCGTAGCAGTTCATTTACCATTATGGAGGAACAATTCGTGACTATAGCCCTCCAGGTTAGCTGAGAGTGCGCTGCTTCCTGGACGCAGGTAGGATCGCCAGCCCCGGTTCGAATCCGAGCAGAGGATTAACGACGAAAGGCTGGTGTGCTATCCAGTCTGGGTGTGGTTTTTAGGCGGTTTTCCACACCCCACTAGGTAAATATTCGGACTGGTCCCCATGTCCCACTTCAGTCACACGACTCTCCGACATTTGAAACACGTTCGCATTGTTCCACGGTTCACAGTAGACACAGACAGCTGGGGTGCACTACCTCCGTCCCAGGGGAGTACGAGGTGGCGACAGGAGGGCCATTTAGCCACCCTCTGCCTAAAAATTGATGGTAACAATCTAGACACGGTGATAGCTGGAATATGATCCGGATACAACAAAAACAACAATTTGTGACTATAAAAACTTACAATATCCTGTTAACTTAACTTCGCTTCTTGTTTGACCTGGCAAGTGTTCTATAGCTGCACGTTAGCTAAACGATATTTTTAACACATTCGGGCCGGCCGGAGTGGCCAAGCGGTTCTAGGCGCTACAGTCTGGAACCGCGCGAACGCTACGGTCGCAGGTTCGAATCGTGCCTCGGGTATGGATGTGTGTGATGTCCTTAGGTTAGTTAGGTTTAAGTAGTTCTAAGTTCTAGGGGATTGATGACCTCAGAAGTAAAGTCCCATAGTGCTCAGAGCCATTTGATTCATTTTTAACACATTCGCTCAAGAGCACTAGCCGACCTGTTCTATCTCACTCTCATAGCGTTAAATGCCGTCATAGTCCCAACAAGCAGGTGCCCGTCATGTTTACGTGGCACAAACGGAATATTGCAATTGTGTTTGATTGTAACACCACATTTACACAAATGTCATACAAGCAATATTATACTCACGCAAAATGGGAACTTTGCTTGACGTTTTATTTATATTCTGGCGTGTCTGCACTCGCTTTGTACGTTTTGGAAACAAGTGTAGGTTTCAGATACTTTGTTGTGGTATTCTGTTGCTGAACTTTGTTTACAGCATTCGTCATTTAACTTCACTAGATGGCGTGAAGATTGTAAATGTTCTGCTTTGTTTCGTAACGGCAAGAGAAGCTTGTGTAAACACTACTTGTTATGCATCAGATGAAAAATGTAATTCACGAACGTAGTATAATATATCTGAGACGACGCCGATAGAAGGCCTATCGTAATTTCCATATTAACCACACCATTCTGGGAAATTTGTGGGAACATATTTTACGAATATACTGTGAATATCACTCTTCACATCAACTCTTATCTCCACACCTCTTATGTTAGCCTGTTTCCCGTTTTCCATTATTAAAATAAGCACTTCCAATCTTCCACGTAAATCAAAATTTTAAGGTCTGGAGACTGGACCGATGTTAGCGACTTGGTTTACAAACTCGAGTCCGCATTTGTCCGCGATGCCGTTGTCAACCATCTAACTTGATAGGCTCTAGCAGCTGTCTATCTTCTTCATTCCGAAAGTCACAATTATTTTATTGAAGTAAATAGCAGTGAATTAAATTTTAAATTTTATTCTCTTGTCCGCGTAGAGTCTGAAAGAGACTACACCCGTGCTCCTCAACAAACCGTCCACTTACAAAACCCGTTTTCCGGCTGTGATGGTTCGTCGTCTAATGAGTGTAAATAATAAATTACCTTCCTGTATTAACATTTTAATATGCAGTTACTGTACATAGTTTGCTAGCAGATTTGTGTTGGTGTTGGTGGTGGTGGTGGTGTTGTGGTCATCAGTACAAAAGATGGTGAGAAGCAAATCTCTTCACTAGTCCGGCCTGAGCAAGTGTCTTCACCTTCACATCTCTATGTAACTAATAAAACAGCCACTTGAACCTGCTTATTGTCATCAAATATTTATCCCCATCGACAATTGTTTTTTATAAAGACTCAGTGTAGCGTAAGAAAAGCAAGTAGCAGAGCTTGTTGTCAAAGCTCCTATTTTGTTTCAGTTACAAGAACATGAGGAAAAAATATTTTTGTAACATAGAATCAGTTGCTGAGTTCGATAAATGGCAGCTTTATACTGTCTTTCTTAGGGAAATGTAGTGGAAATATTCCAAGATATGAATGATGGTAAGACAGGTCACCTTACGGAACAGCATTCACCTCATGCGGATTGAGAGATTTTATGGTGATACCTTCAATAACGTGTAATATTCACGGTTGTGGAATTAGTGTCGTCTTGAAATGAGGAAGCTATTATTAATAGCTTCGAGCGTAAAACATCATGGGGTTAGGTATCTTCAGAGAACATAACGGAGAAGAATCTTTGTACAAATTTCGTAAGTATCAGAAACTGTGTTTTAGGACCTCAAAGGACAGCAGCAAAAATGTCTTCCTAATAAATCTGTTAATTATTGCTTACTTCCCGCAAGAGGTAAACCCTTCTGTGCTACAAAAACGCAAAATACATATACAATCATTTAGGCTGACTGACATACATCGATCATCTCCTGTGGTTACACGAGTCAGGTTGACATATGGCGAACTAAACGTCCATAAACTAAATTTTCATACTCAATGTCGTACACACATTGTTAACTCGACTTTGAAGATGGCCGCCGGCCGAAGTGGCCGTGCAGTTAAAGGCGCTGCAGTCTGGAACCGCAAGACCGCTACGGTCGCAGGTTCGAATCCTGCCTCGGGCATGGATGTTTGTGATGTCCTTAGGTTAGTTAGGTTTAACTAGTTCTAAGTTCTAGGGGACTAATGACCTCAGCAGTTGAGTCCCATAGTGCTCAGAGCCAGTTGAAGATGGCCATTGCATAGCAGAAACCGATATTCACTGTAAAAGCGTTCATTAACGTTTACAGTGACTGCTGTCAACGATTGTATCGGATGGGTGTGGCAACCAAGCACGATTTCTTGTATTATTGCACTCTTGACTGATATAGCACGGCCTCTTATTATGGACATAGTCAGTAATCTGGAAGGTATTGTACGTCCGTATAGAGTTGCTTTCTGAAAAGTGGACGAACTAGAGTACAACTCCATTTTTCTCTTGTAGATAATTATTTACAATATTTTCGTAAAGGAAATGCTGTAATAACGCTAAATAAGTTATGGAAAAAACTGTTCCAAATCGGTAAAGCGAAAAGTAAGATTCTTCATTTATAGAGACAGTACCACTTCATCATGTGCACCATCATTACAGCGGTGTAGTCTTCAATGTATGCAAAGAGTTGCAATACATTGTATAGAATAACCAACAAACATTTTCGTAAGGGAGACTAAATATCTAATAACGAGAATGAATAAATGCAGGAAGCAAACTTGGACAGCATTCAGAAAATTTACCAGTTTAGTAATTTAATGCAGTATACTGCTAACGGTAAGCAGCATTCTCATCGTTAGAAATATAGGCATTTTAAAGGAAAAGTAACTGTTTTTCGGGAACACGTCTAAGCACTTCTACATTACTATTTTGGAACGACATGGTGGAATATCTTGGCCTGGCATCGTGAGTTATCTTTAACTCCTCCTCAGCACGCAAGCTTCTTTCCGGCCTTTATTAAGTTGGCAGTCCTTCCCTAGAGGCCACGAAACTATCAGTAGGGTCAATGCACGTTATATTATACCGAGCTCGTTGGCGCAGTGGTCGAACACTGGGTCGTGTTCGGGAGAGCGACAAATCGTAGCAACCTCGTGCTATCAGGATTTAGGTTTTCATGGTTTTCCCTAAATTTATATCGGCAGAAACCAGAATGGTACGTGTGGAAGGAATACGGTCGACAGACTTCCCTATCTTGCTTCTTTTACGATCATGTTACACTCCAGGTAAAATCTTAGAATACCAATGCAATATTTTTAAACAAATGTGAATCATGTCTTTTGTTACGACGCTTACATGCATAATCGCATTTGGAAAAGGATCCTCCCACAATTAACACGCTTCTAATTAGCGACTGTCTGCACCTAACAGAAATGATAATTATTACTGTATGTGAACACCACTGAAAAATTCAACTCCTGCAGGGATGTCTCTTTACAATGCTAATTAATACTGATAGACGGGTGGTTCAAATGAAAAGCTTTATTATTTATTATCATGAAAATAAAGTAATACAAAAAAATTACTGATGTACCATATTTCAAATATAATGAACGCATTCCAATGCTTCTAAAGCATAGGAAGCCACTCGTGTCTCGCAGTTTCCTTCATCGCTTCGAAAATTTTGCCTCCAGGCGATCCTTTGACCCATCCGAGATAATGACAATTACTCAGGGGAGGTTTGATGGGGAAGGTGGTGCTCGAGATATTCAGATTACATATCTTCTACTGTTGCTACCGTTCAACGGGCAGAATGAGTAACAGGAATGTCGAGTTACAACAAAACACCAGCAGACAGAAGCCTTCGTCGTTCGTCTCATATTGCATGGTGAAGGTAATTTCGTAGCAGATTTCAGTATGAATAGCTATTCATTATTATGAGTTTCTGCTTGAATGTTAACCAGCGTTGTGTATCCCTGAGTTTAGGTGTCTAACATAACGGTGACAGGAAATGAATTCCAGAATGAGATTTTCACTCTGCAGCGGAGAGTACGCTGATATGAAACTTCCTGGCAGATTAAAACTGTGTGCCCGACCGAGAGTCGAACTTGGGACCTTTGCCTTTCGCGGGCAAGTGCTCTACCATCTGAGCTACCGAAGCACGACTCACGCCCGGTACTCACAGCTTTACTTCTGCCAGTATCTCGTCTCCCACCTTCCAAACTTTGCAGAGGCTCTCCTGCGAATCTTGTAGAACTAGCACTCCTGAAAGAAAGGATACTGCGCAGACATGGCTTAGCCACAGCCTGGGGGAGGTTTCCAGAATGAGATTTTCACTCTGCAGCGGAGTGTAGGCTGATATGAAACTTCCTGGAAGATTCGCAGGAGAGCTTCTGTAAAGTTTGGAATGTAGGAGACGAGATACTGCCAGAAGTAAAGCTGTGAGTACCGGGTGTGAGTCGTGCTTCGGTAGCTCATATGGTAGAGCACTTGCCCGCGAAAGGCAAAGGTCCCGAGTTCGAGTCTCGGTCGGGCACAAAGTTTTAATCTGCCAGGAAGTTTCATATCTGCGTACACTCCGCTCAGAGTGAAAATCTCATTCTGGAAACCTCCCCCAGGCTGTGGCTAAGCCATGTCTCCGCAGTATCCTTTCTTTCAGGAGTGCAAGATTCGCAGGAGAGCTTCTGTAAAGTTTGGGAGGTAGGGGACGAGATACTGGCAGAAGTAAAGCTGTGAGTACCGGGCGTGAGTCGTGCTTCGGTAGCTCAGATGGTAGAGCGCTTGCCCGCGAAAGGCAAAGGTCTCGAGTTCGAGTCTCGGTCGGGCACACAGTTTTAACCTGCCAGGAAGTTTCAGGAAATGAATTCCCTGCCACAGATATCGGTAGCTGCATGGAAGTGCTCTGACTGCACGCTACTATCTCTTCACAGGACAGTAACTCTAAAATAGGATTGTCTGTGGTTATAGGTTATGAAAAGAGCTAACACTTATTAAGAAAATATACATCATAAAATGTATTCAGCTTTCGCTTTGTAAGAAGACGTGGCAATGATGAACATAAGCTTACATAACACAGTAGTTGATTACTATTGTAGCTGAAGTTCAGTACGGAGTGCAGTTAGGTAGTATAAAGTTGAGTCTCTCACTAGATAAGCACTTTGGCTATCACCTTATATAACGTAAAACACTGGGCATCAGCCTATCTACGACTATAGCTACTCGGAAACTATAGACAGCTATAGCATTGGTACTGGAACTGGACTTGCTTAGAGCTGCTGACGAGATCTGGCATGGAACTGCTGGACATCCTGGTCGATATCTGTAGGATCGATCACTGGCCGTGTGTCGGCGTGCGGTCGTTGGAATCATGCAGTCGGTGTAAAAATCTCATCCTGTTAACTATTTGGTAGATGTATGAAACACTTAAGGGTTTAAGCACCGTCTCTTCTGAGGAAGGATAGTGAAGATACTGGTATGAGTGCCATCTAGGAGGCGACTACATGTAAGACGCACCACGTTCTTACCGCCTGAAGACGTGGAACATCTGAAGATATCGTTGTGTACCATGCCTGATGGAGACAAAGAAATTTCATTTCTTTTTAATTTTGCAAAATTAAGTCTTTTGTTTCCAAAAGACAGTAAGTGTGACGTTTCCTGCCGTCGTTGAGACATTTAATGGCTTTGACGAAGAACAATTGCTCAGTTCCTTGTTCGACCTCGTTGGTCGATTTTTTCGTTTCATTTATTTACCGTAGATCCTCACAGGCATAAACGCAGCGATCTCTCAGTTCAGAAATCAACTGCCGTGGCTTTCATTTTTCGGAAACTTCATTGAATTGCAGAACATCACGGACAATATTGCGCACTGAACGTGTACTAACAGCCCAATTAGTGGCTATTTCGTTAACATTAAGATGCTTGTTTTGCTGCACATACTCTTCCAATGCGATAATGTTTCGTTGGTCACGACGCGGTGTGCCTGGCGCGAGCCCCTTCCTCAGAAGTTGAACCGATTTTAAAGTTTCTGCACCTCTCGTACACTTCCTGCAGGTACACATACGATTCACCGTATTGTGCTTTCACCGTTAGACGCTTTCTCACAGTGTTGGTAGCTCCGCTACTCGGTAACCATACTATAGATTGTTTCAGCAACACAATGAAAGCCGATAATGAGGCGGTTACCTTTTCACTGACACTGGTTCAACAATGAGCTGCCAAATGTTGCTCATTTGCCATAACACGACGCTAACTCTGGATACTTCTAACCGATTACCAAGTCGTCAGTACATTTAATATTTTTTACTGCACTTTAAGGTTTTCATTTGTATCATCCCCGAACACTGCCTGGATTCAGTAAGGTGACGATTACGTCGTGGTGTGTTAGCTAGATCAAAGATGACACTCTAATAGAGTTTGCTTGTGGCTCCAGTGATTGCAAGAGGGTAGTTAGTAGCCACTCCAGCGATTGCTCGAGTGAAGCTATTGTCTTTCTGTTGTGTTGACTGTGCGTGTTGTTCTGGTAGAGTGTATTTGATCTGTCTTACTTTCTCCTGCTGTGGAGTGATAGAGCAGTGTGAAAATATAAGAAAGAGTGGTTCATTAGTTTGAGCGACGTAGTTTGGGGTTCGTTGCTGTTGTTTTGCTTTGAGCGACGGCGACTTTATTTGGCGGACTCAGTGATTGATCGATGTACGAGCGATGTTGTTTTAAGCTTATATAACTGTCGTTTCTTATGGCGTTTCCCTTTTACTTGTCTAGTGTAATATGTCTGAGTCAAAACATTGCGGCGCTGTAGTGCCACCTCCGCGCAAGAACTTGTGCACGTTACACTGTATGTGTACCGTATTTATCTACAGTATAAGTAACGATACCTTGAATATGAAGATTTTTCCTCGATCGTCCACTCCTTAACATATGTATTAAGTTACCTTTCTTACTGATTACATATGTGGTACACGTGTTCCATTTAAGTGGTATTAAGGGCTGTGATGTTAGACTGGAAATTTAACTTACGAGGTTGCTACCATTTGCTTGTTTTCAAAAATTTATTATATAACAGATATTCAAAGATAAGTGATAGTTATCGATGCAAGGTAGCTACCATTTAAGTACGTTGACGTTTGGTGTGTTTATTGCGCTTAGGTTAACTGAGAGTTCTGTGTCAAATAATGTACGTTGACGTTTGGTGTGTTTATTGCGCTTAGGTTAACTGAGAGTTCTGTGTCAAATAATGTTTAGAGCAAAATGAGAACCGAATTGTAAATGTATGTTTGTAAATGTGAGCTGAAGGTGTTTTTATTATTTATTTGTTTTTGCAGGGGGTGCTAACTGGGGAAAACACCATTTTGTCCCTCCTTCCATTTCCAAAACAAGTTGCAGTATTATCAGTGGGCATTCGATTTGTTTCTATTAAACAGGAAAAATGCTCTTTATACTTGTTCACAGATTCGAGCTTTTGAGACACTATCTACAAATTTCAAAAACAAACCCAGTTTCGTATGTATATATTATTGTACTCTAAGATGGCAGTGACATCGAAAGTCGTAAAGGGAAGAAGGGCGCAGACAACAAAAAGTGAAGTGTTGAAGGCCGGTGTGCCAACACAGTGATGTCGTGGTATACAAGTATTGCTGGCTTGTTATAGTAACTGTCTGGCGAATAGGTCTGGTTTGGTGTAGGAATATGTCAGTGCTTACTTGGACTGGTAACCTAGTCTGCATGTGAAGATGCCTTACAGTTGTGAAGTAAGACAGAGAATGCTGAAGGTTGCTGAGCTTCATCACAGTAGTAATAGGATACTACTCTCGCAGCCAGCAAAGGATGAATTAGGTACGTTACCTTCAACTGTCCTATATCCAATACTTCTGATGTTTTGATGAACGTCCGGTATTAGCTTAAATTACTGGTGTGTTAGAAGTGCACAGATTGTTCAGTTTATTAATATTGACGTTGATGGGTGTGGGATTTGGTACGGTAACTTGAACTCTCCTACATCCTATATTCCTGCTGTGTTGATAAACTTCTGGCGTGAGATGGCTTAAGTTACTGGTGTATTTGAAGCGCACAGGTTGTTTACTCTGTGAATATTAACGATGGTGGGCGTGGTGGTATCGATTAAGTGGCAGTATGTGATGTAATTCTGTGCCGCCAAATACTGTTCTCATCTCGCTATCGTCTTTCTGACTTTCACACTGCTGCCTGCATTTGTTGGTCTGATAAGGTATATGGTATTGTGTGTGTCGGAAAAAAAGGTATTGTGGGCCGAGAACTTGTGCTGCTGTCCAGCGTAAGAACACAGAAATCTGTAAAGGATTGCTGCTTGCACGACGGGTTTAATTTTATACTATATGTTACGTATGTACAGACTCACCCAAACGTACTAACGATGTGTGAATGTTTAACTGATCGTCAACACCGTCGCGTAATTACTATGATGAGTGAAACTAAGAATGAGGAAATGTATTTTGATGCTGGCATTGTCATTATCTTTTAGCGTCGGACTTGTGTTGGCTATCAGTTGTAAGACTTTTGCTTTGCAAGTGTTAACTATCATGTCTCTCCAGATTATGTATAAAAATTGAGTTATGTGGTGTTTCAGGTCCAGTATAGGTTTCACTTTGAAATAATCCGTTGTCGGTTGGCACTGACTGGTGAGATACAGCTGTGAACAAGACCGGGTCTGCCGCATACTACGGTCGCTTGAATGTGTTGATCGAGGTTCGGTTATAGGAAGCTGCCTTACTTGGGAGCCTTCTACTTTATAATAGATTCATCCACTGTGATTTCATTTGATTCTATCATACGTTTTGAATATTCACTTGCTTTAATGGTCCAAACATACTCTCTTAAAATTATTGTTTGATACTTAGTGATTACTCGTGAAGTTGGTTTAAATGATTTGCCAATGATTCAAAAAAGAAAAGGGTGCCGTTATCAGACTGCCTTATGGTCCTTGTGAATGATTTTTAACTTTAGGTTTTTAGGTTTGACAGATTAGGAGATCCTGTGAAAGACTTTAATTATTTCTAATCATCTGCTTGGACCTAATAATTTAGAAAGCGAAACTAATGGTTACTAAAGATCTGCCATCTGACACCCAGTCCTCGGTCCCTTACTGACTTGGTACATCGGTAAACATTTGTTCGTCATATCTTCCTTGCCCCACTTTTCCAGTCTCGTGTTCCATGCCACTTGTTGTACGCTACCTCCATGCAGCAGCGTTACTCAGCCGATACTTGAGTATCGGTTATTCTTACCATTTTAGTGTCCCTGTTAAAATATATCGTTAAATAGAAAAGCACATCAAAGAAGTTAGGACAGCTCTATCGAACACGGGTTCATAAAATCCCACTTTAACACTCTACTGCAGGACTGTCTTTAGGAACCAGTTTCAGCTCAAAAAGTGCCTTTGCGTAGGGTCAAACATACGAAATACTGTGTAACAGGTTAAACATAGAAATTATGATCCAATTTTACCTATTTACAAATAATTATTAATTGTTTATACATTGAAATAATCTGTGCTATCATAAATCATCATTTAACATATCTTAGAAATCTAATTACATATGATCTATGTGGCAGAAATAATTCACTTTCAGCTGCTTTGGGGCGATCACGTACACTCGACCTTCAGCAATGATCGATTTTCAAGCGTTTCTGCCTGTGTAAAAACGCTAAACACAGTGTAGCTCGACACAACTGTACTGCTTGTGCTGCCAGACAACCCAGAGATTTTGTCCCTTTCCAGGTCCTGAGTCCGGGACCTTTATATCCTAACCTGGTGCTGCCATCTAATTCCTGTTCATTATTTAGAGCGTCTTTCACCCACACCCATAAGAATGTTTCTAGGTCACTTACGAGAATTATTATGGTTTTATTAAAATAATTATACACAGTACGTTTAAACACACCTTCTGTATCAAAGATAATTAGGTACTTTCCAATGACAAACCATCATTTTTTGCTCTTACCCTGCTAAATTCATGTTCCTTTCACTTATAATTCGGTATGTTACAGATAAAAACACCTAAGGTGAAATACTTGGAATAATATATAGTCCGGAGAGCATTCAAAGGCAGCAAACAACTCTATTCAGTTCAGCAATTAAATATCTAAATTGCAGCTTCATAATCTTTACTTCTTCTTTTATCTGATATTGCTAGTCACTTCCAGTGAGAGTCAACTGCAGCTACAGAGCGCAACATTACTTGTTCTGTGGCTTTAAACCACAGATAATACAGGCGCCAGAGACGATGATCGACAGGGAAGACAGTCCCGAAACTGAACTGTGGCTACGTGGTCGATGAATGTTGCGATATCAATGTGAAATTATTACCTACGTTGTAGCGACGTCTTTGCGAGTTTATGACAGAAAGCGGCGAGTTCCGTTATTAGCTTAGGTTGAAACCGCTATCTTTGTTAGTTAAATTCTTCGCCAAACGAATTTCTGCTGCTTCTTTCACCACTGAGTGCCAGAGAGATGAAGTCGAAGCTTGAGTTTCGATATATTCGTGCGGAGTAGCGTGACAGCTATCGATGTAGTACTCAACGACAACCGATTTACCGGACACACGGTTCTGGTGTACCTACGGTGTTCCATGCATCTTTCTTGTTGGGCTCGTCAGTCCGCTGTATGAAATTTAACCCGTCGTAACTGTGCTGAAGTTTCACACATACCATCCGGTTTATTTATCAAGTATCATGCGATGACAGATAATCAGTACCCAAAGTCTTCGACAGCTTACTTTTACAAGCTGCAGATAGCGTACTTGTAGTTCACGTCACTTTAACTACGTTTGTGGGGGGAAGAGAGGCCCGATTTTCGTCGTTATGCTATTCAACCACCACCACTGTAGTGGAGCCTCCTTATTTCCGTAAATATGATATTTTTAATCTGTAAGATAAGTTGTATTGTATACAAACTGCAAGTTTGAATATTTATAACTGAGTTGTTTGGTAAGTAATTCTCAGTCATTAACGTCTCAAAAAATTTGTGACGCCGGAGAATTCCTTAGTGTAAGGTATTATTATCTAAATCTTAAACTAAAATTAAAAAGGAAATTTAACAATGAAACTGCCGTTAAAAATCATCACAAAGCATGTGCATGATATGTCCTAGATACAGAGACACGAAAACTAAACAACGGTGACGTAAATGCAGTAAATTGTTGCGCTTAGAACGCATTGATGACATATAAGCTGAGTATACAGGGTGTATCATAATTAATCGCGTAAGCACATACTGTTGAAATTACACGATAATAGAAGCTAAAAAGTCAGAGTAAACATAGGGTCGCAAATGCATACCTTAAGAGCTACGAGCAATTTTTTATCTTCGATAGTGTGAGATAAATCTCTTCTACTACAATTTCTTTGCTTTCCATATTTTTTGACGTGGTAGTTCGGACCAAAATAAGAAAAAAAGTCCAGCAAACATGTGCTCTAAAGCCGGCCAATGTGGCCAAGCGGTTAAAGGCGCTTCAGTCTGGAACCGCGCGACCGCTACGGTCGCAGGTTCGAATCCTGCCTCGGGCATGGATGTGTGTGATGTCCTTAGGTTAGTTAGGTTTAAGTAGTTCTAAGTTCTAGGGGACTGATGACCTCAGATGTTAAGTCCCATAGTGCTCAGAGCCATTTGAACCATTTGTGCTCTAAAACACATACCTTAAAAGTTACGAGCACTTAATCATGAGAACAGTTGCGCTTCAGAGTAGCAAATATCAACAAGTGTTCATAGCTCTTAAGGAATCCATTTTACAGCACATATTTACTGGACTGTTTTCTTGCTTTGGTCCATACTACCACTTCCCAAATAACAGGCAATTTCAGACCGTACGGAAGTTATCCATTTCGGGAAAAATCATAACTTATGTAATTGATGTTTCTTCTCAAGGACCATTAACAAAGTTTTCACAAATATTTCGAACAAATGACAGCTTTCTAAAATTTCCAATTAAAATTTAGAATGTTGTTACGTAAACACTACGACACAAATCGTAGTAAACAAGTTTACCAGGGTAATGGAAATTAAAAGATGAATTATTACGCCACGATACATCAGGATGCACATCTAATCATAAATACATGAAGCTGGTTTCCTGTTGATGTTTCAAAGTAAAACACACTTCAATATATAGAAAATGAGCTAAACCCTTAACTGCATTAAAATTACAAGGTATGAAAAGTTTATGTATGATGGTTATGTTTAGGGTACCTAGAGCATATATAAATGTTTTGCTGCTTCAGTAGCCAAGTCTGTCGCTCTGTGTGTGATTCTGCTTGACAACAGATGTTTAATGATCAAATGTCTTTATGAGTTACGTACCTATAGCTTTCTCGGGTGTCACACTTGTCGGTGTAATTAACTGCTCCACCATTTGATTGTAATTCTGCACAGTCCAGCTTTGGTCTGGATTAATTTGCCTCTTTATCGGGGAAACTCCGCAAGGGAACGTGAAGCTGGTCGTAAATAAGCAGTTCGGAATACTAAACTACTCCCTCGGACCACTGTTCACAGCGAATTTCATCACACAGTAAGCCAGGACGACTTCGTTGCTTTCTACTGTCAGTTGCATGCTGAATACTTAAAATGCGTTGAAAATTAAAACTGTACGTTGTTAACGAGGGTACTTCAACAGAAGTAAGAATAAATCTAACACTGCAACCCTATCGAAATAGTAGACCATACAAAGTCTCTTAAAGTTGCCCTGTCATATACAGATTAATACTCTGCAGGTATGGTTCAAATGGCTCTGAGAACTACTTAAACCTAACTAACCTAAGGACATCACACACATCCATGCCCGAGGCAGGATTCGAACCTGCGATCGTAGCAGTCGCGCGGCTCCGGACTGAGCGCCTAGAACTGCGAGACCACCGCGGCCAGCACTCTGCAGGTATCTTTTCCTTACTGCTTTATTTATGAATTAATCTTTTTTTAAAAAAAATATGCAGATCAATGGTCATGACATACGGTATTGCTGAAATTTATGTTACCAAAGTGACCACGAATCTTACAATGCATTTTCTTTACGGCTTGCAACTTTATTATAGATTTTTTTAATTCGTCTGTATTTTTACGTTGCTGTCTTCTTCTATTCTGCAGAGTACCTTCTCATTCCCTTCTTTTATCAGTTCAGCTAATTTTCAGCAGCCATATATAGTTTCACATGTGGGATGCTTCGATTTTATTCTTTTTTAGTTTTCCCACCGATCCTGTTCCTCTAGCAATCATTGCTTTCCTCCATAGGTATATTGTCCAGAATTTCATTCTAAAATTTAGGATCATTATTGTTATCAGTGGACCTAATTTTGCCAGGGGTACACTTTCGCCCGTGCTAATCAGTAGAGGGGCAAGAAGAGAACTAGATAACCTTCAAATGACTTTTGGTGTCATATTACTGCTTTGTATATCATATTCAGGATAATGTCAGCACACGGAAAAATCACTCCCTCCTTAATCTCCACCCCTTTGCTACCCCACATCCATGTCAAGCAACAGAGAATTCCAGATCAGTATGTGGTGGTGAAAAGACGTCATGAAACACTGTCAGCAAAAATCAGCCAAAAAGCAAATGATGGTTGAAAATAAGTGTTCACCAATTAATTAATAATAATATTCTTATTAATCGTTTATAAATATATCCATTTCACATTTACGTCGCCCTAATTTCTTTTTCCTACACCTGCGTAGCTCACTGCAGCAGATGGATCGAACGAGGCTATTCAAGCGTTACTTTTCCATCATCTGCCCCGCCTCAGTAGCACTAGCATCAGTCTGCAGACGACCTTCCATACTATCGGATCTGCTGTCATTTAGCTATTCTGTACCAAGACTGGAGCTTCAGCTCGTGAAGACTGTGTCCCACAAGAGCACTATTATTTGTCAACAAATGAAACGGTAACGCTAGCGGTTCTAAACGTTTCAGTGTTGACCTATCACATGTCAGTGACTTTAGAGTAGTTATAGAAGAAGAGAACGTTCACAGTATTCATAGTATGAGTGGGACTACGTGTGCATCATGATAGAGTATATGAAGAAGTAAACGATGCAGATTGCGATCACACTTATACTTCTACCCACTTTAATATATTTGGGACATAAGGTTTCAATGGTTAATATGAACGATGCAGCTGTGCATAAATTAACTTCTGTGAACATGGGTATTCATCTAAAGCACTCAAAAGTTCCGCATTTGCATGATTTATGCTGGTCACTGGCAGTTGCCGTGGTTAGGCTAAGGCGCTGGCATCCGCCCACACAATAGAGGTGCATACTATGACCTTGGAGAGTACTTGCATGTGAATACTGTAAACGTGAATCAATTACAACAGTACATAAAGCCTTGTGTTCAACCATTGTCGAAGAATGTAGGTGCTGAGCCGGTAATTATAAAATCTGTGGAGCACCAATTTTCTGAAGGAACACAATATATGCAATTGCATCTGTAGGCTTGAATATGATTCGTACTGTATTCAAAGCATATAGAAAACTGATTAATTGTGTGGTGATAGCAATTGTTCCTGTGGTCCTATCCTGTAATTCAAACTCATACAAAACTCAGCACCGTTGAGCGGTAGACAGATCTTCTTTGTTTTATATATATTGATGTAGAACAGATATATGCAGTGCTAATTATGAATAATAATTACAATAGTGTATCGGAACACAGTTGGGACTACTTCCTTTTGTAGGTAATAACAAGGATATAGCAAATGGTGTTTTACTGAGGTAATTTTTTTTCTTTAATGTGTTTTGCAGACACATAAATACATTTTTTCGTTATAAAGAGCTGTTTTGTTTATACAGTAGATAAAAAACAATTCTCTGACTTTATTAAAAAAGAAAGTGATGTATTTATAGTTTTACAGATGAATATTTATTTAACACTAATACGACTACGGATATTTTTTTACGTTGTTTATATATACAATAGTGATATTTATTTTCAGAAATGTTTTAAAAAGAGAAAGTTGCTTTATATGTATAATGTGTTGTAAAGGTTTTCTTTTGTTTTCACATTAATAATACTACGGTTTATAGATGCAGCAGGAAAATATGTGGTGTCACCGCCAGACACCACACTTGCTAGGTGGTAGCTTTAAATCGGCCGCGGTCCATTAGTAGATGTCGGACCCGCGTGTCGCCACTGTCAGTGATGGCAGACCGAGCGCCACCACACGGCAGGTCTCGAGAGACTTACTAGCACTCGCTCCAGTTGTACGGACGACTTAGCTAGCGATGCAACACTGACGAAGCCTCGTTTATTTGCAGAGAAGATAGTTAGAATAGCCTTCAGCTAAGTCAATGGCTACGACCTAGCATGGCGCCATAGCAATTGATAGTTATCGTATGAAGCATGTCTCATCAAGAACGATGTATACAAATGATGGATTAAAGTTAAGTATTCCAGCAGCTACGTACTTTTCTTTATAGCATTCATTCCGTATCCTGTTTCAGACCTCACGCCAGCCTGCTTGAGTTTAAGTGCGTGCCTTTCGGTTACCCGTCACTGTGGACTGGCTGTCTTGTCAGTCCACAACAAAATAGATTTTTAATATGATGATTTATAAACACAAACTTGCATATATTGATATTTTTTCTATATATACAGCTTGAAAGATTTACAATGTTTACAGCATGTTTGGTTGATTAGCAGCACACAGACAGAAGAGGGAGAGGCGGAGACAACACATACACAGACACATAAGCACTGTATTGCATAGAATAATACATAACGTTTTTGCAAACACACATGCAAACAACTATGACAATCGCTTCCATTCCATACACACACACACACACACACACACACACACACACACACACACATACCTACATACAAACACACACACTCACACAGACCCACATTCACTCCCAAGTGAATAGTGTGAGAATGGGAGGTCCTTGATCCCTTCTCCACAGATGAAGTATTTGTCGTCATGGTTTGACGCACCAGCCTTAAGCTGCAATGTAATATGTTCCTCCTAACCTCGTAATCGAAAGAGTACTTGCAGCACCGTATATCGAGAATCATCTGTGACACTGCATAGACACAACTTATAGTCATCAACTGTGAGAGCCTGTGAAGGAACAGGATGTACACCTTTTGCTTGACTTCGGGTATCACCTGCGTCTAAACAGAATTCTTACATTTTGAATCTCAGCCCCAGACATTCCACAATGTGCGTGCCACAGAAGTCGTCTTTCATCAGACCAATAACCATCTTGCTCTATGGTGTTAAGCCGTAAGGACTATCGGCCGTACATACATATGTGACGAATTCCGATACCTAATTACTTCATATGGATCAAAGCCTATTACTCACTGTATTTGTAAAATGTAACTTAGCTAAGCTTCGCTGTTATAACCCCACCACCCACCGCTTAACTTTTGAGTGGTAATCATCAGCATTGGCGGCTGAAGACCTCCGGCAAAAGAAGTTACTCTCTTTCCGGCAACGGCCCTCTTAAGGAGGGCGCAGGAGCGGAAACCGGTTCAGGGCACTTTTCCGCCTCTGGAGTGGGAAACTAAACCTAAATATGGAGGAATTAGCATTAATCGACTGCATGCGGATCAAGTAGGCAATGGAATTCTCCGCATTGGCAAATGATTAGAAAATAGTCCTCAATTTTGACCTCCGCGAGGGGAAGTTGACAAAAAAAAAAAAAAAGACTGAATAATCAACAAAAGGACGTGAAATATCAGAAGTTAGAATGTGGTGGAGAATCTAGAAAATCTGGAAAGAGAAATACTACGGCTCAATCAAGCTATAGCGGGAGTCAGTGAAGTGAAATGGAAAGATGAAAAGAATTTCTAGTCAGATGAGTGTAGGGTAATATTAGCAGCAGCAGCAAATGGTATAATGGAAATAGGATTCGTTATGAATAGAAATGTAGTATGTTACTGGGAACAATTCAGTCATAGGGTTGTTCTCATCGGAATCGACAGCAAACTAACTCCGATAACCATAGTTCAGGTATAAATGTCGACGTCGCAAGCTGAAGGTGACGAAATAGAGAAAGTGTGTGACGATAATTCAGTACGTACATGGGGTGGAAAATCTGATAATCATACAAGCTGGAATGCGACTGAAGGGAAGGAGTAGAAAAAAGCGTGCTTGGTGCTAGGAATGAGAGGAGAAGGCTGATTGTATTCTACAATTAATTTCCGCTAGTAATAGCGAATACTCTGTCAATGAATCACAAGAAGAGGAAGAGTACTGCGAAAAGACAGGGAGATACGGGAAGATTTCCGTTATATTACATCATGGGCAGACTGGATTGTAAGGTGTACCCAGGAGCAGACACAGACTCAGATCACAATTTAGTATTAACGAAAATATGGCTGATGTTTAAGAGAGTAGTCAGGACGAATCAATGTTCAAGAAAGTAGGACACAGAAGTAGTAAGGCATGAAGAGATATGCTTAAAGATCTCTAATGCTATAGAAAATGCGAAACTGCGTTAACTCAGAAGGCAATTCAGTTGAAGAGCTCAAATTTCGAATAAAAATCTTCAGAACAGGGAGCAGGAGACTTCTGGCATAAAATGTCATTCTTGTTCTGACAACGATAATGTCAAAGTGGATTAAGGAGTAGGAAGTTTCCGCTAAAGGGCGGAAGAATCAGAATGAGCAATGGCACGAAATGCAGAAGGCAATGAAAATAATTGCTTTAAAGAGACATAATGTGTATCCGCTGTACATGAGGCTTGTAATTTAAAAGTGTCTTGATGATTGTCGATAGCTTCCGGAACTGTCACTCATTCTGGTCTCCGGGAGGGAGCTGCCAGTGGGATTGGGGGTTGACCGTGAGAAATAGATTGAATAACCAACGAAAGGGTAACGTTCTACGAGTCGGTGCGTGGAATGAAAGAAGTTTGGATTTGGTAAGAAACCTAGAAAATCTGGTAATTTAAATGCAGATGTAGTTGGGGGGTCAGTAAAGTGACATAGGAAGAAGACAAGTATTTTAGGCCAGACGAGTATAGGGTAATATCAACAGCAGCAGAAAATGTTATAGCTGGAGTAGGATTCGTAATGAAACGAAAAATATGGCAGAGAGTGCGCTTCTATGAATAGTTTTGTGATATGGCTGTTCTCATCAGAAGTGAAAGCAAACAGACACTGACAACCATAGCTCAGGTATATATGACAACGTCGCAAGCAGAGATTGAAGATTCCGAGCTGTAATGGCGGATCGAGCTTACAACTGCGAAGAAGCGAAGGGTGCGGCGGATCGCCGTTCGGCAGAGCTTGCTCTGTAGGCGGCCCCATCCGGCCCCTCAACGACAACAACCAAATAGACATCCTTGGACAACGAGATGAACAGCAATATGGGCCATAACAGTCGTTATGCGACCTCAGTCTTGGCTGAGGCAGAGAGTGGTTTGGCGGACGGCTGTTCGGTGGTGCTTGCCCCGTCGGCGGCCGCAAACCGTAAACCACCTGCGACTAATCGAAGATTGGCGTAACGCAGAAAGACAGGCTCGCACTTTATGGGGATGGGGGCATGCCCCTGCACCCTTTAACCTCTGTACTTGACGTGGCGGCCCGCCTGGCCCGTCCTATGCCTCCTCCATGACCAGCGCGACCGTAACTTCCACTTCACGCACTCCGTTGTCGGCCGTTCCGCAGCGGCGAGCCGAAACGGATACGTAAGTTGCAGCACCAGACGACACCATTTCTTGATGGACAACGCCTGGTGCAGATCCAGCCCAGACGCCGGAAGCAGAAACGCAGCTCGCCTTCCTCATGGGCCTTATCCCAGGCCCCACAGCTCGCCTTTCTGATAGGCACTACCCCAGGCCCCAACACGGCGGCCGAGACGATGGATAAGTACTCTCGCAAGCGGCCAGCTGATGCGAGCGCGGCAAACAGTTCCAAGAGATACACCTCGAGCACGTGTAGCAGCGCACAAACCCTCTGCACTCAGCGGATGGCGTCGCGGAAGAGATCCGGGACCATTCCATTACCCGTCGATGATGAGGGCTTCATGCAGCCCACGAGAAAGCACACAGCCAGGGCTGTCATTGCACAATGATCACCTGTTACCACAGCCAACCAGTTCTCTGGCCTCAATGACGATGCTGGCGAGGCCATGGAGGACCAACAGCGGAAGAAGTCGCCCCCATGTCATCACCTGTCGTCATTAAGTGCACTGGCGTCCAGAGAATTTTCCGAGAAAATTAGAGCTGTGGTCAAGGGGAACTAGACATTTCGAGTTGCTGGGCGCGACTTGCACCGCGTTCTCGCGAAGACCGCAGAGGATTGCCGTGGGGTCATGGAACTCACCGAAAAAGAGGGGCTTCACAGCTTCACCTACTCCTCGGAGCCGCTGAAGACTTCGTCGTCTTTCGAAAGCTCACCTTCAGTATGGACCCTGGGTACCAACGGGAGTTGCTCGAGGACGTGGGCTGCCCCGAGTAGCCCAGGGACAACTACGACACGCCACTGTTCGTGGCGGTCCTTGGTGATACCACTGAGAATCGCAAAGTCTGAACCACGTGGGGGATGTCGGGGTTGCCGTGGAAAACTGCGCAAGACGAGGGCCGCCACTATGCTTCAACTGCCAGGGCCTGGACCATGTGGCGAAGTTCTGCAAGATGCCTCGTCGCTGCGTTAAATGCGTGGGAGACCGTCTAAGTCGGGACTGCATGATCCCGAAGACGGATGAGCCACAGTGCTGCAACTGTAGCGAGAAGTATGTGGTGTGCTACGGAGGCTGCATTGCCATCCGGACTGCCGCCGCAAAATATCGAGAGCAGCCAGCGCATTCCGAGCTGATACGACCAGCGAGGAGCTACGGTTCCCCTGCTGCTGATGCGGCACACGCCAAGTCAGCTGAGCAGCGCCTGCGTCCCACACAGACGTCCAGGAGCGTGGCACACAGTCGGAGCGAGCGCCAGAAGCGGTGGTCGTTCTCGGGCGCGGACTGCCGAAGGAACATCCTGCGCCAGTCAGGGCCGGCCGTCGGCACGGACGTGCGGGAAGCGCCGTGCCCACGAGTCTGCAGCCCCATAGCCCGCCGTTCGAGACGGAAAGTGGCGCCATCTCCTTGCACTGAAGGATTTCTGCGGAGAACAAGGTGGAAGAAGTCAGAGCCATACGGGAGGAGTTCAAGCTGCTTCTGAAGCAGCTTCCGCGGATGATCGCGTCTGCAATGCAGTCGGCTGTACAGGTCATTATCAGTCCAGCCATTTCCACACCCAGACATTGCTAGACACATCTAGTGTATAACAGTTTGTGTGTCGAACGCAAATAGCATCCGCACTCAAGCAGGAGAATTCTGCCACTTTCTGGTAGAAACAGGGAGTGGACGTGCAAGCGGCAAACATTCGCTGCTACTGCACCGACCAGGTGACTCACGGCGGCGGAACGGCGGTCTATATGAAGACGTCGCTGCGCCACAACCATGTGCAACTCCCTGAGATGCCAACCCTGGAAGCCACCGGCGTCGTGGTCAACCGACAAGACACCTACAACCCAGGTATTTCGAGACGCTGCTGTCGATGAGAGGAATCTATTCATCGGTGGTGAACTCAACGCAAAACATCTAGAGTGGAACTCCAGGGTCACACCAACAGTGGCAGACAGCTACCCCGGGTCGTTAACTGCTAGGTCTCTTTGACCCCACACATTACCCGAAGCGCACCCGTCCCGATGTTCTTGACATCGCGATCGTCAAAGCATCAGCACACAATGCAATCGTGATCACTCGCTGTGCTCTGTCATATGGTCATCTGCCAGTGATCTTCGACATGGATACAGACGACGTGGTGCCACCTGAACATCGCTGCTCCCACTTCAACACAAACTTGGCACACTCCCAGTAACACCTGGGAGAGATTGCCACCGCGATGCCCGATCCAGACGAGGAAGGATGAGCCAAAGGACAACTAACAGCTTCCAGCTATACAGGAGGCCATCAGAGAGAAAACTCGTCTTTTCCGTGAGCGGTGGATGATGCAAAATCCCACCACCAAGCGGATGCTCAGGCGACTGCGCGGTGCGATTTTGGTGGCCATCGGCTACCACCAAAATCAGAACTGGGCTGGCAAGACAGCCACGCTGAGCATCGACGACGGCAGCGCCTGAGCGATGACTAAGAGATTTATGGGGAAGGGCCAGTGCGTCACAACGGTACAAGTTGTCGTGACGTTGCTGCAGAGCTGAACATCAAGGCCAGCGTACTCGCAGACACCTTCGCGGAGAACGTTACGCCAGTGGGCGACGTCGTCGACAACAGCGTGATCCTGGAGGGGTGCGAGCGTCTCCCGCTGTACTTGAATCAACAGGACGAGGACGACGTAATCGAAGCCACCACTGAAGAAGAAATCCAACGCCACCTTAGAATCCTACAGCCCAGGAAAGCAGGGGGATATGACAAGATTGACAACGCACAATGAAGAAGCTGCCACAGGAAGCAGAGCGCTTCGTCACAGCTACCTTCAACGCCATCCTTCGTAGTGCTGTACACCCCACTGCTTGGTAACACGCCGATGTAGTCCCCATCCCGAAGCCCGGAAAGGACCCCAGGCTGGCCAAAACTATCGCCCGATCCGATAAGCCTCCTGGTTACGGCCAAACGGCTGTAGCGTCACGTTAGTCAAGAAGGCGTGCTTCCTGACGAGCGGTTTGGCTTCAGACGAGGTCATTCGACGCGACATCTGTGGTGTCACCGCCAGACACCACACTTGGTAGGTGGTAGCCTTTAAACCGGCCGCGGTCCGTTAGTATACGTCGGACCCACGTGTCGCCACTATCAGGGATTGCAGACCGAGCGCCGCCACACGGCAGGTCGAGAGAGACTTCCTAGCACTCGCACCAGTTGTACAGCCGACTTTGCTAGCGATGTTTCACTGACAAATTACGCTCTCATTTGTCGAAACGATAGTCAGCATCGCCTTCAGCTACGTCATTTGCTACGACCTAGCAAGGCGTCATTACCAGTTACTATTGATGCTGTAAAACATGTACCGTCAAGAGCGATGTTCACCATTTATGGATTAAAGTTAAGTATTGCAGCAGCTACGTACGTTTTTTGTTAGTCTCATTTCACTCTCCTGTTCCAGACCTCACGCCAGCCTGCGTGAGCTAAAACGCGTGCATTTCGGCTTCCTCTGATAGTGGGTTAGCTCTCTTGCCAATCCACAACAACATCAACCTCTGCGACTGCTAGAGCAGGTGATGGGGACCCTGGAACGTCGCGAGTACCCTTGGGCAACACTCTTGACGTTTCAAAGGCCTTCGACAGCGTGTGGCACTATTGTCTCCTGTATAAGGTGCTAGTATTGGGGATACTAGTGTAGCACGGTCACCTACTTCAGTCCTATTTGCGCGGGCGTGCATCCCATGTGCGAGCTGACGGTGGTTGGTCAACGGCGCGCCAAATCCGAGCTGGTGCACGGCAGGGGTCAATGCTTGGCCCCCTGCTTCAGCCATGGCTGACTCGTGCTATGCACTGGATTAAACCTTCATTACGATTCTGTGTTTAGTCTCTCGCGGTCATCGCGGTTATGCTGTTATTCTCTCCTTCCGCAGGTGACAGCAGCTGTGTGTATCGATATTCGCACCTTGGACTATCTTTGATCTGGCGCTTATACTTCACAGCTGGGCGGGCTGCGACCAGTCGGTCGGTTGGCGTGGATCAGCGAGGGATTCTCCATGGGGCGTAGTTCGGACGGGGCCGCTGCCGGCGTCCATGCGCGGTCGGAGTGTGAGGGGTTGTTTCCACTGCTACGAGGTCCGTGGCTCACCGATACCAGACACGAAAGTTAAATTATCCTGTCGCTTGGTCCTTTGACTGTCTGTCGGTTGAATTGCCGTCGTATTAAGAATTGTTGGGCCGACTGCCTGTCTCACCTAAGTGAGCATTAGTGTATGAATTCCAGGCCGCCCTTCGGAACTTCTGAGCGCCCTTGGGTGTACTGCCTTTTCTTGTTGGTTCTTGTTGTTGTATGACTTCTAGCCGAATTTTAGATTTGAATTGTTTTGCTCTTAAGGCCTTCAGCCTAGTTCAAGGAACTTTTTCATGTAAGGCCTTTGGCATTTTAAAAATTTTTATGTTTAAATGTTGGGCCTTCAGCCGATTTTGAGTTTGAGTTGTTTTGCTCTTTAGGCCTTCAGCCTAAATTAAAGAACCGTCTCACGTAAGGTCTTTGCTTTTTAAAAAAATAATGTTAGGGGGTTTTAAGTTTTAGGCTTTCAGCTGATTTGAATTTAACTTGTTTGCTCTTGAAGTGTCTGGTTCTTTGGGCCTTCAGCCTAAGTAGAGAACTGTTGTAAGATAAGGCTTTGCCTTTTAGATTTCTATTTGGTTTAGTTTTGCCTAATTAAGAACTGTTTTAAGTAAGGTCTTTGTTTTTTTTTTTTAATTTAGTGTTGTTTAGCCGTAAATGTTGGGCTTTCACCCGATTTTGAATTCAAATTGATTGCTCTAAAAATCTTACATTCTTTGGGCCTTCAGCATAAATAAAGAACTGTTGCAATATAAGGCTTACCTTTTAAATTTCTGAATTTGATAGCGTTTTAAGTTATTGGCTCTCAGTCGTTTTTAAGTTAAGGTGGCTTTCAGCCGGTAATTAAGTCTCAAAGATTAAAGCTGTGTGTTTAAATTTCTTTTTGCGGGGCCGGGGGGGCGGGGGCTCTTGTAATGTTTGATCAAAAAATAAAGTTTTATGTTCGACTGTACGACTGTAACGGACAGCCCCTTATTTTTGCCCCTTTCCACAATTGAAACTGCCTGTCCTGTCCTGCGGGTTAAGCGGGGCGTCTCACTGCTGTACTCTCTTTACACCACCGATGTACCGTAGACAAGACCCAGAGTCGATCTTGTGCTCTACGCCGATGGTACCGCACTGTACACGCGCAGTATGAGCGCGCAGCTGATGCGCAGCTGTCTGCATCTCGCCTGTAACGAGCTGCCAAATGGCGGCTCAAGTTCAATGTTGAGAAGAGCTAAGATGTGGCGTTTACCTGCAAGCGCATTCCCGATGCCTATTCCGTGGTCTAGCACCGGAAAATAACTCGCCGTCAGCCTGGACTGGCGCCTGACCTGGGGACCACACATCCGGGAGTTGAGAGGCCGAGCGCTCGGAATAATGCGTTTGCTGTATCCTCTACTCGACCCTATTACTACTCTGACCCCACACTGCTGCATTTCGCTCTTTTTGCCACTCTTCAGGCCGGTAGTAGAGAGATTTTGACATGAGGCTGCTTCACGACATCGCTGGAATACAGATGCTGCTGCGACGCTTCCGAGCGCACGCGGCGAGATTCTACGCGTCGGCGAGGACATCGAGAAACCCGCTGGTCAGTGGACTGGGCAATCAACTGCCTCGCCAGATAGCCAGATGGCCAGACCTACTCTTGGAACGATCACCTGGCAGTGAGAGAAGAAGAATGCAACCAAGTGACAACCAGGAGGAGCCAAACTGAGAAGACAACGGATATAGTGCAATTCACCGAAGCAGGGACAGCAGGATCCGCTTAACCTGCGTCGACTGTGCACAGGCCGCACGTGTGTCACGAAGCAAGCAAGCAAGAGAATGAATAGATTGATATAGTATATGAGGAATATATATAGTACATGCCGAAATTGAAAGTGTAATTCAGTCTGTAAAGGGAGTGGAAATTCTAATAGTCTTGGGGTACTGGGATGAGGTTGTGGGTTACAGGTAGAAGAAAGGGATACGGGAGAGTGTGTGCTTGGTAGTGGGACTGAGAGAATGCTGCAGTAACGAGTAGTTCAGAAGTAAATTCAATTTAAGAGAACTGGATGTCTCTAAAAAGGGAAATCACAGAGGTTTTAGAGAAATACGGAGCTACAAGGAACATAGCTGCGAAGAAACCACGGGCAAGAGAAAAAGTACCTCAGTTGTAGGGAATTCAGAAATAAGCAATTACAAGTGACTTACGAGGTGCGACAATAAAGTAATGAGACTAAATTTCTTTGAAAGGTGTGGCAACCCTGCAGACTTGCGTAGGCACAATGCCTTTAACTTTGGGCTATAAGCTGCTTCTAGTCCAAGCGGCACATCGATGCAACTGCTCAGTCGTGAATTGTGCTGTAATAAAATAACACGTGTTTGTGTCTCTCGTCACCGAAATGGAACTGCATAATAGTGCGCAAGGGTATGCCATTTCATTTTGCTTTAAATTGGGTGAAAACGCGACTACAAATTACGATAAGCTTCAGAAGGCTTTTGGAGAGAAGGTTATGTCAAGAACTCATGTTTTTCGTTGGTATAAAATGTTTATTGAAAGGCCAAACGTATGTTGAAGATGAAGACCGCAATGGACGACCATCAGCATGCTTGTGTCCTTCTTTGATTCAAAGGGGATTGTTCATAAAGAGTTGGAGCCTCCTGGACAAACTGTTAACCAATATTACTACAATGAAACTTTAGAAAGACTTTGTAAAAGAGTTATTCGTGTCCGTGCCAACACTGCTGATGACTGGATTCTGCATCACGATAATGCGCCATCCCATACTGCTCTATCAGTACAGCAATTTTTAAACTTAAAAAAATTTCAGTATTACCACAGCCACCTTATTCACCAAATATCACTCCGTGTGACTTTCTCCTATCTCCAAGAGTCAAACCGGCGGTCAATGGACACCATTTTCAAACAACACAAGATGTCCAAAAACTATGACGAGAGTCTGGGAAGATATTACAGAAGATGAGTTCCAGAAATGTTACCATCAATGGCAGAAGCGCTGGAAAAGGTGTGTGCAATCAGAAGGGAACTACTTTGAAGGAGACAACACTAAACTTGCCTAAAATGGTAACCAAGACTTTTTTCACATAAGTCTCATTATTATATTGTCACACCTCGTATGAATGAAGAAAATAGGAAATGCAGGTAATCTAGGGCGAAATGGCACATGAACTATGTGAAGAAGTCGAAAAAGCAACGATTGTTGGAAAAACTGCCTCAGTATACCGAAAAGTTGGAAGGACCTTCGGTGAACTTAAAAGCAGGGATAATAACATTAAGAATACAGTGGAAATTCCACTGTGAAATGCAATGGAGACAGCGGATACGCGGAAAGAATACAAAGGCGTCTATGACGGAACGACTTGACTGATGACGTGATACAAGAAGAAACAGGGATCAACAAGGATGAGATAGGGGATCCAGTATTACAATCAGAATATATAAGAGCGTTGACCGATATAAGATCAAATAAGGCAGAAGGGACACGTAGCATTCTATCAGAATTTTTAAATCATTAGGAGAAATTGTGATAAATCGATGAATGAACAGGCGATTTATCATGAGACTTTTGGAGAAACATCAACCGCACATCAGGAAAGTAGGAATAGCCGACATTGAGAGAAGTTTTGCACAGTAAGCTTAATAATACATGCATCCAACTTGCAGACAAGAATAATATACAGAAGAATATAAAAGATACTTCAAGATGTGTTGACCACGATTAGTTTGCAGGAGAAAAGTTACAGGCACCAGACAAGCACTTCTGACAATTAGGTTAATCATGAAGCAAGACTGAGGAGAAACCAAGTCACGTATGGAATTTCTCCTGGGAGACATGTAGCTTCTTTCCGATGCACCAATGCCAGTTTACAGTATACCTTGCACCCCCACATTCACGATTTAAAACAGACATTGCGTCGCTATTCAGTACTAAAGGATCGATGCCCTCTTCTCCCCAAGCGTATAACGCGCCTACAGGTAACGTACGGAACTACCCCTAAGAGTCATGTAGCTTTTTTCCGATGCACCACTGCCAGTTTACTGTATCCCTCGCAAATTCACATTCACAGTTTAACACACAAATTGCCTTGCTATTCAATACTAAAGGATCGTTGCCATCATCTCCCTGAGCGAGTAACAAACCTACAGTCGACGTATGGAACTTCTCCTGAGACTCATGTCGCTCTTTTCCCATGCACCAATGGTTGGCCGGCCAGAGTAGCCGTGAGGTTCTGGGCGCTATAGTCTGGAGCCGAGCGACCGCTACGGTCGCAGGTTCGAATCCTGCCTCGGGCATGGATGTGTATGATGTCCTTAGGTTAGGTTTAATTAGTTCTAAGTTCTAGGCGACTGATGACCTCAGAAGTCAAGTCGCATAGTGCTCAGAGCCATTTGAACCAATGGTTGTTTACTGTATACCTCAAACGCTCACATTGACGAATTAACACAGAAATTCGGTCGCTGTTTAGTACTAAAGGATCCATGCAGACTTCTCCACGAGCAGTAAAGCGCCTACGGTCAACATATGGAAGTTCTCCTGGGAGTCATGTAGAATTTTCCGATGCAAAACTGCCACTTTACTGTATCGCTCACACCCTCAGATTCACCATTTAACATAGAAATTGCGTCGCTATTCAATACTAAAGGATCGATGCAGTCTTATCCCCGTATGAGTAACGCGCCTACAGTCAACATATGGAACTTCTACTGGGAGTCATGTACCTTTTTTCCGATGCACCACTGTCAATTCACTGTATCCCTCAGACCCTTAGATTGACAAATTAACAAAGATATTACGTTGCTATTCAATACTAAAGGATATATGCCGACTTCTCCCCGAGCGATTAATGCACCTACAGTCAACGTATGGAACTTCTCGTTAGAGTCATTTAGCTTTATTCCTATGCACGACTGACACTTTACCGTAACCCTCACACAATCATAAGTAAAGAATTAACACAAATTTTACGTTGCTGTCCAATACTAGAGGATCAATGCCGACTTCTCCCCGAGCGATTAATGCACCTATAGTCAAGCTATGGAACTTCTCCTAAGAGTCATTTAGCTTTTTTCCGATTCACCACTCCCACTTCGCCGTATCCCTAGCAACCTCAAATTCATGATTTAATACAGAAATTGCGTTGCTATTCAATACTAGAGGATCGATGCCCTCATTTCACCGAGCGAGTAAGGCGCCTACTGTCAACGAATGGTACTTTTCCTGGGAGTCATGTAGCCTTTTACCGATGCAGCGCCACCGGTTTACTATATCCCTCGCACCGTCACATTGACTAATCAACACAGTAATTGCATCGCTATTCAATACTAAAGGATCCATGCCGACTTATAACCATTCGAGTAACGCGCCTACTGTCAACGTACGTTTCTGATTTCTCCACGAGTGAGCAATAACGGTTACTGTTCTCCTGGGAGTCGAGTGTCTTTTTTCCGATGCACCATTGCCAGTATACTGTATCCCTCACACTGTTAGATTGGCGTAATAACACAGATATTTCATGGCTATTCAATAGTAAATGATCCATGCCGACCTCTCCACGTACGTGTAACGCACATACTGTCAAAGTACGGAACTTCTCCTGGAAATCATGTAGCTAACTTTCCGGTGCACCACTGCCACGTTACTGTATCTCTTGCATTCTCACATTCACGATTTAACACAGATATTGTGTCGCTATTCTACAGTAAAGTATCCATGCCTACATTTCCCCGAGCGAGTAACTCGCTTACAGTCAACGTATGGAACTTCTCCCTGGGAGTTAAGTATCTTTTTTCCGATGCACCATTGCCAGTTTACTGTATTCCTCTTACCCTCACACTGTTGAATTAACACAGACATTTGGTGGCTATTCAGATTTAAAGATCAATGAAGACTCATCCCCAAGCGAGTAAGGTGCCTAAGGTCAACGTATGGTACTTCTCCTGGGACTCATGTAGCCCTTTTGCGATGAAGCACTGCCAGCTTGCTGTATCACTCACAAACTCAAATTGACTAACACAGAAATTGCGTCGCTGTCAATACTAAAGGATCCATGCCCACTTCTCCGCGAGCGAGTAACACGCTTACGGTTAACCTATGGAATTTCTCTTGGGAATCAAGAATCGATTTCCCAATGCACCATTTCAGGTTTGCTGTATCCCTCACACCCTTACATTGACGAATTAAGACAGAAATTGCGTCCCTTTTCAATACTAAAAGATCCTTGTCGACTTTGCCACGAGCAAGTAACGCGCCTATTGTCAACGTAATTAACTTTTCCTGGGAGACACGTAGCTTTTTCCGAGGCACCACTGCCAGTTTACTGTATCATTTGCACTCTCACATTCACTATTTAACACTGACATTGCGTCAATAATCAATACTAAAGCATCGATGCCCTGTTTTCCCTGAGTCAGAGACGCGCCTACGGTCAATGTTTGGAACGTCTCCTGGGAGTCATGTAGCCTTTTTCCGATGCCGCACTGCCAGTTTACTTTATCCCTCGCACACTCAAACTGACGATTTAACACTAAAATTGAGTCGCTGTTCAATGCTAAAGGATCGATACTATGTTCTCCTCGAGCGAGAAACCCATCTACGGTCAACGTACGGAACTTCTCCCGCGAGTCTTGTAGCTTTCTCCTGATGCACCACTGCTAGTTTACTTTATCCCTCTCACCGTTACATTCACTATTTAACACTGAAATCGAGTCGCTAATCAATACTAAAGGATCTATGCCATGTTCTCCTCGAGCGAGCAACCCACTTACGGTCAACGTATGGAACTTTCCCTGGAGGTCATGTAGCCTTTCTCCGATGAAGTATTGTCAGCTTTCTGCTCACATGGCTTATTAACTCAGAAATTGCGTCGCTGTTCAATACCAAAGGATCCTTGTTGCCTTCTCCCCGAGCGAGTAACGCGCCTATCACCAACGTATGGAACTTTTCCTTGGAGTCAAGTAGGTCTTTTCTGATGCACCACTGCCAGTTTACTGTATCCCTCACATCCTCAGATTGACGAATTATCACAGAAATTGCGTCGCTGTTCAATAATAAAAGGTAGATGCCGACTTTTCCCTGTTTGAGTAACGTGCTTACAGTCAACGTATGGAACTTCTCCCAGAAGACAAGTACCTTTTTTTCGATGCACCACTACAAGTTTACTGTAACACTCACACCCTCACATTTACGAATGAACACACAAAATTGCGTGGCTATTCAATAGTAAAGGATCAATGTCGACTGCTCTTCGAGTGAGTAACGCGCCTATAGTGAAAGTATTTACGACCTCTTGGTAGTCGTGTAGCTTTTTCCCAATGCACCACTGCCAGTTTACTGTATCATTTGCACTCTCACATTCACGATTTAACACAGAAATTGCGTCCCTAAATTATACTAAAGTATACATGCCGACTTCTCCCAGAGCGAGTAACGGGATTACGGTTAACGCATGGAACGTCTCCTGGGATTCAAGAATCGTTTTCCCGATGCACCATTTCCTGTTTACTGTATCCCTCACTCTCCCACATTGACGAACTAACACAGAAATTGTGTCTCTAGTCAATACTAAGGAATCGATACTCTGTTCTCCCCGAGTGAGTAACGCGCCTACGTGGAATGTATGGAACTTCTCCTGCGAGTCATGTAGCTTCTTCCTGAGTCACCACTGTCGGTTTACTGTATCCCTCTCACCCTACATTGACGATTTATGACTGCCGACTTCTCCCTAAGCAAGTGATATGTCTACGGTCACCATATGGATCTTCTCCTGGGAGTCAAGTATCTTTTCTCCGATGCACCACTGCAAGTTTGCTGTAACCCTCTCACCCTGACACTGATGATTTAATACAGAAATGGCGTCGCCATTTATTACTAAAGGATCGGTCCTGACTTCTCCCCGAGCAGCCTGCCCCGGTAGCTGTGTGGTCAGCGCGACGGACTGTCCATCCTAAGGGCCCGGGTTCGATTCCCGGCTGGGTCGGAGATTTTCTCCGCTCAGGGACTGGGTGTTGTGTTGTCCTAATCATCATCATTTCATCCCCATCGACGCGCAAGTCGCCGAAGTGGCGTCAAATCGAAAGACTTGCACCAGGCGAACGGTCTACCTGACGGGAGGCCCTAGACACACGACATTTCATTTCATTTCTCTCCGAGCAAGTAACGCGCCTGTGGTCAACACGTGGAAATTCACCTGCGAGTCATGTGGCTTTATTCCGGTACACCACGGCAAGTTTACTGTATCCCTCCCACCCACACATTGACAGTTTAACATAGAATTTTTTTTCACATTTTTAATGACTCCGTTGATGGAGGTCTTTTTTGTGTTGCCATACCCCTAAGTTATATTGGCCAACAAATGCCTTTTACCATCCATGACACGTGACATGAAGAGGTTTGTCAATAGTTGCCTTTTGTGTAAGATGAGTAAACCTAGTGGTGGCAAGGGTATGGGATTTTTACAGTCTAAAAGGGAGCAGAATCCCATGTATATGTTATTTATTGACTATGGTTTGCCTCTTCCCCGGACCTCTAGTGGCTGTAAATATGACTTGGTGGCCGTGGACGGCCTTAGTCGGTTTGTTTGGTTTGTTTCTAGTCGCGGGGTCACTCCAGTCTTAAGATAAAACATCTTACAAGGATTCTTGGTGTCTTTGGACCCGACAAAACCTCAGTTAGTGATAATGCGCCAGTGTTCACATCTCGTTAATTTAAGCGTGGTAATGGTTTCCGTCATGTTACCACCACTTATTATTATCCGCAAACATACTTCGCAGAGTACTTTAAACGCAATTTCATGGCAGCTTTAATAATTTATCATACACATTCGCTATCCAAATGAAACGAATCTGTGGTGTGGTTGAGTTTCGCCTTTAATTCTGCTCGTCATGAGGCATCTGGAGTTACAATACTCGGTGAGCTCACCAACGAGAGGCACTTCGTTATAATCACGGCACGCACCCCTTCCGGGAGAAGGTTGGCGACAGCGTTCTTCTCCGGAATCTTAATACCAGAAAACAATCTGGTGGTGAGGGTAGTGGTAAATAGGCTCCGCATTTTCTTGAACCTCATCTCATCCTGGAAGTGTTGGGACCAGTTAGTTTCTTAGTTAAACATCACGACACTGGCAGGATTACGAAGTTTCACGTTAGTCTGATTAAGCTTCATGATGACTAGCGATCTCTCTCTTCCGGCGAGTTTTGATTTGGAGGGGGAGGTTGAAATGTGTGTTCGTCACAGTTTCTTTCCTCTCCCTCTTAATGTCGCTTGCAGCGTTAATTTCGATTCCCGCCACACGCCATCTTTTGTTTACTAGCGATTCCAAGGGGGCGCTGTGTGCTCTGAACGGAGTGGTTCCTCATTGCACTCGCATGAGGAAGAGACGAGAAGGCCGGCAGTGGGGAGTGGTCGCGTGTCGTGTGAACGTTGTCGACGCTCTGTGCGTAGTGTCGACGTGGCCTCGATAGGGTTACTGGCGCCTGGACGTAATAGTCGTGTCTCATTCAAGATGTTATGGAAATTCTACCAGTTCTGTTTCCTCTATATTGCCGGTGTGGAGGCAAGACTGTGTCTCGGCACCGGTAGCGATTCGTCGGAGTGTGCATCAATCAAAGTAAGACCTGTCATCCACCTTTGTTTAGCGGTGGTTGACATTCACATTCCGCTAAAACGGTGACTCAGTAACCTGGTCATATTGCCGAAGCCATTCGACATTTCTACAACTGACTGTTCCTATCAGACGCTTTAGTATTCTGTTCCGTTTCTTCCACTGTGTGCCGTTGGTTTCATTTCAGTGTTAATGTCCAGCCCAACGTATTATAATTGAATTTTTGTTGTCTTGTTGCTGAGTCCTGTTTGAATCGATAACCAGGACGTCCCATACCACTCACGACGCACATCAACTAACCAAGATAAATGAGACTTAAATTTGCGTTTATCCGGTTTCCTATGAGATTTTATTTGATTAGTTAAATAACTCTTTTATACTTTAAATTATGTAAAACTTGTTCCGCCCGTGAAATGGGGTTTTGACATGTGATGTTCTCCTATTTTGGGTTCTGGTCAAGTCCACTTTATGTCATCTTAATGGTCTCTTAAGTGGCTCAGCATTCGCAACAGTCGCTTGGGATATATCTATTTTATTACTTAGGTTAGTTAATAGTAATTTTATTCGGTTCATTCCAATCCTCTCATTTCCTGAGTGACTACGAAGTCTTCTATTTCCTACCCTTAATCCGGAAGCGTGAATGCCCGTAATCTGCAAAGATTTATTAGCAGGACTCTTCCCAAATGCAGTTACAGTTTTCCGGCTCCTGGTGACTGTTACAATTTCTATCGTGACCTCTTTGTTCTTCCGCCAATCGCTTCAGTTAATGAATTTAGCACCTTGTGGAGGTAAATCGTACCCTTTCTGTACCTGCCTTATCCATAGTGAGGGGTTTAATTCCTCAAGATAGCTTTAGCCCAGCATTGGTCCATTAGGATTCATATGATCTTATGATAGTTTTATATAGCTCTAGAAAGTAACTTATTGTGGTCGAGTTTATAAAGTTGATTTTACACTGCCAATGTGATCCCAAGGTGATATTTTTAAGAATAATTTGTAACCCCTTTTATATGTTGTGTTGTTCAGGGTGAATCAGAGTTGTGTTAGAAGCCTGTTTATATATATTTGTGATATCTTTAAATTTATTGGGCTGTTTCCATGATTTAATGTATATGCCACTTTTAATGGGTTCTAGATTTATCCTGTCTTATTTAGTGTTTAAGTAAGACCACTGAAATATCACTCTCAAATTAAAGTATCTGATCCGGTTTCCTGTAACACTTGAATTGTTTAGTTCTCCGTGTTCTATGATTTCTCTCGTCGAAAAGTGTTTCAGTACTATAATGAGTACCAGTTAAGTCTGAACCTAGTTGTTCTCCAGTTTAACAGTTTATTCCCTAATTTGTGTGGAATTTAAAATTTCAAAATTTGGAAGCCTTAATCTGTTTGTGTAAATTGTCAGTATAGCTGTGACCTACCTAATCAATTGCAACACGTAATTGTTGGTGTTTTGTGTTACACTAAATGCAAACTGAAGCTTGTGGGTGATTAATATTCCCCGGATCCTCATCCACAGTACTGATATAATTAATATTTTTTTATTAAAGCTTGTGTTAAGATTTTTCGGGGAGTTATTACGAGGAAAAAATGGAGGCGCTACATAGAATACCTACGAGAACGAAGAGTGAGTAATAAACCTGGAATATAATGTCCTGGGAATAAGAAGAGTATAAGCAAGTATATAGTCTTTCGTCTATACGTCGAGGAACCAATGATGGAAATAATGTAAACGTTCAACAGTCGCATTAAAATTCAGAGTGAAAATACGAGGGCTATCCACAAAGTACATTACGTTTTGGAATTAAAAATAAGTAAAGTACTGGAAATTTTTTTATTATATACAGATGAAAGCCACACTTAAATACTACTTTTCTACATAGTTGCCATTTAACTTAAGGCACTTATCGTAGCGATGGACGAGCTTCGAAATTCCTTTGTCGCAAAATTCGGCCGCCTGCGCCTTCAACCACGTGGTTACCTCTTCTTGAAGCTGTGCGTCGTCATCAAAACGCTGCATGCACAACCACTTCTTCATTGCTGGGAATAAGTGGGAGTCGCTCGGTGCCAGGTCGGGACTGTACGGCGGATGAGGAAACAACTCCCACTTAAAAGATTCGATAACTTCACGACTGGCATTTGCCGTGTGGGCCCGGGCGTTGTCGTGAATCAGCTTACGAGAAAGATGGCGACTCATTACTCAATCGCATCGTTACTGGTGACGAAACATGGGTTAAGCATGTGAACTGCGAGACAAAATTGCAGTCAGTGCAGTGGGGGCACACAAAAACCCAAGAAATGCATGCAGACAATGTCGGCAAGGAAGGTGATGGCGACTGTCTTTTGGGACAGAGAAGGTGTGATTTTTGTGGATTTCCTGGAAAGAGGCACTACAATAAACTCTCAAAGGTATTGCCAAACTCTGCACAATCTCAGAAGAGCAATACAAAACAAGCCCAGGGGAAAGTTGGGCTCAAAGGTCTTGCTTATTCACGACAACGCCTGGGCCCACGCAACAAATGCCACTCGTGAAGTTCTCGAATCTTTTAAGTGGGAATTGTTCCCTCAGCCGCCGTACAGTCCCGACCTGGCACCGAGCGACTTCCACTTATTCCCAGCAATGAAGAAACGGTGGGCTATGCAGCGTTTTGATGACGACGCACAACTTCAAGAAGAGGTAACCACGTGGTTGAAGGCGCAGGCGGCCGAATTTTACGATGAAGGAATTTCCAAGCTCGTCCATGGCTACGATAAGTGCCTTAATTTAAATGGCAACTATGTAGAAAAGTAGTATTTAAGTGTGGCTTTCATCTGTATGTGATAAAAAAATTTCCAATACTTTATTTATTTTTAATTCTAAAACGTAATGTACTTTGTGGATAGCCTTCGTATATCAGTGATAAGATTCGCTGATGACATTGCTATTCTCAGTGAATGGGAAAAAAATTGCAGAAGCCGCTGAATGGAATGTACAACTGATTGAGATGAGAATATGAATTTAAAGTTAATCGAAGAAAGACGAAAGTAATGAGAGGTACCGGAAATGAGAACAGCAGGAATCTTAACATCAGGATTAGGGATCACGAAGTGAACGAAGTTAAGGAATTCTTCATGAAGGGTGGAGTAAGGAGGACATAAAAACCACACCAGCACGGGCTAAAATGACATTCCTGGCCAAGTGAAGCCTATTTTTATCGAACATAGGACTTATTTTGAAGAAGAAATGTGTGAGAATGTGTGTTGGTTGGCAGGAGAGCCAACACCGTGTTACTAGAGGAGGCAGAAAGGCACGCGATTTAGCTCACGCAGGCTGGCGTGAGGTCTGGAACAGGACAAGGAAATTAGAATTTAGAAAAACGGACATAGCTGGTGGAATACTTAACTTTAATCCGTTAATGAAGAACGTCGGTCTTGACGGTACATGAATCAATATCAATAGTAACTGATAATGGCGCCTTGCTAGGTCGTAGCAAATGACGAAGCTGAATGCTATGCTAACTACCGTCTCGGCAAATGAGAGCGTATTTTGTCAGTGAACCATCGCTAGCAAAGTCGGTTGTACAACTGGGGCGAGTGCTAGGAAGTCTCTCTAGACCTGCCGTGTGGCGGCGCTCGGTCTGCAATCACTGATAGTGGCGACACGCTGGTCCGACGTATACTAACGGACCGCGGCCGATTTAAAGGCTACCACCTATCAAGTGTGGTGTCTGGCGGTGACACCACAGAATGTACGCTAGAAGCACAACATTGTATGGTAGTGAAACATTGAACAGAACAGAAGAGTATCGAAGCTTCGAGATGTGGTGCTTCATAAAGATGTTAAGAATTAGGTGGAATGATAATATAAGGAATGAGGACGTCTTCTACAGAATAGGCTAGGAAAGGAATATATGGAAACACTGACTAGAAGTAGTGCCAGGATGATAGGACGCGTGTTCTCGACATCTAAGACGTAAAGTTTAGCTAAGGAGAGGAATTCGTGGCGGGACGCATCAACCCAGTCATAAGACTGGCGGCTGAAACGAAGACCTGGGCTTATTCCCAAGATTTGTCATCAGGTTAGGGACAGAACAATTTTTTAACTCCTGACACAGCAGCACGTCACTGCACGTGTCATGCTGGGTCATCTTAGGACAGCTATTGGAATCCTGCAAACGGGAAGGGTTGTTGCATGGTTTTTACGTAGAAATTGTTTATAGACAAGTAAAGGACGTATCTCAAATCGTCAGATGGACTGTACTCGTCATCAGTCACTCGCATGTTATTCGCTTTTATGTATCCGTGTACTTGCTGATTACGTTCCCCATGAATCCTGTATTTGAAAAAAGGTAACTTGTCATTACTAATCAACATTTTCATGTTAAAACTTGTTGCTTTTAACATTTTGTCCCACTGAAGTCTTGCTTAAGTGTAATAGAGGGTTTCATTCTGAGTGTAGGTGCCCAGGCAATCACTCTGGATTTTCTCTTATACGTCTGCAAGTAGGCACACATCTGTTTCCAGGTGTAATTTAGCCTATTCCTCTAAACTGGAGATCTTGAACTCCTGCCAAACATACAGAACCTGCACATATTCCACTTCCGTTACGAAAATACCTGTGAGTTTGGTAGAGATTGGATTTACAACGGACAGTATGGATTTCCAGGAACCTCTCAATCGAATCCAGGTATTCGTCAGGAGAGACACCCATCTTCGTGGCATGTTTAACTGAAACTTTATATCACTGGGTTGTGTGGCCCTGGTGAGATGCATAGCCTCTTGACATATGGCCTCCGTAAAGTGAACTGAATAATTAGAGTTTTGCTTCTCGAACTTTGGATGGTCTAAGACTGTAGCACGGAATGAGATGCCATTGAAACTATAATGCCTGCACAAATTATTTTTTTCGAATGTGCTCATAGCAGTTGAATTTTTTTTTTTTTTTGTAATTTAAATCATAAGCTAGATGTGAGCATGGAAAGCAGTATTTATCATCCTTCTTAGTATTCTGGATGTTAATACGTGCCTTTTCAGTGGCAAAATTTGCAGGAAGACGAATGTAGCTTGACCCCCATTAACCTTACCGAAGACAATCGAGCAGTACACACTGAGTTCCTTGCCAGACATTCTTTCCCGGATATACAATAAATGACTCAGTGTGACGTTTTAGGTATACAGCGATATCACGATATCTTTCCTCTAAATAGAATCAATGCTTTTCTCTATGGCGATAACGACCTTATTTGTATGTGTGTGTGTTGGTAGGGCCAGTAGGGGGTGCGTCAGCTCACAGCTCAGAACTGTCTTGTACTGGTGGGATACCGCTGCCTGTAGACAATATCATGTAGTTCCCTTTCCAGCACAGCTCTACAGTCGTGAAGGAAAACAGGTGTATCTTGATATCCTTCATTAATATTATCAATGCTGGTTTGGAAGATCTTGTTCCCGATACCACCAGCGACTAGTAGTAGTTCAATGTATCTCCACTGTATATCTGACTTAGGAGCTGCCATGACACTCCACGCTGGTGAGAGGGCCCGCTGCATGCTTTGAAGTCAGTTTGAAAGTTTGGGCCGGGTTGTCAGGGCTGCTGCATGCAACTACCAAGGCTATAGGGATTAGCATCCTCCAGTTTGAGAATTGGAGTTGGGCTGAAGATAGTGGGCAGACCGAAATTATCCTCATGTATGCCTCATACTTGAGTGTTGTAATCGCTCTTCCATAAGGTGTCGATATTGTCAAATATCAGTACATCTACAGTTAATAATAATAATTTGTGTAACTTACATTGTGGTTCACTGATGATGGGTGATTTTATCCACTCGCTGCTATTCTAATCTGGTATATTGTTGGCTATGGGCATACTAAGATATCGTATGCTCCAGGACGGTATTTACAACTCCTACTGTATCGCCGTTAACCACATTTACAACAAAACACAGAAGTATTACATGCACGCACTAAAAAATTATCTGTAGAAGAGGCAGAAGAAGAAATGTTTTCACATTAAATTCTCCACAATCGATGGAACACCTCAGGAACTTTGAATTGAGAATAGCGAATCTAGATCACAGTCGCCGTCCTGTAAATTGGTTGGTGTGTGGTCCCTTAGTACAAACCGAAATCACAATCGAAATCAGTTGTAGTTGCCACAAACTTCTTTATTACAACCATATTGCTCATAATACATTCACAGTAATCATAATTACAAGAAAGCATGTCTTATAGTACACAAAAATATTTTAAGATATCTTCCAAATATCGTTATCTTTCTACCACTTACATTTATTTAAACATGTTCATGGACCCACTGTTAATTCAATATGACAGACAAATAAATCACACCTACTTCATCACTTACATGGAAACCCTTTTACGTATCTTTTCGTCACATCCAAGTTCGGAATTCAACAGACAATAATGCTTCAAGACTTCTTTGGCAAACTTTTCATAATTTAAAGATAATATTCACAAAAGCATCCTTCGTAAAATATGATTGACTTAACTAGCTCGGACAAACTTCTGAGTTCAACAAACACCAATATTTTTAAGGTTTATTTGAGCAATTTTTCATTAAGTGGAAATTCATAAAACCGCTGTTAAGATAGGTATGGCAGACATAACCAACCCAGTGTTTAACAGACAGTAATATTTTAAGGCTTCTGTGGCCAACATTTGATAATTCAAACACAATATTCACGAAAACATGCTCGTGAAATATGAATAACATAATTAACTTAGATCAAAGTTCTTAGTTCAACAAACACCAGAATTTTAAGCTTTACTCGGCAAACTTTTAATTAGCTAATAAAATATTAATATAATTCTGTTCTAGCTGCACAAGTAGTTACCAGTATCTCTCAATGATATTCTCCACAAATGAAACCAACGGAATTAACCTCTGTGACTTACTTAGGCAGTTAGGGCTCTTAAAATTTGGTTAGCCAATCCCTTAAAACAATCACTAAAATAAAGGCATAAAAGTAAGAATAGCAAGAATAATCTCGGCATTCATTTAAAGGCCACACTAAAATACTGACATAACAGGTAGAATGGGAAAAATATTTGAGCGTAGGTTGGAACGACAGACTTACGCACTACATAGTTACACGTCTAGCTACGGGCATCGCCATGCTTCGCGTCTGTTTGGTGGGTGTCGTTACACTTCCTTAACTGCCAACAAGGTATCAACTGACGACACCAAATTCAGTGATAAGCAACTGGAAGAATTCCAGATGATTTTTAGTACACTGAAATATTAAGTTAAGATTAACACCATCCACCGAAGCAATTCGACGGCTCCAATTCATCCAAACTGTGCATCTTGTTACCAACTCAACGGAACATGTCCTTCCAACCTGGACGGAATCCCAATCACCGTGGGCAAAAGATTTGCATTGTAACGGTTAAACTCGCAATACCGGATGGCCACGCTCGTTCACCGTGCCGACTCTACCTCTCGTCGTGCTGCATACGAACACAGTTCCGCGTCACTCCACTTCACACCGCGGATACCCGCATACCAGCCCCCAGTAAAAATCCCACGCCGCCAAAGATGTCAAGAAGACAAATAAGCATCGAAGTCGACTCAACTTTCAAAAGGTAATCGATGGAAACTGGAGCCAGCAACGCACCAGCTCATTGGTTATGAGGGAAGCCTTGGTCTGATCTTGAGAATGGTGATGTTATCCTCGGAACCAAAGTCATCAACATCCCGCAAACGAGAGTGCCGTCATAAGTACCAAACAAAATTTGTCTCCTTATACATACATGATAGTCATTTATCACACTGAAATGGGATGGGACCTGATTTACTTTATTGATATATACGATGCCGAGATATCTGTCTTGACTTGATCGTGATCACATTTCTTAAACAATGAGGTGTTGCAGTGTCCATAGTGATATTTTTCTTCAAGTGTAGGTACTCGCACAAGGACCTCAGAATTTTAGATGCGCAGTGCTGGTGGCATGTGTGGTACACAATGAGTAGTGGAGTGTTACGAATAGAAATATTTAATAAAGCAAATTGTATTCGATCGATATATCTCCCTCATAATAAGAAGAGCGAAACCTTGCATACATATCGTACAGTTGACAAACATTGTTTTTGCTCAAGCCGTAAGTTATATGAGCCACACTGAATTTTGATCACATTATCATTGGTTAATTTACAGTTGTTACATTCACTTGAATTCTCCTGCCTGTTTGCAGCGGTAAAATAATAAATCCAGGGTTCTGTAGATGAACAGATGATTTAATTGTCCATGATTGTCTCAATGTCTCTGGAAGGAGTGGATACTTGTGAAGTTCCCACAAACAGGAAGCTAATAGTGGGTGGTACTTGCATGCAACAAATACAAAAGCTCTTCGTCTGATATTGATAATTTGAGGTACTTTCCACACCAATTTTTCCTATATTATTTTGCCCTACTCCTCCTTGAATATATGGGACCAGAGTCAACTCATACTCAGCATTCATAAGAATGCGTTCATTATGAAAGAAACCCATTAACATTTTGAATGGAATGCTGATGCTAAAGCGAGTGTACCGATCCATCTGTTAACCACTTCACATTTTCTAATATATTCAGGTCCGAAGTTGATGCAGAGATATCTGTTTCGAAGGCCGAAGTGATTACAGAAATTAATGTGTATACAAGATCGATACCATTATGTTTCCACCTTATTTGTTGAAACGGGTTTCATTTCTATCGATTTAGGAAACTCGCAATTCTCGCTTGATACTGCGTCCTTCTTCTGCTGTAAAGTAGTGTTGACTTCTGCGCAGCATTTAAACTTTACACAAAAGCTGCGACCTCAGCTCATGATGCACTACGAAAAACGATTAAAGTCCCATTTTCATTTATAATATTTAACTCGAAGTGGTATAATGTTTGAACAGTCACTGGGAGGTGTATTGGATTTCTAGCCAATTCTGCAAATTTATAGTCTAGACCCACTACAGGAAAATATACTTAGATGCTCTGATTAATCTATCATTACTATATGAATTCTTTGCGACACTGTTTGCAGGTTATGTTACAGGCTGAATATCCAATTCTGGATTTAAATCGAAAATTTTATCAGTATTTTTCTCTGATACCTGGCTCCTTGACAAACCTAGCAGCAATCCAGCTGAATCTTTGTGTGTAATTGCTGTTCTCTATGGTGTTGGGTTCGTCTCTGCCTAAAGCATATAAATATTTTCAAGTTAATTAAGCGTTATAATAATGTTTATCATGCATTCAAATCATCAATATTGTATCAGACAGGAAGTATTACCACAACTTCACCACCCCCTACATGAAGTTTGTTGTTCTTCCAAGTGACATTAGGTAAGGTATTATTTTCCCAGATTGATCAGCATAATACACCACTACCCCTTGCTAGGATCTAGTAGGAGAGAGTCGTTTACTCCAAATATTGGTGAGCTCTCTTTTAAAATAAGAGTGTATGTCTTTACATATAGAGCTCACCTGATGTATTTATTTGTATACGTTTTATCTTTAACCATTCCTCAGGAGAAACGTGAGACAGAAATGACCACAGATATATGAATTGATGTAGAACACTCAGTTCTCAGTTCTTCAGTAAAGTATTGGCGCAATTCTTCAGGTGGTCTCAAATCATGAGCCAAAGTAGCAAATGGTATTTTTTTAGTGTACAACCCAGTCAGTGCCATTTCCTCATGCAACGTCTAAACTTACTGTCCCACATTCCTAGCATTTCCACATCAGGTCTGGTAAATGTTGACTACGTACACCCCATTAAACATTGGAATTTCGTGTTTTCTGATGAATTTAAGCCGATCTGTGTTGGTAATCAGTCTGCCAGGTTTTATAGTTTTTATCTGTAAACAGTCAAATTACTTTCTTGTATGGTTTTAAAAATAGTCCCCCCATGAACCATGGACCTTGCAGGTGGTGGGGAGGCTTGCGTGCTTCAGCGATACAGATAGCCGTACCGTAGGTACAACCACAACGGAGGGATATCTGTTGAGAGGCCAGACAAACGTGTGGTTCCTGAAGAGGGGCAGAAGCCTTTTCAGTAGTTGCAAAGGTAACAGTCTGGATGATTGACTGATCTGACCTTGTAACACTAACCAAAACGGCCTTGCTGTGCTGGTAGTGCGAACGGATGAAAGCAAGGGGAAACTACAGCCGTAATTCTTCCCGAGGGCATGCAGCTTTACTGTATGATTAAATGATGATGGCGTCCTCTTGGGTAAAATATTCCGGAGGTAAAATAGTCCCCCATTCGGATCTCCCGGCGGGGACCACTCAAGAGGATGTCGTTATCAGGAGAAAGAAAACTGGCGTTCTACGGAACGGAGCGTGGAATGTCAGATCCCTTAATCGGGCAGGTACGTTAGAAAATTTAAAAAAGGAAATGTATAGGTTAAAATTAGATATAGTGGGAATTAGTGAAGTTCAGTGGCAGGAGGAACAAGACTTCTGGTCAGGTGACTACAGGGTTATAAACACAATATCAAATAGGGGTAGCACAGGAGTAGGTTTAATAATGAATAGGGAAATAGGAGTGCGGGTAAGCTACTACAAACAGCATAGTGAACGCATTATTGTAGCCAAGATAGATACGAAGCCCACGCCTACTACAGTAGTACAAGATTATATGCCAACTAGCCCTGCAGATGACGAAGAAATTGAAGAAATGTATGATGAAATAAAAGAAATTATTCAGATAGGGAAGGGTGTCGAAAATTTAATAGTCGTAGGTGACTGGAATTCTGTAGTAGGAAAAGGGAGAGAAGGAAACGTAGTAGGTGAATATGGATTCGGGTTAAGAAATGAAAGAGGAAGCCGCCTGGCAGAATTTTGCACAGAGCACAACTTAATCATAGCTAACACTTGGTTCAGGAATCATAAAAGAAGGCTGTATGCATGGAAGGAGCCTGGAGATACTGACAGGTTTCAGATAGATTATATAATGGTAAGAGAGAGATTTAGGAACCAGGTTTTAAATTGTAAGACATTTCCAGGGGCAGATGTGGACTCTGACCACAATATATTGGTTGTGACCTGTAGATTAAAAATGAAGAAACTGCAAAAAGGTGGGAATTTAAGGAGATGGGACCTGGGTATACTGACTAAAGTAGACGTTGTACAGAGTTTCAGGGAGAGTATAAGGGAACAGTTGACAGGAATGGGGGAAATAAATACAGTAGAAGAAGAATGGGTAGCTTTGAGGGATGAAATAGTGAAGGCAGCAGAGGATCAAGTAGGTAAAAAGACGAGGGCTAGTAGAAATCCTTGGGTAACAGAATAAATATTGAATTTAATTGATGAAAGGAGAAAATATAAAAATGCAGTAAATGAAGCAGGCAAAAAGGAATACAACCGTCTCAAAACTGAGATCGACAGTAAGTGCAAAATAGCTAAGCAGGGATGGCTAGAGGACAAATGTAAGGATGTAGAGGCTTATCTTAGTAGGGGTAAGATAGATACTGCCTACAGGAAAATTAAAGAGACCTTTGGAGATAAGAGAACCACTTGCATGAACATCAAGAGCTCAGATGGAAACCCAGTTCTAAGCAAAGAAGGGAAAGCAGAAAGGTGGAAGTGGTATATAGAGGGTATACACAAGGGCGATGTAGATGAGGACAATATTATGGAAATGGAAGAGGATGTAGATGAAGGTGAAATGGGAGATATGATACTGCGCGAAGAGTTTGACAGAGCACTGAAAGACCTGAGTCGAAACAAGGCCCCCGGAGTAGACAACATTCCATTCGAACTACTGACGGCCTTGGGAGGGACAGTACTGACAAAACTCTACCATCTGGTGAGCAAGATGTATGAAACAGGCGATATACCCTCAGACTTTAAGAAGAATATAATAATTCCAATCCCAAAGAAAGCAGGTGTTGACAGATGTGAAAATTACAGAACTATCAGTTTAATAAGTCACAGCTGCTAAATACTAACGCGAATTCGTTACAGACGAATGGAAAAACTGGTAGAAGCCGACCTCGGGGAAGATCAGTTTGGATTCCGTAGTAATGTTGGAACACGTAAGGCAATACTGACCCTACGACTTATCTTAGAAGCTAGATTAAGGATGGGCAAACCTACGTTTCTAGCATTTGTCGACTTAGAGAAAGCTTTTGACAATGTTGACTGGGAGCGAAAGGCTATTTACAATTTGTACAGAAACCAGATGGCAGATATAAGAGTCGAGGGACTTGAAAGGGAGGCAGTGGTAGGGAAAGGAGTGAGACAGTGTTGTAGTCTTTCCCTGATGTTATTCAATCTGTATATTGAGCAAGCAGTGAAGGAAACAAAAGAAAAATTCGGAGTAGGTATTAAAATCAATGGAGAAGAACTAAAAACTTTGAGGTTCGCCGGTGACAATGTAGTTGTGTCAGAGACAGCAAAGGACTTGGAAGAGCAGTTGAACGGAATGGATAGTGTCTTAAAAGGAGGATAATGGAATGTAGTCGAATTAAATCGGATGATGCTGAGGAAATTAGATTAGTAAATGAGACTACTAGATTAGTAAGGGAGTTTTGCTATTTGGGGAGCAAAATAACTGATGATGGTCGAAGTAGAGAGGATATAAAATGTAGACTGGCAATGGCGAGGAAAGCGTTTCTGAAGAAGAGAAATTTGTTAACATCGAGTATAGATTTAAGTGTCAGGAATTCATTTCTGAAAGTAATTGTATGGAGTGTAGCCATGTATGGAAGTTAAACATGGACGATAAATAGTTTCAACAAGAAGAGAATAGAAACTTTTGAAATGTGGTGCTACAGAAGAATGCTGAAGATTAGATGGGTAGATCACATAACTAATGAGGAAGTACTGAATGGGATTGGGGAGAAGAGAAGTTTGAGTCACAACTTGACCAGATGAAGGGATCGGTTGGTAGGACATGTTCTGAGGCATCAAGGGATCATCCATTTAGTATTGGAGGGCAGCGTGGAGGGTAAAAATCGTAGAGGGAGACCAAGAGATGTATACACTAAGCAGATTCAGAAGGATGTAGGTTGCAGTAGGTACAAGGAGATGAAGAAGCTTGCACAGGATAGAGTAGTATGGAGAGCTGCATCAAACCAGTCTCAGGACTGAAGACCACAACAACAACAACTGATAGCTATAGCCTCCATTGTCATATTATGCCGTTTAGGTTCGAGACGGGGTTATCCCAGCTCTCTTAATTATTGGTAGAACCTTTGCATTTTAAGTGGACTTATTTTACCTTTCTGGTCAAAGTTTCATTTAGCGGCAATCACTGCTGACTGGATGTAGTTTTGGAATCATCCTACAGGTTTCTCCTTCAATGTACGACGACTTGCCCTCGTAGTTCACCTGTAATTTATTCCAGCACACAGTTACGTTTGCATGCATTGCTCTATCAACTTTGGAAGCTGCAATACATTGTCCTATGCCTTTGTCATTTTTTCCATGTATTTGGCTAGCTTTTTCGGCTTGTATTAGATCTGCAATGTGATGATAATTATCTGTAGTGTATAGCAGTATTGGGCACCTTGCATCATTGTCTACTGTGTTAAATCCCTTATCACCACAAACTGGACGCTTTTTTTCCTTTCGTTCCATGTCCACAGTAATTGTATCTTGGTAAATGCGATTCGAGTAGTAACATCAAGAGTACCACAACCACCTCCGATGTGCTTCCTAGTACTCAGCTCACTTTACTGTGTGGTCTGCGATTTATGTGTCATGTTTATATCCCAAATCGGGAAAATTCATCCAGTGATGTGCTTTGATGGGAAGCCGAGTCGCTTCAGTAAGGCCTTGTTCCCTCGACGTCTTACAACATGCAAACATGTGGTTTAGTGAATTTGTATAATTCCTCTGTGTAAAAATTTCTTTCAGTACCTTCACGATCTCTATTGTTGATGATGTAATTTCCCAGGTTTATGCGTTCCACTTTGGAAACTGTGAATATCTGTGTCGACACATTTGGCAGATAAGACTTGTCAGATGCACTTTTGCATTCTGAATTACTCTCCAAATGAACCAGACTGAATTTCTACTAACGTGTCTTTACCATCATCATTTTTGGTCATCACAGTATATATATTCCAGAGCTAGAGTGTTCATGTTTTATGCTGAGTGTCAATGCCATTTAAAGCAGGTTTAATAACATTATTGTACATGTTACCTTTAGAACATTTTATTCGTCCTTTGGGGTCGTTGTTCCTATGTGCTTTGTCACATATAATACTGGGTTTTCAAAAGGTCTCTCCACAGTGTCGTACGATTGCTAGCCGCGTGTTCCGTATGATTGTTCGCCTGCCTGCGTTACTTCCCTTCAAGTGGGCTGTCCCAACATTCCACTGTTTCGCCAGTAGTATCGTTGGTGTGTGATCGTTACGTGTTGACTTCAACGTTTAAGTTTAGTTCCTTTATTCGCCTGTTTCGTTTTTGTCAGCGTTAAAATGCTAACCATTGAAGATCGTGTCTTTTTAGCGGAACAAGTGTGCCGCGCGGGATTAGCCGAGCTGTCTACGGCGCTGCAGTCGTGGGCTGTGCGGATGGTCCCGGCGGAGGTTCGAGTCCTCCCTCGGGCATGGGTGTGTGTGTTTGTCCGTTGGATAATTTAGGTTAAGTAGTGTGTAAGCTTAGGGACTGATGACCTTAGACCTTAGCAGTTAAGTCCCATAAGATTTCACATACAGTTGAACATTTGGAACAAGTGTTCAAAGGCGACGGTAAATACACAGTTCCAGTTCGTCAAACATGTAATTCAGTTTTCCCGGAGGCAACACTCCCACATCGCGATAATGTGCGAAATTTGATTAACAGATTTCGAAGTACGGGTTCAACGACAGATGCACCGAGCAGTAGCCGTCTTAGCGTTTTGTGTGAGGACAAACTACACGATGTTTCCGATAAGGTGTTCATGAGTCCAAACACGTCAGTAAGAAAACTCGTCCAGGAAATCGAACGTAGCGTCGGAACGGCACACACTGCTGTAAGGAAAAATATTGAAAAGTTTCCCATACAAAGTGACAGTCGCGCACGAACTGAAAAATACTGAACATGGCAAGAGACTGCGTTATTTTCAGTGGTTCAAAAATTTCGTTCAGCAAAATGGAAGGGATATTCTTAATCAAACGTTTTTCACTGATGGGAAGTGGTTCCATTTATGCGGGTACATGAACCTTCCAAATTGTCGTATATGGAGTACTGCAAATCCATTGTGTATTCATGAAGAACCACTTCATTCTGTGGAAATAGGAGTTGGGATTGCTATTTCTAGATGTCGGATTGTGGGTCCCATATTTTTCTACGAAACAATGAATGCATAACGATACTGCAGTGATATTCTGTACTCATTCATAGGAGGACTTGTGTTAATTGAAATTCTGAACGGTTATTTTCTAAAAGATGGTGCAACTGCGCATACAGCTCGCGTTTCAATGTCACTGCTTGTTGATGTTTTTGGTGATCGCATAATTTCACAGGGACTTTGCCTCCACGATCGCCTGACCTAAAACCACCTGATTTTTTCTTCTTGGGTGCAGAGAAAGTAACTGTCTATAAAAACTGCCCAAATCTATTGATGAATTGAGAATTTCAATATTCACTTTCACTGCTTCTGTTACAGAAGAAATGTTACAGCTTGTGTTTGGAAACATGATTAGACGAATTGAATTGTGTATTCAACAACAGGGGGGACACTTTCGAAATTTAATGTGAAAATTTGCGGAAAAAATGAATATTCAATAAATTAATAACGTGTATTTCAAGGAGTTTCTTTTCGTTATATTCACTGCCGCATACGGCACGCGCGGCTAACAATCATACGGCACTCCCGAGAGACTTTTTGAACACCCCTTATTTCGGCATATGCTTGCTTCTCTTTCAGTATATACTCATCAAGACTTGAAGTTCTGATGAATGTATTCTACATTTAGAAACCCACTATCATCTACATCAATAGGCCTCGTCTAAATCATCAATTAATTATACTGCTGAGTTATTTATGGGAGAATGTCCACCCATTTTTTATAACCCCAGACGATTACATCTCATCCTCAAGCAGTTCCATAATACTTGTTCTCCTGTTGGAGAATGTCAAGGAGTGGTTTATTCTCTATAGTTTCATTATGGACTGTAAATCGTATCGCCAAATTCACCTCCTTGTTTGATTTGAAGATTGTTAGTATATCGATTTATCACCATCTACATAAATTATTTAAACACGTGGACAACCTCTTTCCCTATCTTTGTCCTCGCAGACAGCGCCCAAATGAGTTATAAATATTTGTATTTAAGCATTAAAATCTATCTGATATTTTTATTTCGTTGTGAATATTGAATGATAGCGTGATCAGCTGCCGTAAGCCATCAAGATCTATTATGTTGTGTCTGCAAGGGAATATTTTACACTCAGGCTCATGAATCCCTTGAATGAGTATATGCATATTCACTTGATGATTCGCCTTCACCAAAAATCTGAAATTATTGATTTTATTTCGTCAGCAGATGTAGCTGATCTGTGACTTCATTTGGGTTATTACAGTATATATACTCCAGTGCTAGAGTGTTCAGTGTTTTATGCTGGGTGTCAATGCCTTTTGAAGGAGGTTTAATAAAATAATTGTATATGTTATTTTTAGAACGTTTTCTTCGTCCTTTGGGGTTGTCATACCAATGTGCATTGTCGTATATAATATTTCGGCATATGCTTGCTTCTCTTTCAGTATATACTCATCAAGACTAGAAGTGCTGAAGAATGTTAACTTTAATAAACCTGGTGTTCTCTCAAACTTCAGATTCTCATTCTGTATCGCATCCTTAGTTAGCATATGTAGCTAATCCTTGCTGACCATCAGGTATGGTGTCTGACTCCCTCCCTTTGACTTTTTTAACTTAATAGGTAAGAGTGTTTCCTTCTTCTTCCTCGCTATCTTCTGTTTTTCTGTCTCCACCAATAGTTTGTGATAGCCTGTTCAGACCTACATTTCTGAGAGATCCTGTCCTTGTTGCAATCCTTATTTTAGCTATCGTAATTCCGTCAAATAGCGATTAGCTCTTCAGTAACTTTATGCTTTTTCATTGACATCACCACAGATAATCAACAGTTTTTTTCAGATAGTATACTACTTGTGTACATTCTGAATCTACAGGTGCAGTGGAAGTCAAGTGCCTTAGTTAGCACCTTGGCATCTCAATGCGTACCTGTTAGTTTTGAGTTTTTGAAACCCATGATTTAGGATCTCACCTGCCACGTTAAGACTTTCCATTTCTTTTATTTGCACGTTTATTGGCTCAATTTTTCTGTCAACGTACAGTATGTGAAATATGTAAATTTGTCCGTAGTATACAGTATACTGATATATTTGCGTATTAATGCAATTCCTTTTAAGCAGTCTGTCCAGGAAGTTTTATCTGTATCGATTTTCAGTCAGTTTACTCATATTATCATTCACCAGGAAGGGATTGAGGGAACAAATTAATTGAAATCCATGTTACCTACAAGCACTTAGTAAATATATTTTAATTTCATATTGTCATGTTTGAGTGTGGTGATAAGATTCACGTTAACCCTCACCAACTACTTCGGAATCATGCAATAAATCAAGCTCAAATACATGATATCAGGTTTCGTATGACAGCCTAAACAATACTGTTTGGATGTCTGGTTCTGGTCTTTCACTGTGATGGTTAGCAAGTATGATCATGCTGCTCTGCTTACTTTTTCATGTGGTAGAATGCCGCTGCTTTAACTAAACGTCTGGTAGGTCACTGGGTCAACAGTGCATAAGATCTCCTGTAATAACTGATATTTGGTTGGAAATAGTTTTTTTGGAAATATGTCTAAATGCCTGAAGTGAATCTCGTCAGGATGAGTTAACACAGACCGAATAATGTTATCTTTCCAACAATCACAAGGCCTTACACTCAAAGCATCTATATTATGGGGTAGTAGTAAACCGTTCTTCATCTTTTTCCAGTTCCCAACATCATTGCAGGATAAGTTTGTTACTACATGACTATTGTAATCGTCTTTTTCACCCACTCAGTTCTACACTCACATTTAATCCGTTTTCCCCATGCATCTGTAGCATAGCTGAGCAATAGTTTCTTCTCCTGATGAGTAGTTTTGCACGCCATCTACAGCAGTTAGCTTCACCTTCCCTCATGGAGTCGATTGACATAATGGCCAGTTTTGCTGATAGTGTAGGGTACGTTGAATTGCAGGGATGGAATACATTAAATAGTTTAATGGTTCTTGGGAAGTCACCCATTGTGATAATATGGTTACCTGGTATCACTGAGAAGAGAGACTGTTTTTGTGGAAAAAGCAGAAACCTTCACTGAGACACAAAGTAGACGACTCCACTCGTCTAAGAATAATATTACCTTGCTGTCACCACATCCCTGATTTTCGAATATCATCACTGGATTAAACTGATGATCCGAAGCCATCCCCACACTAAGACGTTTACAGCTTCTCTTGTTTACCTATAACTGCTCTAAACAGAATTATTCTCGATAACATGGTTAGCCGACTAAACTTCTCACGCGACTGGGTAGCCAATTTATCGGTAGCCATCAGTAGACATTATAGTGGGAAATTATCAAAAGATTTTTTCCTTGCAGAAAATGATTGCTGTTTGATGAAAACAATAAGGTGGCTGCATAGAGTTTGATTCACTCTGGATGACCCACACTTCTATCTCCCCTTCCGTTCAATGCTCACCATTGGTTGACCTCGCCACATGCTGCGGTCTTCACCTTTAGAATGACACCAGCAGTCATTTGAAGGGTATTTAGTTTTGTCCTTGGCCATGTACTCTAGTCTGCTTTCTATGTTCTCTTTGCTTCATCCATTGTTAAACTAATTTCTGCTACACCCGATTAAAACAACTCCCTATTTCTTCGGTTTACACTCAGTCCATTTTCTAAACTCACTAGTTCATTCATTTCCACACGTCCTATAAAGCATCGTTTTCTCTGAGGATAGCAATGCAATTAATAATACTTATCGTCGATGTCCTCTCATCTCGAACTCATTTTCTTTCAACAGAGGTCTCTGAGCACTATGGGACTTAACTTCCTACGTCATCAGTCAACTAGAACTTAAACCTAACTAACCTAAAGACATCACACACATCCATGCTCGAGGCAGGATTCGAACCTGCTACCGTAGCGGTCGCGCGGTTCCAGACTGAAGCTCCTAGAACCGCTCGGCCACTCTGTCCGGCTCATTTCCTTTCTTCAACTTTTTTTTTATATTCGTTATTGCTTCTTCGATATATAGATTGAACAGTATCGGAGAAAGACTGCATATTTGCCTTACAACCGGATTAATCCGAGCACTTTGCTCGTGGTCTTCCATTCTTATCGTTCCTTCTCGGTTTTTGTGCATGTTGTCCGTCTTTCTCCCTCATTCCCTACAGCTTACTCCCATTTTCATCACAATTTTGTACGCGTACGTGGAGACAGTGCGCAGCAATCGCCGACATAGTATAACTGAGGCGGAATTAGAGGAACCAGCCCGCATTTGCCGAGGCAGATGGAAAACCGCCTTAAAAACCATCCACTGGCTGGTCGGCACACCGGACCTCGATACTAATCCGCCGGGCTTACTCGCCGGGGAACGTCGGCAAGCACCGCGTTAGACTGAGCGGCTAGCTGGGTGGCCACTTACGGATAACTTAGACAATCGCGACAAAATATTAAATAAAATCAGTGAACAGATGCAAGGAAACAGAGGACTGTCAACCATTCAGTCGATTTTCGAGACCTGAACATTGACAATGGTACACCGATATACAAAACATTTACAGACGCAGGAAACCTTCTTGCTCATAACATCCAGTAACACAGACACAGGCATTTTTCCACTCAATGGAGCACCGTCTCATATCTTGCTAGTGTTCAAAGAAGGCTTCAAAGCAGACCCAGTAACGTCTCTTGCCTCAATCTGTAGTTACAGTCCTACATCGATTGGCCACATTTTGCATAGGAAACAGAAACTGATAATTATTCCCCTCCTCAATGCTCAGCCGGCCGCTGGGGCCGTGCGGTTCTAGGCGCAGCAGTTCGGAACCGCGGGACTGCTACGGTCGCAGGTTCGAATCCTGCCTCGGGCATGGATGTGTGTGACGTCCTTAGGTTAGTTAGGTTTAAGTACTTCTAAGTTCTAGGGGACTGATGACCTACGATGTTAAGTCCCGTAGTGCTCAGAGCCATTTGAACCATTTGAACCTCCTCTATGCTCCCTCTGTTGCCCCTCACACTGTCTGCATCAAGTGGTGCTCAGTACCACACCTAGGATGGGTATGACAGAGGATAGCAGAAATAATGAAACCATGGAACAATTGCGTTTCCTACCATCTGAAGAACACCACAGACCAGTGTCAGCAGCAAAGATTAGACCATGTTACTAGCCAACGGTGGGATATACAAAATAACTTGTCCTAATTATAGTTCATTTTTTTTTTGGTCTGTCAGGCAGAGACATAGCTCTGGGATGTCTGAACATGAACGCAACTGGACGTTGCACAATTACGTCCCGACGTTTGCTGTGTATGTACTGAGTGAGGGCAGCAGGTATTAGCCACAGCCTACGTCCAACACTTAGCAAAGACCAAAAGCTAATTTTCTATGCAGTGCTGGAAATTAACAAACTTGTGGTCCACAGTCATGATTTAATCTTAAATGACCAAATAGAGCTTAGTACTCCCATCTTCTAACCGTCACATATTCCACCGTTTCCCATTAATTCCCACACTGTATGCACTTTCCTATTCCTTCATTCTCCTGCAGTTATTCAGTTGTTTTTATTTGTTATTTTGTTCTGACTACCCAAATACTCCACATACAATTGCTACAATTTCTAATTATTGCAATTACTCGGTTTCAGTATCACTTTCGATTTGTACTACCTCTTCAACTAGTCTTTTCAGGTAATAGTTTTATTGGGGTCGTTAGCTAAACGCAGACTGTTAAATAGCTACTGTTTTTCAGCTACTGTTTTTCGAGTTTGGTCTCAATGTTTTCCCTATTTTGCTCTATTTATGTTTATTTATTATTGAACATTTTATGTTTCGAACTGCATCACAGTACCCTCATGTAAAACTGTGCAAAAAGTCATTTTCATTTCTTAATTCCCATTGAATCATAATGATACCGTCATTGCTTTTAATTTCACAAAGGTTGTTTTAATTTTATTGTATGTTGAATCAGTCCTTACGACCATCGTATTTGTTTCCATTTCTTCGCATTTATCTTACTGCATTTCACCTTGGTTTCCCTATTTCTTCAGTTTACTTCATTACTATGTGACCTCGTTCGTGTCTTCCCTTCATCGACTTTGTGCCCCTTATACTGTCGATCTGTTGAAGTATTTCTGCTGTTACACAAGATTTCTTCGCAGTTATCTTTCTGGTAGCAATGTTTGTCTGTCCAACGTGTTTTGATTGTCCTTTTCAGAGATGTTCATCCTTCTTCTACTCTGGTATTCTATCTAGGTAAGTTAAGCCTTAGAGAATTTCAAACACATCATCCCTAAATACTTCTTACCATATTGATTCTTTCCCACGACACTCTTAAACTTCACTTTATTCGTTCACTTTTCCCGAAGTACTGTCGGTTAGAACAAAGGCCTACACCATATTTGCTTCAGTTTGCAGCCGCTACTCTTTTAATTTATTTTACCTCTTCTGCCTGCTGCCAATTTATGCTGCCGGATTTGGAGCACAGTAATATCCTCAGGCCATGGTCAAAATGTTCCAATGTATGGAAGAAAATGTAAGAGTAATTTACAAAATCTTTCTTCTCTGTGAGACGAACGTATGGCACAGGGTCAAACCTTAAAATGTATATGTAGTAACCTACCTCGCCTTGGCACTCATTTCTGTCACTCCATTCCCAAATATGTGTGTCACTTACTAAAAGTAAACATAAAAACTTAGCTTTAATTAGAAGCAAATTGCATCCAGCAGTGATAACAGTGTACAAAAAGTACAGAATGTAATTTTTACTTCTTAAGAAGTAATCACAACGTAAAGGATATAGAAAAATGAAAACAGTGTCAAAAATGAAACTGTATAACTTGCATAATAAAATAAAGTGCCCACTGTAATAAAAGGATTAAAGGAAAATAGAAAATCAATGAAGCAGTGTTTACGCTTACCGTTTCCGTATGGTACGTACATACAGGGTGATTTTTCCACCGTGAACTAACTCTAGGGATTGAGCAATGATAGGATATGGAACTCAAAAAGTGTTCATATGTGTGTGAAATCTTATGGGACTTCACTGCTACGATCATCAGTCCCTAAGCTTACACACTACTTAACTCAAATTATCATAAGCACAAACACACTCATCCAAGCCCGAGGGAGGACTTGAACCTCCGCCGGGACCAGCCGCACAGTCCTTGACTGATATGGAACTAAAATGATCTAATGAACTTAGTCAATCATACATTGTTACAGAAACTGTAGTGTACCATGCCGCGACAGTTACAGTTTGTGTTGCAAGTGTTTCCAAGAGCCCCGGCGCGTGTGTGTAAGCATCGTAGGACATTCTGTCTCACACTTTCACATCGGCCATTCTGCATCTGAATAGTGTCAAAGCCAGCACGAATACGCTGCTCCAGTGCCTTCAAATCTGGAATTGCTCTGCATATATGATGCTTTCGAGATGACACCATAACCGAAAATCTCACGATTGGAGATGCCGTAAGCGAGCAGGCCATGCAACTGAACCACGTCGTCCGATCCATCGACGAGGGAAGACACAACTGAGATGCATCCGAACGTTAACTCCTCGAATCAAGAATGATACTTCTTCCAGCAAGGGAGGCAAAGTCACCGGAAGAAACACCGAAGTTTCGGCCTGTTGGGTGACGTGCAAGGAATACTGGTCCCAAAATATGGTCGCCAATTATTCCGGCCCCCACATTTCGGCTGCACCGATGCTGATGATTCGTTGTCACAATATATTCTCCATACCATCCCACAGATGACTGTTATGAAAGTTGAAGACACCGTTCCGCGTAAAGGTGGCCTCATCTGTGATTAGGATGGATGACACAAATCCCAGATTCAACGTTTCCTGATGAGGCAACCAGTGACAAAACTACTCCTGATGTGGAACGTCTGCACGCGCTGAGGGTAGCAACAATTGTCATCCAGAAATTTGCACGCGGTGGTCTGCCTTATCCTGGTAGGTTAACTACTTGCTACTGACTCGGCGGTCGCCTTTCACGGTGTTAATCACATTTAGCTCCATATCTGGCATCCGAATATTTTGGGTAAGTCCTTCGTGATTTCCTGCTTCCTGAAATGACACTGTCTCAGATAAACGGCGAAACACTGTTTCGAACGTTGAATGCCGTGGTTGTTGTCGACGGGAATAGGTCTCCAGTGTATTATAGAAACGCCACCAAGTACTCCCGCGGTGAGAGTCAGACGCCAGCGAATTATCGCCTCCTTGACCCGGCACTGCTGGCGCTATTGGGAGGCGTAAAGGGAAGGAGCGGGGAGCTCTAGTGGAGTCGAGTGATGGAGCGGCGGGCCAAGACACTGATGTCTACAGTATACGAGCAGTGCTGGCGCGTGAAAAGTGATTGTCTTTCGAATCGCACTGGTTTGTTTCTGGTGATAGATCCGTGCTTGCCCAGATTGATGTATGAAGCTGCATGATGCAATGCCTTGTGCCTTGTAGTTGTGGATTGAGGCGGAGCTTACAGAAGATATTTGGGCTTCCTTACGGGAGTAATGCAAAGTCATATTTGTTACCAGCGAAGGATTCATTCAGTACATCAATCTCTACATTCGCATCTCCGATACTACCACAATATTTAATGAAGTCTTACATTTTGGTCGCTCAGATTACTGATGCATAGCCGGCCGAAGTGGCCGTGCGGTTAAAGGCGCTGCAGTCTGGAACCGCGGGACCGCTACGGTCGCAGGTTCGAATCCTGCCTCGGGCATGGATGTTTGTGATGTCCTTAGGTTAGTTAGGTTTAAGTAGTTCTAAGTTCTAGGGGTCTAATGACCTCAGCAGTTGAGTCCCATAGTGCTCAGAGCCATTTGAACCATTACTGATGTATCAGAAGGGGCAAAGTATTCCCGTTATGAAACTTACCTCAGTTGACCGGGGCGGTGTCAAAGAACTGGCAGCGTAAGTTTGCGCTCCCTAAGACTGAAAAATTTGTGTGTGAAATCTTGTGAGACGTACCTGCTAAGTTCATCAGTCCCTAAGCTTACACACTACTTAACCTAAATAACACACACACCCATGCCCGAGGGAGGACTCGAACCTCCGCCGGGACCAGCCGCACAGTACATGACTGCAGCACCCTAGACCGCTCGGATAATCCCACGAGGCCCCTAAGACTGATCTCATATTGCCGTAGTCTCTCTGAATTTTACAACTTACGTCACATCTTGTTGGTCAGTTACGGCATTTGTTACAGTGTGTAGGAAAGTGTAGGAAAGTTATTATGAGTTTAAAACCTCGCATTACTTTGTCGAGATATGTACTCAGAAATTTAATAAGTTTGTTAAAGATAGATTCTTACTAGTTATGTGGAAGATCACCGAAGAATTGCTGCAAGTGCCAAATGGGACGGACTGTATTCTCTTTACTTACGTATGTACAGGCTTATCTAAAGATCGTAACGCTATGTGAGGGTTTAACTGCTGACGGAGTCAGTCATATGACTACTATGATGAGTGCATTTGAAAATGAGAATATACTCTTTGCTGCTGTCTCTTCTGTTTTGACTTTGTACTTATGGCGACTATCAGTTAAAAGCCCAATGCTTTCCAAGAAGTAATTATGGCTGTTTTCAGATTATATAAAGCCTGACTTCTGATGTGCTTGGAGGAGCATTGGAAGTCCAGTAAATGTTGGCGTTTGAAATGATCTGATGTCAATTGCGACCGACTGGGGAGTGGTCACTCTTAACAATGCCGCGTCCACAGTTGACTGTGGAGCTTGGTGGTATTAACCAAGGTTTGGTCATAGGAGACTATGTTACATTTTGTTGAGCCTCATATTTTTGTAAATGCTTTAAACCATGGATATTACATTTGATGTCAGATAAGTTTTCAGTACTATAAATTGTGTTTTAAGATTTTAACTGATTAATACATCGTTAATTACTGATGGACGTATCTGATACATCCACTGGGTTGTCCAAATGATTTCATTCGTCTAATGAATATAAAAAAGGATTTGTCCTATCAGAGTGGCTTAAGAATTTGGAAAACTTAAAGTATTTATTGTTGTTAACCGTATGTTTCTTGTGAATTATTATTATAATTTCATGTTATTAATTCGTTCGTTTGGACGTAAAGTCTTGAAGAGTATATTTATAGTTGATGAAAGTATTAGCCTATCTTTCGACACCCAGTCTTCGCTCCACATATCACTTGGTACAGTATGTTTTATACATAGTGTATAGGTGGAGGGCATTGTTGTTGGCCTCACTGCCAGGTTAAGGTCGCGGCGTGACCGTAGCACCCACGAACTGTGGCACCGGTATTCACCATTGTCAATGGTTTCAAAATATCATTTGATTTCAGTGAAAGACTTGAAGGCAATATCTAACAAAATTTCATTTCACTAATTTAACAACTAACGGATGATACACACATACATTTTTGAATCATTACTCGAACTAGCTAAGCAATGTTTGGCGTAGTTAGTACTCAGAGCGGCGACTGCAGAGACAATAACGTGCTGTTGGCACCCTTCATTATACCTTCGATTCTGCCGCTGGCACGCAATTCGGTCCAGCACGTTGACTCTACATTTCCCTCCCGGTACACCAAGGCGTGAACCTTTAGCCACAGTGGGATAAAAGACTATTAACCTTAAGGCTTTGTGGTACTTCAGCACAAAGCTCTCATCCGGAAGGCAGGTCTAAAACGCGCAAATATCAAGAGCTGAATGTCTTTGAGACAAGAACCCAGTGGTTTCTGAAATGGAACGTGTAAAACGTTTTCCGGGAGAACGGCTGTAGTGAGCGTGGTATTAAGTTAGGCATGTGTAAGAAATAGAAAGACAGAGATAATAAAGCGAAAGGTTCTCAATTTGTTTCACGCCCTCCTTTTTCCGGAGCTACAACATTTACGATAGCAAATGTCCTGGGCAGAGAAGAAAAGGAATTATATTAACAAGAACAGGAAATATTTATTAAGATGTTCACCCAGTTAACGACATTCTTGCTCAGTGATTCAGGAATTTATTAAATTTCTTGTGAATATGGTAGTAGCCACAATGGTCAGTCAATACGAACGGTTTCAGAACGCTGCAGAGAGCAGCGATGTCACATTAAATACTACTTCGACAAATCTGCTGTTACCGATCATAGCCTCACGAAGGAAAATGCAATTTTTTATGTGGTCAGTCTTCCGAATGGTTTGATGCGGCCCACCAAAAATACACCTCTTGCGCTAACCACCTCAGGTAACACTTCCTACCTATGTCATTTATATGCTGGATATATTCCAATCTGTCTTCATCTACAGTTTTTACTCTTTAAAGTTTCATCAAGTACCCTGGAGGTGACTCCCAGATGCCCTAACACATTTACGATGAATCTGTCTCTTCTCCATGACATGAGCTGCGCTTGGTAGCCGTGCGAACTGAGGCGTCGTGTCACGGTTCTCGCGGCTTTTCCCCGTCGGAGGTTCGAGTCCTCCCTCGGGCATAGATGTGCGTGTTAGCTTTAGCGTAAGTTGAAGCTAGATTAAGTTGTGCGTAAGCCTAGCGACCGATGACTTCATCATTTTGGTCCCATAGTCTTTACCATAAATTTCCAGTTTTTCCATGACAGTAATGTCTATATGACATGTCCATTCTGCAGAAACCTCTCCATTCCTTGTCAGTCCACCCAATCGTCAGTACTCTTCAGTAGCACCACATCTAAAACACTTCGATATCCATACTGTAAATAAAAAAGCCTTCTCTTGTGCAGTAAAATAGAAGGCATTTCCGTTTACAAAACAAATATTTCTGTGCAAGCTGTGGAAGATAGCCAAGCAAAAAAATTCCTTACTTCGATATTATTCTGATAGGAGTTCCCACACTATCTGTGATTCACTACCATACAACGCTGCCCTCCTAATGCTCATTGTTAGAAATTTCTTCCTCTAATTGAGGCCTATGTTTGGCACTAGCAGACTTCTCTTGCTCAGAAATGCTCTCTTCGCCTATGTTTGTCTGCTTCTTGTGATCTTCTTAGTTCGCCCATCATGAGTTATTTTACTTCCAAGGTAGCAGAATTCCTTAACTCCATCTATCTCGAGACCAATTTTGACGCAACGTTTCTCGCGATTCTCATTTCTACTACTGCATCTCAGTAATCTGGCCTATATCTAGTTTACTCTCAATCAATTTTCTGTATTCACTACTCAGTTGATCCCTTTCAACGTACCCTCTTATTTTTCTCCGCCTTCCCAGAGTATAGTATGTCATCAGCGAACCCTATTATTGGAATACTATGACCCCGAATTTTAGTCCCACTCCTGAACTGCTCTTTTATTTTTATTACTGCTTATTCGATATATAGTGCGAAAAGTAGGAGCGAAATACTGTATCCCTGCGCTACACCCTTCTTAATTCGAGCACTTATTGTTGATCTTATCTTACTTTTCCCTCTTGGTTCTTGTACAGGTTGTATATCTCCCGTCTTTCCCTGTAGTTTATTCATATCTTCCTCAGAATTTCAAACATTTGGCACCAAATATGGATTCTTAAATTCCCCATCATCTCTTGGATGGTGTATTCCTGGAACAGCGGCCGCCAACGTGGATGATTGGCAGGACTAACTGGGCAGTGTTCCGTCGGTTAGCTGTCTTTGAACGCCGCAACAGAGTGCAGGAATATGTGGATCACATCACACCTGTGATCCATCATCCTGCTGACCTGTCCATACCAAAGTCATTAGGCCCTCTTAAGCGGCACCTTGTACCTTGGTGGACAGAAGAGTGCCATTCAGCCATTCCGGGACACGCGTGCAGCTCTTCGACGATTTAAATGCCGCCCAACAGCGGTCAGTCTCACCGCCTTTCGAATCGCAAGAGCCAGGGCACGCCGTGTCATTAAAGAGAGCAAAATAGTCATGGCAGAGGTGTGGTGTCACCGCCAGACACCACACTTGCTAGGTGGTAGCTTAAATCGGCCGCGGTCCATTTAGTACATGTCGGACCCGCGTGTCACCACTGTGTGATCGCAGACCGAGCGCCACCACAAGGCAGGTCTCGAGATACGGACGAGCACTCGACCCCAGTTGTACGACGACATTGCTAGCGACTATACGGACGAAGCCTTTGCTCTCATTTGCCGAGAGACAGTTAGAATAGCCTTCAGCTAAGTCCATAGCTACGACCTAGCAAGGCGCCATTAGCCTTACCTAGTTTGATAGTTATCGTATAAATGTCTCAAGAAGAACGTTGTAAACCAACAAAGAATAAAGTTAAGTATTCGAGGAGCTGCATACTTTTCTTATCAGAACTCAATAGTTATCCTGTTCCAGACTTCACGCCAGTCGGCGTGTGTGTACGCGTGCCTTTCTTTCGGCTACCCGTCACTGTGGACTGGCTGCATTGTCAGTCCACATCATTGGCGACGAGGGAAAAGTGTTCTTTCTGATTGCTTACATTTACTTGTGGCATGGCTTCGCCAGATGTACTGTCCGAATTTTATCGCTTGCAGAATCAGCAGACGCAGGCGTTATTGGATGCCCTTGGACAGCTCGTCCAGGCTCAACGCGCCATTCAAACCGATGCGGCAGCCGCCGCTTCATCGCTGCCGCCGCCACAACATGCAGTTGCACCGCAGTTTCGCCAGTTTGACGAAAACCACGAGTCCAGGACGGAATGGTCCCGCCAGTTTGGATTTCATCTCGCCGCCTACAGAATTCAAGGTAATGAGCGGCAGCCGTTTTTGCTTTCGTGTGTAGGTGTGTCCACCTACCGTGTGATAGTGAAATTGTTTCCCCGACGCGATGTAGCAACTCTGTCCTACGATGAAATTTTGTCGGCATTGGACGCCTATTTCAAAGAAACAGTCAATGTCGTTGCAAAAAGGTATACGTTCTTTCGTACAAAACGTACGGCCGGTCAAACTAATAGGGAGTGGGTTGCAACATTGCAAGGACTTACTAGGGAGTGTGCATTTGAATGTGACTGTGGCCTTCCTTATTCAGATACAATGGTACGTGATGCAATTGCACAGAACGTTTCTGATGTTCGCATAAGGGAGCAAATTTTGAAACTAGTTAATCCCTCCCTTCAACAAGTGATTGACATATTGGATAGACAAGACACACTTGACTGTGCTGAGGAATCTTTTGAAACTGCGCCAGCCGTGTGTAACATTGACCGGCCCGCTGGGCGCGCGGCGTGGCCCGGTAACCTGCCCTCGCGCACTTCGATGCAGCTGCCGCCGTGCTCTAAACCAGGTGTGCCGTGCCAGCACACAAATGCAGTGAAATTATGCCCGCGGTGTGCTACTAAACATTTGCGTGAACATTGCCCTGGGACCGGACCGCAGCGATGCACGGATGCACGCCAAGACCGTAGGATCCTACGCAGTGCCGTAGGGGACCGCACCGCCACTTCCAACAAATTAGGGACACTGTTGCTCCTGGGGTATCGGCGAGGACGATTCGCAACCGTCTCCATGAAGCTGGGCTACGGTCCCGCACACCGTTAGGCCGTCTTCCGCTCACGCCCCAACATCGTGCAGCCCGCCTCCAGTGGTGTTGCGACAGGCGTGAATGGAGGGACGAATGGAGACGTGTCGTCTTCAGCGATGAGAGTCGCTTCTGCCTTGGTGCCAATGATGGTCGTATGCGTGTTTGGCGCCGTGCAGGTGAGCGCCACAATCAGGACTGCATACGACTGAGGCACACAGGGCCAACACCCGGCATCATGGTGTGGGGAGCGATCTCCTACACTGGCCGTACACCACTGGTGATCGTCGAGGGGACACTGAATAGTGCACGGTACATCCAAACCGTCATCGAACCCATCGTTCTACCATTCCTAGACCGGCAAGGGAACTTGCTGTTCCAACAGGACAATGCACGTCCGCATGTATCCCGTGCCACCCAACGTGCTCTAGAAGGTGTAAGTCAACTACTCTGGCCAGCAAGATCTCCGGATCTGTCCCCCATTGAGCATGTTTGGGACTGGATGAAGCGTCGTCTCACGCGGTCTGCACGTCCAGCACGAACGCTGGTCCAACTGAGGCGCCAGGTGGAAATGGCATGGCAAGCCGTTCCACAGGACTACATCCAGCATCTCTACGATCGTCTCCATGGGAGAATAGCAACCTGCATTGCTGCGAAGGGTGGATATACACTGTACTAGTGCCGACATTGTGCATGCTCTGTTGCCTGTGTCTATGTGCCTGTGGTTCTGTCAGTGTGATCATGTGATGCATCTGTCCCCAGGAATGTGTCAATAAAGTTTCCCCTTCCTGGGACAATGAATTCACGATGTTCTTATTTCAATTTCCAGGAGTGTATATTACCCATTTAACTTACCCCTATTTTTCTCTGAATTTAGAACATCTGGCACTATTTTACACTGTCGAAGGCTTTTCGCAGGTCGACAAATCCTGTGAACGTGTCTTGATTTTTCTTTAGTCTTGCTTCCATTATTAAACGCGACGTCATAATTGCATCTCTCGTGCCTTTACCTTTCCTAAAGACAAACTAATCCTCATCTAGCTCATCCTCAATTTTCTTTTCCATTCTGCGATAATTCTCACACTTGTTAGCTCTTGCCGTCTTGGGAATTGTGTGGATATTTTTCCGGAAGTCAGATTGTACGTCGCCAGCCTCATGAATTCTACACATCAATGTAAATAGTCGTTTTGGGGGCCATTTCTCATAATGATTTTAGAAATTCTGATAGAATGCTATCTTTGCATTTTGCCTTATTTGATCTTAAGCCCTCCAAAGCTCTTTTAACACATCATACAGATCTTTCCCCTCGCCGAGGCTTTCACTGTATTCTTTCCGCCTATCCGCTCTACCCTCTGCATTTAGGAGTGGAATTCCTGTTGTACTCTTAATGTTACCACTCCTGCTTTTAATGTCACCGAAGTTTGTTTTGACTTTCCTGTAAGCGGAGTATGTCGTTCCTACAGCCACTTCTATTTCGATTTCTTCACATTTTTCATGCAGCCATTTCGTCATAGCTTCCCTGCACTTCCTATTTATTTCATTCCTTAACGACTTGCATTTCTGTGATCCTGAGTCTCCTGAAATATTTTTGTACTTCCTCCTTTCATCGGTCAAATGAAGTATATCTTCTGTTACCCATGGTTTTTTAAACTTCAACCTACTCTTCAACACCACTACATTGTGATCGGAGTCTATATCTGCTCCTGGGTACGCCTTACACTCCAGTATCTGATTTCGGAATCTCTGTCTGACCACGATGTAATGTAACTGAAATCTTTCCGTATCACCCGGCCATTTCCAAGTATACCTTATCATCTTTTGATTATCGAACAAAGTAATCGCTATTGCTGGTTGAAAGTAGTTACAGAATTCATTTAGTCTTTCTCCCCTCTCATTCCTTGTCCCAAGCTCATACTCTCCTGCAACCTTTTCTTCTGCTCCTTCCCCTAAATGCCATTCCAGTATCCAATGACTATTAGATTTTCGTCTCCCTTTACCCTCTCAATATCCTCATATACTTCGTCTATCTCTTCACCTTCAGATTGCAACGTTGATATATATACCTGAACTATCGTTGTGTGTGTTGGTTTGCTGTCGATTCTGATGAGAACAACCCTATCGCTGAACTGTTGATATTACCCTATACTCATCTGACCAGAAATCCTTGTCTTCTTTAGATTTCATTTCAGTTACCCTACTACATCTAGGTTAAGCCTTTCCATTTCCATATTCAGATTTCTTAGTTCCCCTACTACGTTCAAGCTTGTGACATTCCACTTCCCGATTCTTGGAACAGTATCCTTTCGTTGATTATTCAGTCTTTTTCTCATGGTCACCTCCTCCTTGGTAGTACCCTCCCGGATATGCCAATGGTGGACTATTCCGCAATCTTTTCTCAATGGAGAGATCGTCATGACACTTTTCGATTACAGGCTACGTGTCCTGTGGATACACGCTGCGTGTCTTTAATGCAGTGGTTTCCATTGCCTTCTGCATCCTCATGCAGTTGTTCACTGCTGATTCTTCCCTCTTAAGAGGCAGTTTCCCACTCCAAGGACAAGGCAGTGCCCTGAACCTCTGTTCTTTCTTCCGCCCTCTTTGACAAGGCCGTTGGCAGAACGATGGTGATTTCAAATGCCGAAAGTCTTCGGCCGCCAATGCTGATTGTTAATCACATATAAAGCAGTGGTGGGACTCACACCCAGGACCGAGGACGTTTTGATTGCTACGAGCCTCTCCCATTGCCCATGAAAAGACACATTGTGGGCCGGATTGTAGCGCCACAGTAACGCGATTAGTACGTCAGTACACCCATCGAACATTTTACCTCCCCACGTCATAACAATCTGACCACCGAAACAACTTTATTCGATGATATTACAGGGTGGGTTATTGGTTCCGATCTCTCACCGTAAGAGGATACGTTCGGAAAGAATACTGAGACACACAGAGGTGTCATCTGAGAAGAGCCGGCAACGCCACTCGGTACGGTAGACTTACACTTTTTTAGACGAGTGCACGCTCTGGTGAACGATATGCGACTGTTCGCCATGGGCAATAGGAACTAACTGAACTCTTCGGTCAAGTCACACATTTTACACTTCCAGCATGTCAGCGATTTACATCATAGTGGTTACCCCCATAGAGCCGGCCAACCTTAGTGCGAAATACTGAAGAGAAGACGGGAGTGGGGTCGAAGACTGTGGAAGCAGAAGGTGCATATGCACCCGAACGGTTTCGTCGTTTCTGGCACCTTTATGGGACACGACCAGTAAATTTCTGGAAGTCACGTTGCGCGGATGCGTGTGATATGTCGTGCTTTGGCTGGCACTTTTGCAAGACATGACTGCACCGTTTCTCGACGCGATGATGTGGAGACGTCCGTGACGACTCATGCCATGACTAGCATTTCCACGAGACATGGCTAGTCTGTTTCTTGAAGTCGCAGTGGGCATTGTATGAGATCCGAATATGTGGTGTAGCTGTAGCTGGAGAGCATCTGGTGGGTCCACACGAGACACCCACTGATGTCATCTTACTGTGACGTACACAGTGATTTTTTCCACGTGTACAAACTCTAGGGTTGGTCGATAAGACTATACGGAACAAAAAAGGAAGAATGAACTTGTGTCCGGAAATGGGTGATTTCCATACTAAAGACCACTTATTCGATCATACTTCGCTGAGACTGCGGTCTACTACGCGATGTACCATGCAGCCCCAGTTACAGTATGTGTGGTGTCACCGCCAGACACCACACTTGCTAGGTGGTAGCTTAAATCGGCCGCGGTCCATTTAGTACATGTCGGACCTGCGTGTCGCCACTGTGTAATCGCAGACCTAGCGCCACCACCAAGGCAGGTCTCGTGATACGAGAGAGCACTCGGCCCAGTTGTACGAGAACCTAGCTACCGACCAGATGTACGAAGCCTTTCTCTCTCATTAGCCGAGAGACAGAATAGCCATCAGCTAAGTTAATGGCTACGAACTAGCAAGGCGCCATTAGCCATACAGTTATTGAACTTAAAGTCTCCTGTGTATCGTCAAGATCGATGTACCACAATGATATTAAAGATAAGTATTAATCCTGCTCCGTACTTTTCTTCCTAACATTAATTACGTATCCTGTTCCAGTACATCACGCCCGTCTGCGTTAGTCTAGCGTGCATTTTCAGCCATCTCAACTTCACGGTGTCGGCCCAGATACCGACACAACATTGGCGACGAGATAAAAGAGTTCTTTCTGATTGCTTACATTTAATTGTGTCATGGCTTCGCCACATTCTCCAGATGTACTGTCCGAATTTTATCGCTTGCAGAATCAGCAGACGCAGGCGTTATTGGATGCCCTTGGACAGCTCGTCCAGGGTCAACGTGCGCTGCAAACCGATGCGGCCGCCGCCGCTTCTTCGCTACCGCTGCCACTAAACGCTGTTGCACCTCCCTTTCGACCATACGTGGCAGCCGATGAGACCTGGCACGAGTGGTCTCGCCAGTTCAACTTTCATCTAGCAGCCTACAGAATTCAAGGTAATGAGCGGCAGCCGTTTTTGCTTTCTTGTGTCGGTGTGTCCACATACCGTGTGATAGTGAAATTGTTTCCCCGACGCGACGTAGCAACTCTGTCCTACGAGGAAATTTTGTCTGCTTTAGATGCCTATTTCAAAGAAACAGTTAATGTGGTTGCAAAAAGGTATACGTTTTTTCGTACAAAACGTACGGCCGGTCAAACTAATAGGGAGTGGGTAGCAACATTGCAAGGACTTACTAGGGACTGTGCCTTTGAATGTGACTGTGGTCTTTCTTATTCAGATACAATGGTGCGGGATGCAATTGCACAGAACGTTTCTGATGTTCGCATACGGGAGCAAATTTTGAAACTAGTTAATCCCTCCCTTCAACAAGTGATAGACATATTGGATAGACAGGACACACTTGACTGTGCTCAGGAATCTTTTGAAACTTCGCCAGCCGTGTGTAACATTAACCGGCCCGCTGGACGCGCTGCGCGGCCCGGTAACCGGGCCTCGCGCACGGCCGCACAGCTGCCGCCGCGCGCTAAGCCACGTGTGCCGCGCCAGCCCACAAATGTAGTGAAATCGTGCCCGCGGTGTGCTACTAGACATTCGCGTGAACATTGCCCGTCACGCCAAGCTATTTGCTTTTTCTGCAATAAGAAAGGACATGTTCAAAGTGTTTGCCAGAAAAAGCTCAGATCAGACAATCACAATCATTCCAGGCCCTTTGCTTCGCGCCGGAATCGAACCAAGGACAGTCAGGCTCGTGGACCTTCGCCTATGGACATTCATGTCGTTAATTCCGCTTCGTCCAGTGACACTTTCTCTAACAGTGACTGTGATCGTCCCACAAAAACTGTGCGTCGACGTCGCCGGAAATCACGTCAATTAGCATGTGATTCTGTACCAGTGTCTGTTCCAATTGCACAAAACAGTCGCTCTTGTCGTCAGCAGGACAATAAACTTTTTGTGGACTTAGACTTTGACGGCAAAGTGATACCATTCCAGCTCAATACCGGAGCTGCAGTTTCATTGCTCAATCATGACACGTACAAACAACTGGGCAAACCTCCGTTGCGTTCCGCAAATGTTAAGCTAACTACATATTCCGGACAGACAATTCCTGTGTTAGGACAGTGCAGCCTTCTTGCAACATACAAGGGACAAACAAAACTTGTGTCATTTTACGTTCTTCGTTCTTCTTCTGCAGTGAACTTGTTTGGTCTCGATTTATTTCAGTTGTTTAACATGTCTATTGTAAATCAGGTCCTATCAGTGAATCAGACTGTGCCTACAGACAGTGTTTCTCGGCTTATGTGACGAATTTGCAGACATTTTTGCACCGGGCTTAGGTTGCGCTAAAAACTATGAAGCACATTTAGAACTGAAGGTAAACGCGCAACCGAAATTTTTCAGGGCGCGCAATGTTCCCCACGCATTGCGTGATGAGGTCGCAAGAACGTTACACGATCTCGAATCACAGGGTGTAATTGAACGTGTGCAAGCCTCTCTCTGGGCCTCACCCTTAGTAATTTTGCCAAAACCTTCCGGAAAATTGAGACTTTGCGTGGACTTCAAGGCCACAGTGAATCCACAGCTAGTGACTGCTACTTTTCCTTTGCCCCGCCCGGAAGATCTTTTTGCTAAACTGTGCCCGGGAAAATATTTTTCAAAGTTGGACCTAGCCGATGCGTACTTGCAAATACCGGTGGACGACGAATCCCAGAGCGTATTGGTGGTTAACACGCATCTTGGATTGTACCGCTTCAAACGACTGCCATTCGGGTGTGCATCCGCCCCTGCCTTGTTTCAGCAATATTTACAAACTATTTGTGCGTCGGTCCCTACTGCAGCAAACAATCTGGACGATATAGTGATCTCCGGACAGACCGAAGAAGATCATCTTGCGAACTTACGAACATTATTTCAGGTCTTGCGGCAAAATGGTCTTCGCTTGAGGAAGGACAAATGTGTGTTTTTTGCTCGTGACTTACCATACCTGGGACATGTCATTAATGCCCAAGGCATACATCCGAGTCCAGAGCACCTCCGTGCCATACAAGAATTGCCTTCCCCTCAAAATGTGAAACAGCTACAGAGTGTGTTGGGTAAAATTAATTATTACAATAAATATGTGCGCAATGCCTCTTCCATTTCAGCTCCGCTTCATCGCTTACGCCGTAAAGGTGTTCCGTTCGTCTGGACGACGGAATGTGAACGCGCCTTTCGCCAGTTGAAATCGGCGTTGCTTTCTCATGCTTGCCTTACGCCATTCGATCCCCAGAAACCCCTTTTGTTGATGGTAGATGCATCGGATTTCGGGATCGGTGCTGTGCTTGCGCACAAAGTTGGCTCCCATGAACGCCCTATTGCCTTTGCGTCCAAATTGCTCTCGTCTGCGCAAAGAAATTATTCACAGATAGAGAAAGAAGCTTTGGCTCTCGTGTTTGGTGTTACTAAGTTCCATGATTTCTTGTATGGTCGTAACTTTACCATCATCACAGACCACAAACCTTTGACATCGCTTTTTCATCCGACCAAGCCTGTACCTCCACGTACAGCGCAGAAATTCATTCGCTGGTCTATTTTCCTCTCGCAGTACCGCTACGATATCTTGTATCGGTCCACTGCTAAGCACGGAAACGCCGATGCGTTGTCCCGTTTGCCTGTTGCTGAGGATAAAGCATTCGATTCTTCCGAACTTGCTTGCATGTTCATTGATTCGGAAACCGATGCAGTGGTCGAATCGTTTCCGATTGATTTTCGTCGTGTCGCTACAGCCACAGCTGCTGACCCTGTCCTTGCTACTGTTTTACGTTTTGTTGCTACGCAATGGCCTTTGTCAAAGTCTCGGATCGAGGATCCGTTGGTTCGCAGATTTTTTGCTCACAAGGAGAGACATTTTGTTCGACGTGGTGTTTTGTTGTTGCGTTCTGATAATGATCAGTCCAGAGTCGTGGTCCCACGTTCGTTACAGTCCTCTGTTTTACGGCTTCTTCACCAAGGACATTGGGGTATAGTGCGAACGAAACAACTTGCTCGTCAGCACTGTACTTGGTTCGGAATCGATGCTGCGATTACGAATATGTGTTCTTCGTGCCCGGCGTGTGCCGAACAACAATCCGCACCGCCGCGGAAAGTCTTTGCATGGCCAAAAGCCACTTCCCCTTGGCAACGCTTGCACATTGATTTTGCTGGTCCATTCCGGAATGCTCGATGGTTGGTTCTGGTCGACGCCTTCAGTAATTTTCCTTTTGTTGTCAGGATGTCTTCCACGACGTCCTCCGCCACCATCCAAGCGTTGTCTACTATCTTTTGCATTGAAGGTCTTCCGCAGACTATTGTTTCCGACAATGGCCCACAATTCAGGTCCGCAGAATTTCAGTCATTCTGCCAGGCCAATGGTATTCAACATCTGACATCCGCGCCGTTTTCGCCTCAGTCCAACGGTGCCGCTGAACGATTGGTCCGGACTTTCAAGTCACAGATGTTGAAATTGAAAGAGTCGCATTCTCGGGAGGACGCATTGTTGCTCTTTTTGTCTTCGTATCGCTCTCAGCCCCGAGATGGTCGCTCGCCGGCTGAGTTGCTCCACGGTCGTCCTCATCGCACCTTGATGTCTTTGCTGCATCCGCCGCATCAGGTTCCTGTGCAGCGGCAGACTCCTGCTTTTGCTCCAGGCGACGTTGTATATTATCGCAACTATCGAGGTTCACGGCGTTGGCTCGCAGGGCGCATTCTTCGCTGCCTCGGCCGCGCGATGTATTTGGTTTTGGGGGCCTCTGGTGAGGTGCGTCGGCATCTCAATCAGCTGCGCCTCTGTCGTCGCTCGGGTTCTGCCGCTCCCCGTCTGCTTTCAGCGACGGTGCCGTCCGGTCAGCGCCCTGGGGACCCATCTACTGGCTCGCCTCATCCCCAGGTGTTACCGACGATGCCTTCCATTTTGCCCCATGGCGACGCGCCGCCGCCGCCGCAGCAGCAGCAGCCGCCGCCGCCGCTGCAGCAGCAGCAGCCGCCGCCGCCGCCGCCGCTTGTTCTCCCGCCGGCGCCGCCCGCATTCGACGCTTCGTTGCAGCCGCCAAGCGCCTCCCAGGGTCACGCGCCGCCGATCGCTTCCCGTGACCAGCTGTCCTCCGCCATGGAACTCCCGCCCGCTCCGGACCACATGACGTCATCGCGCGTCGGCTACCCCGACGCAATGGAGGTTGATCCTTCGGTCCCTCCTGTCTCTTTACGGGCGCATACACCGCATGTTGACGTGCACCCTGGACTAGTTTTTCAGGCGTTTCCTAGCTCCCCTCGGACCGAATGGCCGGGTGCGGGTGGCACAACCTCGCCTGTTGTTAGGCTCCCCACCTCATCGCATACGTCAACATGTGGTCCTCCCCACGGCGGGCGGAAGCCTTATCACACGACCGTTCGCCGATTTGCGGGGGAGGAATGTGGTGTCACCGCCAGACACCACACTTGCTAGGTGGTAGCTTAAATCGGCCGCGGTCCATTTAGTACATGTCGGACCCGCGTGTCGCCACTGTGTAATCGCAGACCTAGCGCCACCACCAAGGCAGGTCTCGTGATACGAGAGAGCACTCGGCCCAGTTGTACGAGAACCTAGCTACCGACCAGATGTACGAAGCCTTTCTCTCTCATTAGCCGAGAGACAGAATAGCCATCAGCTAAGTTAATGGCTACGAACTAGCAAGGCGCCATTAGCCATACAGTTATTGAACTTAAAGTCTCCTGTGTATCGTCAAGATCGATGTACCACAATGATATTAAAGATAAGTATTAATCCTGCTCCGTACTTTTCTTCCTAACATTAATTACGTATCCTGTTCCAGTACATCACGCCCGTCTGCGTTAGTCTAGCGTGCATTTTCAGCCATCTCAACTTCACGGTGTCGGCCCAGATACCGACACAACAGTATGCATGGTTTTTCTTCAGGAAGTTGGTATTGTTCCTAATCCGTCATGCCCGATCACCCTCTCATGCCCTAGTAATTGGTAATGTTGTGTCACTTTCACTTCTCTTGCTCACTCACCTTGTAGTGGATGTGATACAGCGTTGTACACAATGGTTTCGTATTCGAAACGAGAGCTTGACGACATGGTGTCTACTTATGGAACGGCAAATGGTGACGGGTCGCGGGCTGAAGGGTTATATCACGAGACTTATCCCCGCTTACAACATCCACAGCATTCAGCGTTTGCAGCAGTGTTTCGCCGTTTGTCATAGACAGGGCCGTTTCAGGACACAGGAAATCATAAATGATGTAGCGAAAATGTTCAGACACCAGTCTTGGAGGAAAATGTGGTTCACACTGTGGCAGGCGGCCGCCGTGTCAGTACCAGGCAGTTGGCGCGCGAGTACAGGGTAATCCAGAGCACAGCGTGGAAATCCATGACAATTGTTACTACCCGTATCACTTACAATGGGTGAAGGACTTTCTAGCGTTAGACTTTCCACATCGGGAGTAGTTTTGTCACTGGTTTCTTCACCAGGCAATTCGATTACGGGATATGTGTCATCCATTCTATTCACAGATGAGGCCACGCGAAATGGTATTGACCCGTGGTAAGAAATTGCTGTTTTGAACAGCACGCTGCAGCGCGTAGTGTGACGCAGTAGCCGTCCGTTGCTGGCTGTGGCGCCGCTGTGGCAGTCGCAGATTTGGTGTCTCCCTCTGGTGTGAAAGGGGAAAGGCTGCCTGTTCACGTGCATTTAAGGGGCGCTATGAGCTCGCCCGTCCACATTCGAGGGTTGGATTCCCTCTCTTCTTCATCGAAGAGTTTCACTGCCTGGGCTACTCTCAGGGTGCACCTTCGACGTGGAAGATCCCCGCCGTTTCCCTGCCGTGTCGTCTGCTTGCCGTCCATACTGCCTGCCGGCGCTCGCCGCCGCCGCCGCCGCCGCTTGGTCGCCGCCTTCCGGTCCTCGCCGCCGCCGCCGCCGTCGCCGCCTGCCGGGGCTCGCCGCCCCCGCCTGGTCGCCGCCTGCCGGTGCTCGCCGCCGCCGCCGCCGCCGCCGCCGCCGCCTGCTGATCGCCGCCGTCGCCGTCTGCGCCGCCGTTTGGCCGCCTTCCGGTCCTCGCCGCCGCCGCCGCCGCCGCCGCCGCCGCCGCCGCCGTCGCCGCCTGCCGGGGCTCGCCGCCGCCGTCGCCTGCCGGTGCTCGCCGCCGCCGCCGCCGCCGCCGCCGCCGCCGCCTGCCGGTCGCCGCCGTCTGGTCGCCGCCGCCGCCCTTCTCGCGCGCCGCCGCCATGTCCCAACCCACCACCACCACCACTATCATTTTCACCTCTCCCTCCGCTGCTCCAACCACCATCACATGGAGCTCTTCCTCCACTCCACTTCCCGTCCTTCCTTCTCTCCCTGTCCACCCCACCCCTGCACCACTTTCGGCTGTAACCACCCCCAACTCCTCCTCCCCTATCACTGTCGCCCCATCGACAGCTACTGACTTTCCGCCGCTCCCCGCACCGCCTCCGACAGGCTCCAAGCCAGCACGGATCTCTGCTCGACGTTCCACAGTCTCAGTGACACCCACGCCCCCTCCGTCTGCGTGATCCGCTGCTCAGGGTGGTCCTGTCCCCCGCCATCTCCCCCTGCAACCTGTACCCCTGCCCCCTCTCCACCCGGTCGTGCCCACGAAACCTTCAAAGCGCCCGAATGCTGACCCTTCCCCTGCAGTCTCCTCCAAAAAAACCGCCAGCCCCCGTGACCCACCCACCCCCATGGACGCGGCTCCGACCCCCGCCCCCGCCCCGCCTGCCACCCACACCTTTGTCCTCTCCAATCCTGACCCTCAATTTCTTGATGCCCGCTCCCTCACCATCGCCATGCGGAAATACTACCCCAATGCTCCCATCTCCCAACTGATTCCTCGCAAGGACTCGGTCCTCATCAAATCCCCCAGTGCTTCCCTCCACACCGATCTCCTCTCCCGCATCCCCCGTATCCAATTTGGCCAACGTGCAACCCTCACCCCCTACCACACCCCGTCCTCTCCCCGTCAGCCCCAACCTCCCCGGCGTCCGCCAACCTTCACCGCTGTGATCACGAAGCTTAGCCCCGTGATCACGGATGCTGAGGTGTTGGCGGAACTCAACTCCCGGCCCGACATTGAAATCCGCTCGGCCCGTCGCATCTTCAATGATGCCGGGCCGACTTTTCTCATGCGGATATTCACCGAATCCTCCTCCTCCATTGACCGCCTCCTCACCGAGGGAGCCCTCATCTACAATCAGCGCCACACGGTGGACCCCTCCCGTTCCCCCGTCCAATCCTACCGCTGCCAACGCTGTCTCACCTACAACGACCACGTTACCTCTGCCTGCTGGAACCCCCCTACTTGTCCCCACTGCAAAGCTTCCCACTTCCTCAAGCATTGCCCCAACCTCACCTCTCCCCCCTCCTGCAACACTTGCAATGAACCACATCCTACCTACTCCTCGAAGTGTAAAGCGAAACCTCCACCAGTAACCCCTGAGCTCACCGTGCCTGTCCGTCCTGTTGATGACCCCATCCACCCCAACAACTCGCTCCGCCCTCCCCCTACTGCTGAGGACATCATCCGTTTCACCACCATTGTGCTCCAAAACATCCACCCCTTCCAGCGCTCACACACTCTTTCCCAAATCGCCCTCGCTGCCCGTTCCATCTCCCATCTTACCACCTATGCCACATACTCCCACAACCAGGCCCACTTCACCTTCACCCCCCTCACCACCCTTGTCTAACTCTCCACTCCCATGGCGCAACAACCGTACCGTATCCTGTACCACAACATTCGCTCCCTGCCCACCCACAAACTCCTCTTCCTCCACACCCTACGTCAGCACCGCGTGGATGCCTTCGTCCTAAATGAAACCTTCCTTCAACCCCGTCTCTCCGTCTCCACGGCTCCTTACACTCTACACCGCACCGATAACCCGTACCCTCTCGCGCGTGGCGGAGTTGCTATAGGCCACCTCAAGCACCTCCCTGTCCGGCCCCAACCTCTCCTTAACAATCCTGCCGAGCATCTCACCATCAGCCTCTTCTTCCCCACCCTTACCATCACCTGTGCCACCATTTATGTCCACCCTCGCACCCCCATCCCGTACGATTTCCTGGCCCACATTGACCGCACCTTCTCCACCTACGTGATTGCCGCTGACCTCAATATCCACAGCCGTGATCCTGCCAACCTCCGGCGGTGGCATCAGTTTCTCACCACTCTCCAGGGAGACCTGGTTCCCCTGCCTCAGCACACCCGGCCCGAATCCAACACCACTCCTGATGTGGTCCTTGCCTCTCCAAACCTCCTTGGGCGCATCACCGCAGATGTCCTTGACCTCATTGGCAGTGACCATGCTCCTGTCCTCCTCACTATCTCTAACGGTCGCCATCCCCGCCACGCTCCTCGCCCTGACGTCCCTCCTAAACTTGTCCATGATTACTCCCGTGCCAACTGGGATGCCTACCGGGATTCCATTCACACCCAGGTTGACGGCCACGAACTTACCCTCCAGTCTCCTGATAACATCGCTCGCGCTGCTGCCTTCCTGCACCAGACATTGTCTGACGCCGTCGCCACCCATATCCCCACCAAAGCCATCCACCCTCACCGCCCCGCCCTGCCTCGACAGGCCGTCCTTCTCCTTCGAGAGTCCCGCCGCCTCTACCGCTCTTTTCTCCACACTCGTGACGGGGATACACTTACCCGCCACCGGCAATTACAGTGACACATCCGCAACCTGCTTGTTGCGAAGAAACGCCGAGCCTGGCGCCAGACATGTACACGACTCAACACCACACTCCCCATCAACTCTTCCAAGTATTGGTCTGCCTTCCACCGCCTTACTGGGAACCGCCCCACCCCCCAGTACCCTCTCCTCCTTAATGACCGTCCCTTTCCTGACAACCTCAGTAAGGCCAACCACTTTGCCTCCCACCTCTCTGATGTTTTTTCCATCCCAGATGATCCCCACTTTGATTATTCCCTCTTCCCTGATGTCATGGACCGTACGAATACCTCTGTTCCTTCCCTTGCTCCTAGCTTCCAGTACTGGGGCCACACCTCACCTTCTGCACTTAACACTCCCATCACTACACAGGACATCAGCCTCACACTCCGCACTAAACGCAACACTGCTCCTGGCCACGACTGCGTTACCTACCGCCACCTCAAACACTGCCCTCCCTCCTTCCTTTCCCTCCTTGCCACCCTCTACAATGTCATCCTTGCCACTGGCTTCTATCCTGACCTGTGGAAAACCTCCCGTATCCGGATGTTCTCCAAACCCAATAAGCCTCCATCTGATGCCTCTTCCTATCGTCCTATCTGTCTCACATCGGTGTTCAGCAAGCTCTTGGAATCCATCCTTTCCCGGCGCATCCATCTCCACCTCCACCAAAACCACCTCCTCCCAAACACCCAATGTGGCTTTCGACCCTCCTTCTCTGCTGATGACCAACTCCTCCGCCTCACTCATCTCCTCTCCCTCCAGCTTAACTCCCGTCGCTCCGCCATTTTTGTCTCACTTGACCTCGAAAAGGCCTACGACCGTGTCTGGCATCCCGGTCTCCTGTTTAAACTCCAAACCTACGCCCTTCCTATCAACTACATCCGTCTGGTGGCCTCCTTCCTCTCCCACCGCCCCTCCTATGTTACCGTCCATCATGCCAATTCCCACACCTTCTAACCCTCTGCCAGTGTGCCCCAGGGCTCTGTCCTCTCCCCTCTCCTCTACCTCCTGTACACGGCAGATATGCCCCAACCCCCCCCCTTCAGTACACTTCTTGCAATATCCTGATGACACCGCATTCCTCGCCCTCGCTCCTACCCTCCAACGGTCCCAACGCCTTCTCCAGAATCACCTTGACCTTTTTGCTGCATGGTGTAACCAATGGCTCCTGAAACTCAATCCTTCCAAGACCCAGGCAATCATCGTCGGTCGTACCACTCGCTCCTTCCGCCTCCTGGATTTCTCCCTTACTGTCTGCGCACGTCCTGTTCGCCTCACCCCCACCCTCACCTACCTTGGCCTCACCATTGACCGTCACCTCACCTGGATACCTCATCTCCGCTCCATCCAATCGAAAGCCCACAACCGCCTCCGACTCCTCAAACTCCTCTCTGGCCGGACATAGGGGTTGCACCCCTCTACCATCCTCCACACCTACAAATCCTTCATCCGTCCCATCCTCTGTTATGCCAGTCCTGCCTGGATATCTGCCCCCCCCCCCCAAATTCTATCAGTCCCACCAGATCCTTGAGCGTCATGCACTCCGCCTCGCCTTCCGTATCCGCCTCCCGTCCCCCACGCGGATCCTCTATGATCTCATTCCTTTCCCCCATCTGCTCCTATTCCTCGAACATATCCGCATCCTTTACACCTCCCGCCGTCTTGAACCCCCTCACCCCCTGGTTGCTCCTCTCCTCTCCCGTCCCCGCCCCCTGCCACGTCTTCACCATTGTGTCCCTCCTACCCTCCATCTCTACACCCTCCATCTCCTTTCCCAAGGTGGCTTCCGTCACCTCCCCCTCCCGGATGATGCCCTCTCTCCCTCCATTTATCCTTCCTATCAACTCTGATCCTCCATCCCCCTCCTTTCCTCTGTCCTTTTCCTGGGCTCCCTCTCCCCCCCCCCTTCTGTCCTGTTTTTCTCCTCATTAAACTTCTCCCTACCTCCCTTTTCCCCCCCAGTCCTTTTGTATTCCCCTCCTCTGCCTACCCCACTCCCTGTCGCATCTGCCCCCCACCCCTCTTATGGGTCCTCATCCTCCTTCAGCTCCTTTCCCGGCTCCCCCCTTCTATTTTACTCTCCTTTCCCCCCTTTTTTGTTTTCCCATCTTCTGTCCAGTTTCCCCCCACCTGCTCTCGACTGTGGTGTCACATTTGCCAACTTTTTAGTGCAGTGTTCCAGTGACTTTTCAGTGTTGTTTGTCTTTCTCGTGTTGCGAACAGAAACCATGCTGTCGCTAGGTGTGAATTTTATGTCCTTTGCGAACAGAATCCAGACTGTCGCCGTGTTTTTTTTAATTGTCTATTGTTTTCCCTGTCTGCTTCGTATGTATTTTTATTAGCGTCATCATCCCTATGTTGTTGTTTTAAGTTCCACGATTTCTTTTCGCCTTGTTACTCTCTAAGTCTCCGATTTTATCGCCTGTTTTTTATTATTTGTTCTCTTGATTTTTGTCACAAAATCTGTCGGCTGAAGAGCGGCATACTAAGCTGCTGCCAGCCCGCCCCCTTCGGGGGGAATTGAAATTCAATAAGTGAAAAAAAAAACTCGCCCGTCGGTCAGTTGGTCAGCCGTGGCAGTGTGGGGCAGTCAGTATCTGTCTGTCGTCCGGAGTTGTTAGGCCGCAGACTGCTCTAGTTTGTTCAGGCAATGGTCCTCGCCGGTTGGATCGATCGGTTGGTCGGTCGCGCTCTGGGACACAAGATGACTTGTCCGTCTTGAGCGTCGGCGCATGTGAGGTCGCCACGTCAGTCCAGTGGGTCGCGTCGTATAGCAAGGGGCAGTGGCTTCGCGGCCGACACGAGAGCAACGGGAAGAGGAGGAGGAGGAGGAGATTACTGTTTAACGTCCGGTCGACAACGAGGTCATTAGAGACCGAGCCCCAGCTCTGGTTAGGGAAGGACGGGGAAGGAAATCGGCCGTGCCCTTTGAAAGGAACCATCCCGGCATTTGCCTGAAAGGATTTAGGGAAATCACGGAAAACCTAAATCAGGATGGCCGGAGATGGGATTGAACCGTCGTCCTCCCGAATGCGAGTCCAGTGTGCTAACCACTGCGCCACCTTGCTCGGTAGGGCAACGGGAGTCAACCCACGACATCGGTCCGGCCAGTGCGAGCTGCGACACCGTGAGACGGGAGATCGGCGCGCCTTCGTGCCTCCGTTGAAGCGGCTGGCAGCGGACGGTTCGGGAGAGCGTTTTGGGGATGCTGCGCCAGGTCATCGCCAGACATCGCAATTTTTTTTCTAGAAGTTAAGTGATTCGTGATATGTTCTTTCATATACTTGTTAAATTCTACTTGTTTTCTTGGTCAGTCTCTCGTCCCCAGCTTGCTCGTCTGTATCCCGTCCGCATTGGTTAGGCAGTTTGTCTGTCTGTCGGTCTGCCGTACCTTAATAGCTGCCTCTGTCATGTTTGTCGGAATCGGTGTTAACGAATTTATTACTTGAAATATGTTTTTATCTTGCCTATCATCTTGAGAGGCGGTATATGTGTAATGTAGAGCGTGTTTGGCCAACCATAGATATTTCATGTAAATTGTAACTTGCTATTTATAGGGTGCTTTCTGATTATAATTTTAAATTTGTTTCTAAAAAAATTTTCGATTAAAATTTTTATTTGTTGAAAGAACTTTGATTTGTTTTCATCAGTTACCCGCTGGCAACTACTTCCACGCTCACATAGTGTGATTAAATCTGTTAATGTTCTTGATGAATCGCTAGTAAATAAAGTAAATTCTTAAGAAAAGTTTTGAAAGTAAATTCACGGTTCAGGTGTCTTCATCTTTCATAGCAGTCATCTGTGGAATAGTATGCAGAAGTCATGGTGGCAGCGAATTATCAGCATCGGTGCAGACGGAATGTATGGTCCCATACAAATGGCGACCGCAATTTGGGACCAATCTTCCTTCCGCGTCGCCGAACAGGCTAGAACTATCGGAGTATGTTTCGGGAGACTTGCCATCCCTCCTGGAGTCATTGACGATTCGAAGGGTTATGTGGCTACTACATGGTGGTGCTCTACCCCATGTCGCCGTTAACGTGCGGATACATATCAGCCGTGTCCTCCCTGGTGATAGGGCCATCTCAAAATTATAGTGTATGCATTGCCCATTACAGAGACATACGTGCAGCGTATCCATGCTGTCTTTGACACTGTTCGGATGTAGCCTAGACGATGTGAACGTCAGAGACATAAAATTCCGTGGCTTGTACACGCATGCGTTCGGGCACATTTTCTACACTTACCGTAACTGTGGTTGCATTGTAAAGCACATGGCTGACCGCAGTCTGTGTAACAATGTGATTGAATAAATGGTCTTTAGTGTGGAAACCATAAGTTCATTACACCTTTTTTTCCGTCTCCTCTCTTCGATCAATCCCTAGAGTTTGTACACGGTGGAAAAAATCACAATGTTCACCATATCAAAGCTAATATCGCATTATTCACGTCAAATGGCAATCAGTTGCGGGGTCTGGTAAAGTAAACATTATACTTCTTAAGATTTATTTACGTAATAAATTACTGTATCTTCAGCATAGTCGTCAAGAGTAACTGACAGGTGATGGTCGTATCCTACAGACGTGACGTTTTTAGGTTAGCGTAAACTATCTACTTTGCTCTGATTGAACTAGCTAGAAGTAGGACAATGTTTCATGTTGTGAAGCCGTCGTAACTTTGTTCGTAAAAAATGAAGTAACACCTGTATAATGTAAATAACTTCTAATAGGGTAGGAAGGAATGTGTCTGGATTAATTAACTAACTTTCCCAGACGATGATGTGTGAGTCTGTAAAGCAAGCGCAGATACCATAACAACGAAATTTGCAGTGAAGCAGAGCTCAAGCCACCCTTTCTACCTGTAAAAGGCACGGAAAGCGCCGGTGCGCAAGTATTTGAGCGAGACGTGCTTGGAATACCTTGGGCCCCGGAGGCGACGTTTTCTAATAATGCGGGCGCCGTAACTTGAAGCAATAATGCGGGTCGGAGTCTGGTGGTGTGCAACCACCAGCCGGCGCACACGCGCCTCTTTCGTGGCACACACCGCAATCGATCTAGGGCAGCGAATTTTGGCCGGATAGCTGCTCCGCGATAGAGCCTCTCGTAAGATCGGTGTCGACAAATATTGATAAAATTTACTAATATCTCCAACACCACGGAGTAATAACACGGAGACATCTTGAAAAATATAACACATTACTTAATTTGTGAGCGCTTCTACGCATTGAATCGTGGCATTCGGAATAGTATAGAATTTGAAGAAGCAAATAAGTACATTGGAGAAAAGTCACTCTCAGTATCTATCACGCTCCAGGCATCTATAATGACGTCTGTCGGCGAGGAACACAGTTCACAAGCAGTTTGTAGACGATCACCAACTTAATCCTCTCACTTAAAATTACTTGATGTTGTGGTCTTTAGGCAGAAGGTTAGGTAGATTCAGTTCTCCACAGCAGTCGTTTCTGCGTGTACTCTTAATCTCTGGATGAATAAGGCAACTTATATCCATTCGAATCTCCTACTGTATTCATACCCAGGTCTCCATCTACTGTTTATTCGGCCTTAGTTAAGCATCAGTTGCGTGAGAACGTCTGTTGGCAGTTCGACGTGACGAACTTCAAACTCGGATGGAACCTGCCGAGCTTCAGTACTTCATACTGCTCTAACTGGAGATAATGTATCAAAGTAAGTTGAGGTATTGATGAATCCAGGGACAACCTTGTAAAATATCCATATTCCAAAGGACCGTAGCAGTGTTACTGCTGAGGAGATTGATCACCTGTACCTGTGTCCATGTTAGCGTGAGTCAAGTAATGATGAGTGCAGAAGGCTGTTGCCGAATTTTGTTCGAAGATCATTTAGCTTTCTCTTCTTTTAATTGTAAATTACGCAAATTGCTGTTTCCGTGATACCACCTCCTACTGCATACTTATGAAATGTATAGTTTTGTACGGCGTCTGACGCAAGTAAATAAAATACCCTTCCCTCTGTTACCCAATAGAGTATTACTTGATTCTTGAGGATGTGCTCCATCAACTAATCTCTTCTTTAGTCTAGTTAGGCCATAAATTTATTTCTTAACCAATTCGATTTAGTACCTCCCCATTAGTCACTCAACCTACCCACCTAATTTTTAACATTCTTTTATGATATCAAATTTCAAAAGCTTTTATTCCGTTCCTTTCTGAAGGCATTATCGTCCAGAGTTCACTTCCACACATGCCAGCACTACATATACCTTCAGAACAGCGTCTTTAGTGCTTATATTTATATTAGACGTTACCAAATTCCTCGCTTAAAGATTGCTTCCCTTGCCGCTGGCGGTCTACATAAATTATCCTCTCGACTTCGGCCATCATCAAACTTTTTGGCTCACATAGATCATCCAGTACTTTTAGTGTTTTGCTTCCGAATCTAATTCCTTCAGCATCTCTCTACTACCCTCAAAATTTCAAAGTGTGTAGGCCAGCTATTATTCCCAAGAGCATTCTCCAGATACCTTTTAGAAACCAAATTTGTGGACATTACGAATTCTACGTTGCTCTCGGTGTTCTAGATAGACCCAGATGTTTTCCATTGGCATAAACATAGGTTGCTAGTCATCTAAGCAAAATAACTTTGACATTGATGTTTGCCTGATTACCAAAAGCTCCTCTCACCTGCAGTGGGCGACATACCAAGCTTTAAAGCTATTTCAACGTATTAGTTGGTGGTCTGGAGGATGTAAACAGCAAGTCTCAACCCAGATGTTAAAGATACATCGTACGTTCTGGATAACGTCACAAACACTTGAAACACGAAGAGATAAGGATGCTCTGTGCAATCTCAGTATAGATGATAAGCAGGGGAAGGAATTACGCTGCTCAGCATGTGTGAGGAATGCTGCTGCTGCGGCGATACCTAGCAGTGCTATATCCTGGCGATTGTCAGTAACTGAACATTATACCTTCTAGCTAGGTCGCTAGTCCCTGGCGTATCGCCGTTCAGCTCTGGAGATGGCAGTCTCTTGGTCCATGCCACAGAGGTTCGAGGCATCTCAGTCAGCCTCTGACGAAAGCCTCCGCCAATCTAAGACTTAATTATGGAGATGGTATCTGTTCTTTCGGACATGTCCGAAGGAACAGATGCCATCTCCATACATAGTTAAGTATAACCGGCCATTGACCTTCTTCTGTGCCGATGCACACTCATTGCCCTAACTCTTACGGGACTCGGTAAGGATAACTGCCGCAAGTAATGAATGCTGTGGGCAGGCGCACTACGAATGTAGTGTGTGTACATTAAGTTGGTAACGTGGGTCTAACGGGGAGCGTGCAAGAGATAAATCCCTGCAGTCTGCGGCTCAGATGGATAGAGCGTCTGCCATGTAAGCAGGAGATCCCTGGTTCGAGTCCCGGTCGGGGCAAACTTTTTCTACTGTTCCAGTTTATGTATATCAACGTATCTCGACAGCTTAGGGTATTGATTTACTTGTCATTTCAATCAAAGACTTGTCGTAGAATGTCTACCAACTTCTTTTTCTATTTTCACATACATTGAAGCGCCAAGGAAACTTTAATAGGCATGCGTATTCTTATATACATACATGTAAACAGGCAGAATACGGCACTGCGGACGCCAACGAAATATAAGTTGATAGATCGGTTACTGCTGCTACAATTGCAGTTTATCAAGATTTAAGTGAGTTGAACATGGTGGTACAGTCGGCGCACTAGCGATGGGACACAGCATATCCGAGGTAGCGATGAAGTGGAGCTTTCCCCATATTCAAATTTTATCGAGCGGATGGACGTGTACAGGCATGGTGACAACCTCGTGAATCCATGGACCCTGCATGTCAGCAGGGAACTGTTCTAGCTGGTGGACGTTCTGTAATGGTTTGGGGCGTGTGCAGTTGAAGTGATATGGGACCTCTGATACGTCTAGATACGACTCTGACATGTGATACGTGAACATCCTGTCTGACCATCTGCATCCATTCATGTCAATTGCGAATTCCGACGGATTTATGCAATTCCAGCAGGACAATGTGACACCCCACACGTCCAGACTTGCTACAGAGTGGCTCCAGGAACGCTCTTCTGAGTTGAAACAATTCCGCCGACCACCAAACTCCATAGACATGAGCAGTACTGAGCATATCTGGGATGCCTTGCAACGATCTGTTCAAAAGAGGTCATTACACCCTAATACTTTACCGATTTATGGATGGCCCTGCGGGGTTCATGGTGACATTACCCTCCAGCACTACTTCAGACATTATGCGAGTCCATGTCACATCGTGCTGCAGCACTTCTGCGTGCTCGCGGGTGGTCCTACACGATAATAGGCAGGTCTACCAGTTTCTTTGACTCTTCAGTGAATAACCCGTGGCTTTAATAGTCATCACCATGACTGAGTAGATGAACTTAGCCCGACAGCCCCCGCCATTTTCTCTCTCTCCTCTCGTTGATCCTTTTCTTTATGAATTTTTCTCGTGGTTTTCGTCGCCATTGTGCCATAGGAGCGTTTCACACGCAAATAGGATGGAATTGGGATGGAATGCTATTTCTAAAGCATATTGTAGGGCACAAATTGCTGTTTATTTTAACTGTCCCTGTACAGTGAAACGTAGCGTCCATCCCAGAATATGTTGGCTGGACAACAAATCGATTCTGGTGAGTTCCATCATGGCCAGCGGTGGCTGACGATGTTTGAGAATGTTAAGGCCTGTTTCATGTCAGTATATTACGGATTAAGATCAGATTATTTGTCAGGCCAGAGAGAGAGTGATAGGACACCCGAGGTTTCGTCAAACCAACAACGTCACTGTGCATCCTGTGAACGGGCCTGTAATCGTTTCGAAAGACATGAGTGACCACAGTACGCTCAACATGAAACTTTACAAGAAAAGTGAACACATCCTCAATAAGAATTCTGTAATAAACATCCTGGTTCACGTTCAGTGCAATCTGAAGCAGAGGTACGAAAGACGTCTGAAAGCCACCTCTGCCATAACTACATACCTCTTAAATTTGGTTTGAACGTGTCATTTGGATCTACATTACGCCAAGTATCATTAAAAAAAAAAACTTAATAATGACTAGGTGGACCACCAGACATGCTTTCAGTCATTTAAACTTGGGGTTTGGATCGTTGAAGACGTGCAGGCTTATATAATAGCAGAAGTGGTACCCGGCTCCAAAAGGCTATTACATAGAGTTCTCATCAGTTTTCATGATCAGAAACTGTTTGAATGGCTTTACATTCACTGACAATAACAGTACCTGTTGTATTTGAAAGAGACTGTCAGTGATAAGGCGTGTCACGACTCAGGTCTCTATCTGACTGGATCATTTTACCCACCACTCATTCTCTACCACGTTAAGCTGCTTGCAGAGCTGGTTGACAGTCTGCATTCACATATCAACCAATGAAGCACATTCATTATTGGTGTAGCCATGGGACGTCGAAATAAGATAGATTTTTTCTGATATTCTGCTATGGCTCCACCTTTATTCGCCTTCTTGCGCAAGTTTAATACTGCCTGTTGACACACACACGTTACGTAAGTACCATGACGTGCATAACCGTCTGTAACCATACACACACATTCACATCCCTCCAAAGCGACGTGTGTGCTCTTTTAAGGGGATGAATAATATCTTTATGTGGTAAGCTTTTACCTGTTGATTACTCGCAAATCTAACATCGACCTTCATTAGCAAAACATTTACAACGTTTTCCTGTAAATTTGATAGTAAGCCACCCGTTCGATACGTATTACCAATATTACATGGTTTTTTGCCCCTAACCACCCTCCACCACCCCTGTTTACTGATTTAAGAAACTCCGTAGATATGCTATCGACTCCACCACATTTGGACTGAGATCAGACAGTCGTATGTGAAAATGTTACCACCTAACAGCATCATGTATTCTTTGCGCTAGCTGCTACTTCCTTCTCTAGCACACTTTGGGCTATCAACTGTGTAGGCCTTAGATTATCTTATTTATAAGTTCTCTCCTTCGAATTTAGTGTAAGTTTCCCTTATGAAATTTCTTTCGTTTTACTTCCCAAAGGCCTTTGCTTACGTCCTGTCAGTTTGACCTGCAATCATATCTTTCTCGGTAATTTTCCGTGGTTTCCTCAGCCGTTCTGATACAGATAATTTCGTTCTAATTCAGCCTGCATCATCATGCAATCTTCGGCTGTATCTTCGATTTACGTACGTAATTCCGGCCTGCCTTAAATGTTTTCTTCTTGCACTTTTCCATTTCTCAACTAGTGAACTACTCTCGATACTTTGGACTAGGCCTCTAGCCAAGGCATGAAAATTATTTCCTTTGTGTTACATGGTGTTAATCAATACGAGATTAAGGACTAAGTGCAGACCCGCAGATATGCAAACTATTCGTTCCTCCGTTTCGTGTTTGAAGTGATGTCCAACATGACCCTCTATAGTAAAATTGGACTGTGTATTTCGTCATTTTCAAGTATGACTCCTTCTCTTACGATTATGTGAGAGTGTGTAAGGTATAACCAGGTAAAAACTATGGCAGAATGAAACAAGTCTCTCTGCTTTTTCATTCGTTTCCTCTGGCCAATCTTCTCTAGTAACTCCATGTACAGTTCCCTCCCCTAGAAGGAGTAACTGTCTCCGAGTGCATTTTTCTGTGTCCTCATATATTTTTTATATTTTCCATTTCATCTTTATCAGTTTGTTGGCGCATAAAACTGCACGCTCATTGACAATATTAGCTGAAATTCAGTTATCACAATAATATGAAGAAAATGATCAAGGTGTTGCTCCTAGTTTGGTCATTCCTTTTCTCTGCCTCGTTAGTAATAATGGTGCCAATACATAGTAGACCAGGTATTGTTGCTGCCTTTATCACACTTTAATCAAATACCTCGATATTTTCTAGCAACTGAAATTTATGTTCATCTATTTCTATCAAGTCAAAACTTATGCTCCAGATTCTCCAGTTTTCGTCAACATTTCGACAACTAACATTCCATGCTCCGATTTATGGAATATTAGATTCGTTTGTCCTCCTGGTAACCCCCTTTCTGGGCAGTTCTAAGAATGTTAACAGTAACCTTTATTTTCTCAGATGAAATAGTTGCTCCAATTTAGTGTCTGGAAAACGCTGCACAAGCTGTTTTCTGATCTTGAAAAGTTTTTATATTTGTGCAAAAGGCGAGAACTTGCTTTTAACTCTCTGAAATAAAACATTTTGTTCCTCAAAAAACGAAAAATCAGAGTACCCTATTAATACAGTATCAGTATGTCACCGTATAAATTCCTTATATGAATCCCTTTGGCTTAGCAATACGTAGATATATAAAATTCAACGGTCGCTTAGGCTGAATAACAGGAAAAACATGTGACAAGCTGCAGATAATTTGTATAACACTGAGAGAAAGCAGTTAACCTACAAAGGAGATCCATCATAGTACACCTGTAAGTTATGTGGGATACATATTAGGCAGGAAAAAGGCGGTAGAAAACGTCTACCATCATCAAGAGGCTTGCTTGACACATAAGAGACCGTAACTGAGATGATGAGAAACGTGAACTGGTAGAAGCCTCAAGAAAGCCACCCTCCATCTCGTGAAAGACTACTTACGGAGTTCCAAGAAACACTGTAAGGAGAGGAATCTTAAAAAATATTACGACTCCGCACTCACCGCTCCAATTACGATCTCGAAGCTTAGACTCATTATAGCGCACGCAAATACGTTTAAGGAATCGGTCGTACAGGAATATCAATGGGGTAACTGGTAAAATGGGAAATATCCTGTACCATGCAGATCACGGAGGTTTACGGAGTATGGATGTAGATACTGAGAATTGAATGGAAGAATAGTTTACATACGGCATTACTTACAAAGAAAATAGTGATTATGACATAATTTTCGGAAACTTTCACAACATGTGAACACAATTTATGAGTCTTTAATGCAGTGGCTCCCATTGTCTTCTCTATCGGCTATCCTTTTTTGATTGCTAATACTTTCTTCAGTGGTGTGGTTACTCACGAGAAAGCAGCAGGACGGCCTGAAAAAGTTTCGGCTCATTCTCCGTATATACACACTGCTGGACATTAAAATTGCTACATCCCGAAGATGACGTGCTACAGACGCGAAATTTAACGAACAGGAAGAAGATGCTGTGATATGCAAATGATTAGCTTTTCAGAGCATTCACACAAGGTTCGCGCCGGTGGCGACACCTACAACGTGCTGACGTGAGGAAACTTTCCAACCGATTTCTCATACACAAACAGCAGTTGACCGACGTTGCTTGGTGCAACGTTGTTCTGACGCCTCGTGTAAGGAGGGGAAATGCGTACCATCACGTTTCAGACTTTGATAAAGATCTGATTGTTGCCTATCGCTATTGCGGTTTACCGTATCGCGACATTGCTGCTCGCGTTGGTCTGAATCCGACGACTGTTAGCAGAATATGGAATCGGTGGGTTCAGTAGGATAATACGGAACGCCGTTTTGGATCCCAACGGCCTCGTGCACTAGCACTCGAGATAACAGACATCTTATCCGCATAGCTGTAACGGCTCGTGCAGCCACATTTCGATCCCTGAGTTAACAGATGGGGACGTTTGCAAGACAATAACCATCTGCACCAACAGTTGGAAGACGTTTGCAGCAGCATGGACTATCAGCTAGTTGACCATGGCTGTGGTTACCCTTGACGCTGCATCACAGAAAGGAGCGCCTGCGATGGTGTACTGAACGACGAACCTGTGTGTACGAATGGCAAAGCGTCATTTTTTCGGATGAATCCAGGTTCTGTTTACAGCATCATGATGGTCACGTCTATGTTTGGCGACATCGCGGTGAACGCACATTGAAGCGTGTATTCGTCATCGCCATACTAGCGTATGATCCGGCGTGATGGTATGGGGTGCCATTGGTTACACGTTTCGGTCACCTCTTGTTAGCATTGAGGGCACTTTGAACAGCTGGACGTTACATTTCAGATGTGTTACGACCCGTGGCTCTACCCTTCATTCGATCCCTGCGAAACCCTACATTTCAGTAGGATAATGCACGACCGCATGTTGCACGTCTTGTACGGGCCTTTCTGGATACAGAAAACGTTCGACTGCTGCCCTGGTAACCCCTTTCTCCAGATCTCTCACCAATTGCAAATGTCTGGTCAATGGTGGCCGAGCAACTGGTTCCTCACAATACGCCAGTCACTACTCTTGATGAACTGTGGTATCGTGTTGAAGCTGCATGGGCAGCTGTAGCTGTACACACTATCCAAGCTCTGTTTGACTCAATTTCTCAGGCGTATCAAGGCCGTTGTCACGGCAAGAGGTGGTTGTTCTCGGTACTGCTTTCTCAGGATCTATGCACCCAAATTGAGTGAAAATGTAATCACATGTCAGTTCTAGGATATTATACTTCTCCAATAAATACCCGTTTATCATCTGCATTTCTTCTTGGTGTAGCAATTTTATTGGCCACTAGTGTAGATACGGCCGTTGGAAGAATGAAGGTGACTGTACTAGAAGTCATTGGCTGATGTATGCCGTTCAGCTGTTAACCTCTTGCTGAGATTGATTTCGCAGCACAGAACTTCACTGTTAGTAGTCAAAGAAACAAAAAATGGAACTCGGCGTCGATATATCTCTGAGAGAGTACGAATTACGGTAGTAGCATGGGAAATTACGTAAGAATAATCGAAAACAATTTATGTTAATAAATAAGCAGTAAGTTATTATGTTGCTAGGCTGATAGATGGGAGTCAAGGTAAAATTCAACCGCTAAGTTTCGGGATAGCGGTACTCTGGGATGACTAATGAAACGTAAATCTGGCAGACTTTGACTACTTTCATCCAATCCGGAGAAAAGTAGTTGTTTTTAGTGGTGCGAGGCGAGCAGGTAATGTGTAATGCGTAAAATGTGATCCGAAAACACTGGCACTCGATTTATTACACCGAGGTGACAAAAGTAATGGGGCAGAGATATCCACATATATATAAAAGGCTGTAGTATCACGTACGCAAGGCACGAAAGACCAGTGCATTGGCGGAGCTGTCGTTTTTTCTCATATGATCCATCTCAAAATGTTTATGACGTGATTATGACCGAACAACGGTAATTAACGCGTAACGGTAATTGGAGCTAGGTGCGGGGGACATTCCATTTCTCAAATCATTAAGTTATTAACTATTCCAAGATGTCCAGTGTCAAGAGTGTACCGAGAAAACTAAATTTCAGTCATTACCTACCACCATAAACCACTCAGTGGCCGACGTCCTTCACTTAACGACCGAGAGCAACGTTGTATATGTAGACTTTCCAGTGCTACCACACAATCAACACAGCATGAAATAACTGCAGAAATCGGTGTGGGAGGTACGATAAACGTATCCGCTAGGACAGTGCGGCGAAATGAGCTATTGCAGCAGGCGATCGATGCAGATGTCTTTTCTAAGAGCACAACATCTCCTGCAGCGCCCCTCCTGGGCTCGTGGCCGTATCTGTTGGACACTAGACGACTGGAAAATCGGGACCTGGTCAGATGAGTCCCGATTTCTGTTTGTAAGAGGTGATGGTGGGGTTCGAGAGTGGTGTAGACCACACACACACGTTGTCAACATGGCTTTGTGCAGGCAGATGGGAGATCCACAATGGTGCAGGCTGTGTTTACATGTTGTGGACTATGTTCTCCAGCCCAACTCAACCGATCACTGACTGTTAAGGGTTATGTTCGGCTACTTAAAGACCGTTATCAGCCATTCATGCACTTCATGTTCAAACACAACGATAGAACTTTTATGGATGAGAATGCGACATTTCATGGGCCATAATTGTTCTAAACTGGTTGGAAAACTACGCAGACACTTCCAGTGAATGGTTTGGCCACCCATCGAACGTTTATGGGACGTGAAACTTCCTGGCAGATTAAAACTGTGTGCCCGACCGAGACTCGAACTCGGGACCTTTGCCTTTCGCGGGCAAGTGCTCTACCAACTGAGCTACCGAAGCACGACTCACGACCGGTACTCACAGCTTTACTTCTGCCAGTACCTCGTCTCCTACCTTCCAAACTTTACAGAAGCTCTCCTGCGAAACTTGCAGAACTAGCACTCCTAAAAGAAAGGATATTGCGGAGACATGGCTTAGCCACAGCCTGGGGGATGTTTCCAGAATGAGATTTTCACTCTGCAGCGGAGTGTGCGCTGATATGAAACTTCCTGGCAGATTAAAACTGTGTGCCCGACCGAGACTCGAACTCGGGACCTTTGCCTTTCGCGGGCAAGTGCTCTACCAACTGAGCTACCGAAGCACGACTCACGACCGGTACTCACAGCTTTACTTCTGCCAGTACCTCGTCTCCTACCTTCCAAACTTTACAGAAGCTCTCCTGCGAAACTTGCAGAACTAGCACTCCTGAAAGAAAGGATATTGCGGAGACATGGCTAAGCCATGTCTCCGCAATATCCTTTCTTTCAGGAGTGCTAGTTCTGCAAGTTTCGCAGGAGAGCTTCTGTAAAGTTTGGAAGGTAGGAGAGGAGGTACTGGCAGAAGTAAAGCTGTGAGTACCGGTCGTGAGTCGTGCTTCGGTAGCTCAGTTGGTAGAGCACTTGCCCGCGAAAGGCAAAGGTCCCGAGTTCGAGTCTCGGTCGGGCACACAGTTTTAATCTGCCAGGAAGTTTCATATCAGCGCACACTCCGCTGCAGAGTGAAAATCTCATTCTGGTTTATGGGACGTATTCGAGATGTCAGCTGGTGCACAAAATCGTGTGCCATCAACATTTTCACAATTATGGACGGGTATAGAGATAGCATGGCTCAATATTTCTGCACCGGACTTCCAACAACTTGAGGAATTCAAGCCAAGTCGGACTGCTGCATTTCGCTGGGCAATTGGAGGTCCCATACGATACGATCAGATATCCCTTGACTTCTGTCACCTCAGTGTGTTGTGTTGTAGAACGCAAACAGATTTTATGCATCTCTGGACGCTATGCCATCATGCACCATCCCCTTCACGTCTGTGGAACTGCTGCAATCTACAACGATTTGAAATTATTGAGCCAAGGCCAGCTCGTGTTGATGCCATTTGGCCTTTGGCATTTTGTCACAATCGAGTGGCATTTTATTTCTCCTTGAGTCACTACCATAACGAGTTGCTGACTTGCCTCCGTAAGTGGCAGCTGTACCATCTTTGGTCTGACCGCTATATTTCCATGTGGTCGTGTGTGTGGCAGTCGGTTGGTTGGGACAGAGCAGCGAGGAAGTATCCGCAGCGCGGTATCAGGCCGGCACCACTGGCGGCGTGCACGTGCGATCGGATTGTGAGGCGCTGGGCTACAAAGTACGTTGCCTACCGAACCTGGACACTGCAGTTGAGCGATCAGTTAAACTGGTATGAAACCTCAACTACTGCGACATCTCATCATTCATTGCTGGTTGTTGCTTCCTGCGCCGTTGTGGCTAGCAGCAATTTATAGTGTGTTGGCGAAATTTTGCAGCCATCTTCCCGTATGGTCTTTAACTATTAAACTGGTTGTTACGTCAGTGAAGTGCACCAGCGTTTATTTCTGCCTTGTGGCCGTTAATGCCCGAGTTACCTGCCCTGGTCCTTACCATAGTTCTCTGCCAGTGTGTTTTTCCTCGCTGTGTTGATGCTGTCCAGCACGGCGGGTAGTTCTACAGCCTTTTAGTTGATTGTTCATATTTTTTTCTTAGAGTGGTTATTGTGACTTGGCTGTTTTTAGACGCCAATTTTGAACATGTAGTGCTGCTGATGTCTTCGTCCTCGGCTGACTCTTTCCGTTGTCGTGCCACTAGTTAGTCGAAAGAGAATTGATTAGGTTGTGGGTCAGTCCTTCAGCCGTCCCTGGACCAGGCTGCCATCGGATTATTTAACCTGACTCTTGGCTGCTTGTCTCACCTCACCTTACATTAGAGCTACCTCCTCAGGCCCACCCTTGGAGCACTTCGGAAAACCACTCTTCTGTTGATATTAGATTGTGATGTTCGTTTTACTCTGATGTACTGTGCGCACCTTTCAGCTGTCTATTAATTTCTAGCAGCAGATCTCTCGCATCACTCCAGGGATCTCCTAGCCAAGTACGAGGAATCATACCAAAAAGACCACTTTAATGAAGAAACGGTAGCTTGTGGTACGGCTTTGATGGAAATCTTAAGTGAAGCTCGGCAAAATAAACTGATGGAGACCCTGGAGAGGATGGATATGACACGTAACAGCAAAATAGCCTGTAATATTATTAAAAAACTTGACGGAGACCCAAATGGTCCCAAACAGTCTGCCGTGGTAACATCTAATTAAGTGGATTAGCAACTGCTCCTGAATGGAAAGACAAATACAAAAAAACAGAAATTAAAAATTAACAGGACTCTAGAATCAGAAACTAATAGGTTTATAACACCCTTTACAATGAAGGAATTCAACAAGGGTCTCAGCAATGTGAAAAGCGGCAAAGTAGCTCCTGTGGATGACATGTGCACGGAGCAGATCAAAATCCTTGGACCGGGCACAAAGAACTGGATCCTGTGACTTTTCAGCCAATGTCGCGAAACATGTGAGACAAACAAGATGTAGAAGAAGGCAAGGATAGTAGCACTCTTGAAACCAGGGAAGGCACATTATTCACCAACGAATTATCGCCCAGTATTTATCCTGTGTCACCTTTACAAATTGTGTGAGAGACTTATTTTAAATCGTATGACAGACGCTACTGGGATGAAATTTATTCCTCAACAAGCTGGTTTTAGACCTGGAAAATCATGTACTACCCAAATTCTGTGCTTAACACAACACGCAGGGGAGTATACGAAAATTAAAAGATAACAGTGCTCTCCCTGGACGACACTCTGTAATGAACTAATAGACTATCAGTTTGTTAAGGTTATCGAGTCGCTGTTAGACAGTTTTCTGTTGTCCTCAATGGGAAAAAGAGCAGATAGAGAAACTAAAAAAGTGGTCTGGCCCAAGAAGCGTTTTGGCGCCCTCCCTATTTAATCTGTACACTAACGACCAACTGATGCCTAAGCGTACAAAACATTATCAGTATGCGGATGGCCTGGAAAATACAGCACTGGGGATCATCTTTGAGGATGTAGAAGTTTGAGAAAGTTCTTATAGAAATGTCAGAGGATTATAGAAACAACTTTCTTAAGCCAAACCTTAAAGTCTCTTGGAATAATACCACTCTGGAGCAAACCAACTCACCTGGGCGTGGTACTCGATATATCTCTGACATACAGGCACCATTGCGTAAAGACGCGACAAAAGTGAACAGCCAGAAATAATATTCTACGGAAACCAGCTAACAGGAAATAGGATCCCAAACCTTCCATATTAAGAACCACTGCACAAGCCTTGTGCCTCTCTACAGGCGAATATGCCTGCCCAGTATGGTCCAGATCAACTCATGCAAAGAAGGTCGACATATGTCTTAATGAAACATGTCGATTAACATCGTGATGCATGAAACCTTTCCCTACCGAAACCATATAGAGCTGCCGGGTGTGCGAATCCCAACTCTCGGAGGACATCACATGAATTCACAGAGACGCTCAGACTAACTATTGACGATCATCATCCCCTTATTGGCGATGAGTGTAAACCTGGGCAATTGAAACCCTGTAAAATGTTTTTATCCACAATAATAGAAGAACCACCAGTTGATTACCGACCTGCGCAGGGAGTGCCCAGTGGAGTCAGAACAAATTGGAAGACTTGGAGGACACTAAATCGAATGGCAGGGATGGCCTGAGTCAATACAAATACGACTCAGTGGGGTCTTCGAACCGTGGATGATAAGTGTGACTGTGACACTGTGCAGGATGCGGAGCATCTGGTCGCCTGCCCAAACTGCCCCATGCCGTTGATCACTGCTAATTCTTCCGCCTTTTCCCACCCCAGGGACAAGAGAGTGCTCCGAATCTCTGTCTGCTCCTCCGACCTGTTTGTCCGTTGAAACAATGAGAGTGATTTCTTATGCTGGAAGTCTTCGGCAGACAGTGCTGATATTAATCAAAATTAAGCGTGGGTGGGTTTCGAACCGGGGGCCGATGACATTTTGTTTAGCTAGTCTAAAAAGCTACACCTTTACTACGGGTGACGTCTAAAATGTAGTTCCACACAAACTATCTAGATGTGAAGCTAAACAAATGAAACGAATACTCTTGTGTTAATAAAACAACAAGAACACGTATTAGACCGAAATTGTACATTGATGATAGCGTTATCACCATGTTAGTTAATCGATTAGAGGAACTAGTATGCCAGTAAATGAGTGACCTCAGTAAGAATGTAATAATCCCAATTCAAATCAAGGTAGGCGCTGACAGATGTTATTATTACTAAACGATATCTTTAATAAGTCATAGTTGCAAACTATTGATACGAATTACTTACATACTAACAGAGAAACTAGCAGGCACCGGTGCCTAGGAAGATCATTTGGATTCCAGAGAAATCTAGCGTCAATGAGGGAGTACTGACTCTACTATTTATCCTGCAAGATAGGTTGAAAAAGGCACATTAACGTTTATAATGTATGTAGATGTACAGAAAAATTTTGACCATGTGGACTGGACGAAACTACACTCTTTGATGTTTTAAAGGTATCAGGAATAAAGTACAGGGAAACAAGACAGCAGAAATAAGAATCGAAAAAACATGAAAAGTAAACCGTGGATGATAGTGACACAGGGTTGTAGCCAATCCTGGACCTTATTCAAACATTATTTGGAACAAGCTGTGAAGTAAATCTGTAGGAAATGTGGTTAATGTTCAGGGTGGTGAAATAAATACTTCGATGTTTGCTGATGGCATTGCAATTCTCTCAGTGACACCAAAGAACATAGAGTGCATTTAAACGGAATGGATAGTGTGAAAAAGAAATTATGAGGTGAACATCAATAAAAATTATACAGGCCTGATGGAATTTAATTCAACTAAACCAGGAGATGATGAGGGAATCCGATCAGAAAATGAGAGACTAATACTGATACAGGCGTCTTGTCAAAATAGAGAGGGCATAAAATGCTGCCTAAAACTTCAAGGAATGCATTTCTGAAACAGAGGTAGTTATTAACATCTGATATATATTTAAGAATTACGAAATATTTTCGAAAGATTAGTTTCTGAGTTAGCCTCTTTTGCAAGTGAAACATGAGTGATGACATATTCAGGCAAAAAACAAGCTGAAAGGTTCTGACATGTTGTGTTGTAGAAGTATGCTGAAGACTAGTTGAGTAGACAGAATAAGAGATAAGGAGATACTGTAAGTAAGTGGGGATGAAAGTAAGTTATGGTGGAACTTGATTCAGGTCTTCAAGGAACTGCCAGTTTGGTCAGTATGGTTTCAAACCAATCCTCGGGTTGCATAGTACTACAACTGTACGCAAACAGTCAATATTAGTTGGATGTGACTAACATACCGACGATACACAGGAAAGTCTAGGGATTCGTATCAGGCGGTACGGACAGACAGTCTTGTGGAGTATTTCTGAAAACATTTTCCGAAAACTACCTCCTGTAACTAGTTAGGCAACCAACGAGCAATGGAAATATTTTAGACTTCGTAGCTACAAGCAGGTCTGACCCTATCGAAGAAGTCAGAATACAAATAGGAGATAGTGATCACTATGTCATTATAGCGACAATGGGTACTGTATGTTAAAAAGGGCAGCACAACGTTTATGCTACAGGAAGCACATAAGCACTTATTAGAATTCCACTTAAACAATGGACATAATTTAGCTCCAGTACGACGGACATAGAGGGATTATGGACCGATTTGAAACTGGCTGCAAATCGCGCTCTGGAAAAATATGTGCCAGGCAGTTTTATTAAGGATGGGATGAAGCCACTGTGGTTTAATAATCAGGATCAGAAAATGCAAACGAAACATTGTTTCATTTGCGGGTCAAGAAAGGGCGTGCAAATGTTGGCAGGCAAAAGTTAGTACAAATTGGTGTCACCGTAAGAGGCACAATAAGCGAAGTATACAGTTTGCACTGTCATAGCTTAACGTAATATCTTGTCGAGAACCCGAGAAAATACCGGTCAGATGTAAAATCAATTAATGGGTCGATGGCTTCTATCCAGTAACTCGTCGACCAGTCTTCGGTGGCAATAGAAGACAGCAAAAAGATGGCTGAAGTTTTCAATCTCACTTTTAAGAAATCACGCAAGAGGATCGTGCAAACATACCGACATTTGACTGTCATGTTGACTCACGCAAGGACACAAAAATTGGCATCCATGGCGAAGAGGAGTACCTGAAAGAATTGAAAACAGACAAGTCACCACATCCGGACAGTATCCCTGTTCGGTTTTACAGAGAGATTTATGCTGCAGGGAACCATTCGTAGCTTGCTTTTATCGCGAATCTCTCTCCCAGCGAAAAATCAAAGCGAATGGGAGAAAAGGGCCAGTGACGGTTGTATACAAAACAGGCTGAAGAACTCACCTGCAGAGTTATAGACCAACATCCTTAACATGGCTTTGCAGAGTTCTCGAAACGTTATTTGTTCCTGTATAATAAATTTTCTTGAGACGGAAATGCTTCTATCCGCAGATCAGCACGGATTTAGAAGGCATCGCTCTTGTGAAACTGAGAATGTCCTTTGCAGACGTGACATCCCAAAAACCTTACATGGAGGGCAACACGAAGATTGCATATTCCTAGATTCCCCAGAAACGATTCACACGGTGCCCCACGGCACACTGTTAAGAAAGTACGTTCCTGTACATGTGGGTAGGTGGAAATCTTAAAGAATACACAACACACGTGTTCCTCGACGGCAAGCGTTCATCAGAGACAAGGAAATTGTCAGGACTGCCCCAGCGAAATGTGGCAGGAACGTTTTAACTCCCTATATACATAAACCACATAATTGGCTGGGTGAGCAGCAGTTTACGTCAGTTTGCTTATAACGCTGTTGTGTAAAGGAAGGTGTTGTTGTTGAGCTACTATAGAAGGATACAAGACAATTTAAACAAAATATCTTCTTCGTGTGATGAGTGTAAGATTTCTCTAATTGTAGAAAAAGGCAAGTTCTTGCTGGTGAGCAAGAAAAACTGTCCTGTAACGTTCGAATACAGTATTACTAATGTGCAGCTTGACACAGTCACTTAGATTAAGTATCTAGGCACAACGTGGCTAAGGTGTATGTAATGGAATGAAATGGTCAGGATGGTAGTAGGGAAGGCGAATGCTCGACTTCGTTTTGGTGGGAGAATTTTGCGACGTTGTAACTCATCCGTAAAGGAGAAGATATATACAGCGATAGTGCGACACAATTTTGAGTACAGTCGCGAGTGTTTGGATCCCCATCACGTCGCATCAAAGTCAGACAAGGAGGCAGTTAAGAAGAGAGCTGCGACATTTGTTACCTTGTTACCTGTGTGTTCGATCTACACGCAAGTGTTTTCGTGGTGCTTCGTGTACTCAAATGGATATCCCTTAAGACGATCGAGTCTGTTTCTGGAAAACGCTACTGTGAAAATTTTGAGAACCAGATTCAGGGGCCGACCGCAGAACGATTCTACTGCTGCCAACGTATATTTCACCTACGGAAATTGGGGCTCGTGTGGGGACGTTTAGAGAGTCGTTTGGCCATCACTCTGTTTGCTAGTGGAACAGGAGAGGAAATGACGATGTGCAAGTTACACTGCGCTGTGCAGTATACGGTGGTTGTGGAGTGTGTATGTAGATGTAGTTGTAGATGAACAGTAAATAAATTCAGCTATCAGTATGATACACATAATCCTGAATGGGAAAAAGAAGTAAGTCAAACGTAGATTCAAACACTCTCCTGAGTTGGTCACAATGACAGAACATTCCCTTAAAATTTAACTTCAGTAATTGAGCCTAATTAAATTTATCACTTTAATTTCATCAATACAGCTAAAAATATCCCAGTCCTTATACGGCAAGTGGCCAGACAGTCTGAAGACAAAGAAATAAATCAAACCCTCTGATGATGGTGAAACAGCAGTAGTATTTGATGGAAGCTTCTGATCCAATAATTTTGCACATTTCTGATAATGAAGTTTTGGAAACGAAACGTCATGGAAATTATATTATGAAGCCTCCCTCATTTGTCTTGGCACTGTAATACCTATTTTCGACCTGTTTTGTATCTGTATCGATATGTCTGTTAATTTGTAGAGTTCCTTATGTAGAATGTCGCGTCTGTCCTGGAAATTCTTTGACTATGTATACGTGTTTCAGTTATGTGAAACTTTTGAACGATGTTGATTAAAATGTGCTAGTGGATTTAAATAAATACTGGAATCATTGTTATATAACGTACTATAAATGACTCCGTCCATAGTTAGGGAATGTGGGGTTGAATGTAAAAGACGTGGAGAAGCCCTAAGGCTACGGAAGTAGTCTGGTGAAGTGGAAAAGGTGTGCTTGGCGCGCAAGTGGTAGCTTGTCCTTTGTGACGGGTAAGCAATCGGGGCTGAGCAGTGATGTGGTTAACATGGCGCCAGCGGTTGAGGATAATTGTGGCTTATATTCATGGAGTTTTGAGGCCATAAGAACTAAAGAGCAGTATTTATGGGCCTCGGATGCTGCATTTGGCATTACTATTATGATGGCACGGTTTTAGCCGATATACAAATATTATTTCGACCGCCAAGAATACCAGTAGTAGGGCAAGGCCAACAGTACTGCCACGACTGCATCGCCGCCAGGTTAACAGCCACTGCAAATTGCGCGACCACTACCATTAGACTTCATCTAAATTGTTTATATATCTCACTTTATAAATGGACCAGGTATTTGTGAAATTTGGTTGATATTGATAATAATCATGGTGTTGCTAAAAACTCTGTCTTACACCCGTGATCATCCCAATTAAAAAACCAGGACAGGAATCCCATAATAGTGAATTTAATTACGAGTGTCGTTATTTGTTATGCAAAAACCTATTCGGCAGCTATAGAAATAATTGTGATTGTTGTGACTTGGCAAGACAGCCAAGCCACTAGGAGGTGAAGCCGAAAGGCACGCGTTGAAGCTCACGCCAGCTGGCGTGAGGTCTGGAACAGGACAAGGTCTTTATAGTAGCAAAACAGTACGTAGCTTCTGAAATACTTAACTATAATCCATAATTGGTGAACATCGGTCTGACGGTACATGCATCACAAGATAAATAGCAATTGATAATGGCGCCTTGCTAGGTCGTAGCAAATGACGTAGCTGAAGGCTATTATGCTAACCATCGTCTCGGCAAATGAGAGCGTAATTTGTCAGTGAACCATTGCTAGCAAAGTCGGCTGTACAACTGGGGCCAGTGCTAGGACGTCTCTCTAGACCTGCCGTGTGGCGGCGCTCGGTCTGCAATCA